>NW_020837961.1:24256355-24608126 GCF_003676395.1 Aethalodelphis obliquidens
AAAAAAAAAAAAAAAAAAAAAAAAAGGGTGGCTGCAGTTGGGGAACTGTGGTGATCATTACTGAGGTCCCCTGATAAGTCTATTGTTATTGAAGGACCACTCTAGGAGAATTTATGACTCCAATGCTCTAATTGGCTTTCTCCTCAAACTTATTTCTTATGGATTACCCAATCAATTTTAATGATTTTACTTCTACACATTTTTAAGTATTGACTTTTACACAAGTAAAAACCACCGTTACGCTGATAAAAAAGTGTTTATAGTGCAAAGATATGCATTAAAAATGTATTAGATTTCATTTATTCAGCAAACATTTTTAGCACCATTCCAGAGAATTAATAACAGAGATGAAAAAGCGCCTAAAGTGTCTAGCTTCAAGATGCTGATGGCCCAGTCTGTGTTTAATTATAATATAAAGTGGTAAGTATTGGAATGAAGGGTTATACAGGCTATAATGGACATAGCTAGGAAGCTGGATTTGGAGAGTTAAAGATAAACATCTTATTTTAAACCCCCTGCTGACATGACAAAGGGCAGCTACTTTATTATACATTAGCAAAAAAAATTTACACATGGTACAACATTGTTCTTTATTATCATAAGGACTGCATACTTTGCCCTCTCACACTTAGCATCCTAGAGAAAGGATATAGAACGTTTTACTAATATTAATAGCCAATTTTGTACTATTTTTTAAAGATGATCATTTTTGGACTTTAATATAAAACACATACTTTATAAATTAGTTGCATAGTAAACTCCGCATATCTGAAAACTCCAAGTCATTTCAGCTGAACAAGTGTTTCTGGAGCTTCTGCTTTGTGCCAGTCACTGTGCTAGACGTTTGAGATCAAAGATAAATAAGATCTGGTCTCTGCCTTCAAAGAACTTACTATCTAATGTAGGAAACATGCACATAAATCTTCTGCTTAAACTTAGCAGTTTGTTGATATATGTACAAATGCATGGATGTTTATACATATGCAGTTCATGTATCACAACTTTCTCTTGCAAGTTCTGATATTCAGGTACGTTTCTTGAAATTCCTGGGGTAGGTAGATAGCAGAGATAAATAGAACCTGGCCTTGTCTGACATCCCTCAGGAAACAAGGGTTTATCAGGCCCTTGTATGCCATCATCCACCATACCAGTGAGGTTTTGATCTTTGCAATGGCAAAACTATTTTTCTCTTTTGTACAGGGACTTGCTTCTGTCAGCTTTCATGTCTTAATTCAGTAATCCTGAAGCTGCCTGGCAAGCTACCGTCTCGTACAGATGATTCAGGGCAATGGCTAGGTGTTACTAATTGATTCAAGGCAATGGTTAGGTGTTACTAATAGATTTTTGGATACTTACATGCTCCTGCCAGTTTTGCTTAGAGATTGAAAGGTCAAGCTCTGTGTTTATAGAGACTTCAGTGGCTAAATAGGAAGAAACAGAATGTCAGTTTGTCTTACACACCTTTTTCCTTATTTTCTTGATGGTGAAATGAGAATTTAACAACATCTGTCACAATATTATCAGTGAGATAATGGGCAATAAAAATGAAAGTTAGAAAGTATCTTTATTACAACAGCCTTATAATGTAGTTTGAAACTTTCATTCCCCAAGACCAGTACTTCTTAATCTGGAACCCATGTATGGCCTTTGGGGAGCTGTGAAATTGCCTGCCAAATCATGTGTGCACGTTTGTCTTGTGGAGAGAACCGGATCTTTAATCGGAGTGTCTGATTATGTGAGCTCTTTTTACTTCATAAGTTGAACCACTGAGTCAAACAAGTTAAATGACCTCCCATGTTGTTTCTAGGGTTGGGGAGCAGAATACCACCGCCAGGATGTTACTAGCACCCCCTGCTGGATTGAGATCCATCTGCATGGCCCCCTCCAGTGGCTGGATAAAGTTCTTACCCAGATGGGTTCACCTCATAATCCTATTTCATCTGTGTCTTAAAACGGCCTCGGGCTTCTGCCTTTTGAAAACTATTGAGCCTTGCATGTACTTGAAGGATGGATGAGTCAGACACCATCTGAACTGACAAAGGAGCCTTGATAATACTTGACCTCTGTGACCAACTGTTGGATTCAGAAATTTAAAAACCTGGGTAACATACTGTTGATATAAGAACCTGTTTAGTTTACATTGTAACATTCTATTGTAAAATCAACTAAAATGCATACTTTTAGCAGGACTTCGTGTATAGTTAAAGGAGAGATGGCCAAGCCAGGGACAAATCATCTATTGGAAAAACGGTCCTAAGAGATTCTGTTGTGTTTGGCACTTTAAGGTCATCGTTTGGCAGAAGCTGAGCATTAATAGTCTTTCTGACGTGTGTTTTTATCAGGTTTAGAGCCCATGTGGAGTCTTCTCACGTGGGTTTTCATAATATTTTAAAACTATTTGTTTAGTAATGGTTTTTGTTTGTTCGTTTTTTTAAGTAAAGGTTAATCTTGGTGATATACATAGTAATCTTTCTAAAATTGTATGCTGACCATAATGCTGTCAGAATAATGTTAGGCATATGCTCTTTGCTAAATATATATGTACAGAATATTTGGAAGTTAAGAATTGATTAGACTAGTGGATTTAGGAGTATTGGAGGGGGCGGGGGGAGAGGGAAATGACAAATGTAGAATATACTGTAAAAATTCAGTTTGTTGCTTTAAAGAAACAAACTGATGTCTGAATTTTGCTGTGTTTCAATTTTTTAGAGATTTTATCCTACCTTTTTTTTTTTCTCATCTTCTGTCCCATCCTCTCCAAAAAACAGTTATGCAGCTGGTTAATTCATATAACTGTGAGAGCAAATGAATAATTCCTACTATTCTGAAATTGACTGCCTGTATGTTTCAGTACCAATTGTATGGAGTGCTTGAATTTAATAAGGAGTTTTTATGGAGTTTACAATACAGAAATAGGCTTTAATTTTCAAGTGAATTGTTTGCCAAACCTAGTAACTCTGTTAAATATTTGGAGGATTTAAGGAACATCTCAGTTTAAATCCATTTCAAACTTTTTAAGTTTTTTTGTACTGTGTTTGGTTTTATTTTTCTTCTGCTAATCTTTTATATTCACTTACGCTCTCGTACATTGAGTACTTTTATTCCAAAACTAGTGGGTTTTCTCTACCGGAAATTTTAAATAAACCTGTCATTATTGCTTACTTTGATTAAAAATTTGTTGTTTCCTTTCTTCACGCACAAGATTTTAAAATTAATAAAGTTCACCACTCTCTTGAGAGATTTTTCTCAAATATTCTTTGCCAAACATAACAAACTAGATGACTGAAAACCTAAATTGCAGAGACAGGGAGACTGAATCATGAAAAGAGCAGAGTCACTTTAAATCAGAAAAGAAAAGACATATGGAACTTTAAAAATTAAGAAAAAGCTAACTCGCACAACCTGGAATTCCAGATCTAAACATACCTTCTCGTGTGAGCAGTGTCTGTAGCGGCCATTATTGGTGAATGCCTCGCAGTCCACCAAAAGTCCCAGTTTCTAAACTTCAGATGAGGATGCAAGGATGAATGTGAAAGGACGTAACATTGTGGGAAGAAGGAGAACTAAAACTGCAGCGAGACAGGATGATCGCTTCTGCCATCTACTTGTGACTGGGATGAGCCCATCCTCTCTCTCAGCCCCACCTCACCCCCAAAATGGAGTTTGCCCACGGAGGACACAGATTTGGGGAGACTCAGATTCTTCCCTGGCCAAATAGATGCCTCTGTTTCTCCCGTACGTTTTTGTACCTCTTTCCCAGAGGTATTTATCAGCCCCTTCTATTCCCCAAACTATGACCAAGCAGAAATTTCTGCTGCATCTTGCTGTCTCCAAAGGCATCATGGTGTTAAGTGTAGAAAGCCCTGAATGGAAGACCTCTGTTATAACACACATTCATGCTTTGCTAGGGCATTTCGCTTCTGTGAACCTCTGTGTCCTCATCTGTAAAATGGAGATAATGTCGTCGTGTCCTCATCACAGGTTGAGGGGAGGATCTGTTGGAAGAAAAATGTGTTTGAATATACCTGGCAAACATAACTGCCATGCAAGTATGGGCTCACTCTTTGCTTTGACCCCCCCGTACTCTGTTTTCTCACTTACCTGCTATCATTCCTGGCACAGGTGATCTGGATACACAGTGGTGACTGGTGAGCTGTAATATAAGGAGATTAATAAAACTATCAGGCTTCAGCAATGAAGTATAACTGGAAATTGTCTAAGAATAAAGAACTCAGGTCAGGATTTCTCACCTTGTTCCTAGTGGACAGCTATTTTTTGCTTTCCCGAGTTCCTGGGGCTGCCTGCTAGGACAGTTATGCAAGGGGTTAAGTGGTGTAGCTATGCTGGCAGCCAGCTTGGAGATCTACCAGGTGAAACCCCCAGATTGTCCAGGAGATTGAAATGTACTGGGTCCACGACCCTAGGAGTTGGCAGTGTGGCCCTCATACAACTGCAATTATTTGTATTTTTGGTGAAATCCTAGGACTGTTGTCATCAGCCATAGGAGGCTTTAAGTCTCCAGGAAGTTTTTAATTAAAGGAATGAAAAAGTCAAAGCAACCATTTGTTTGGATTACTAGAAAAAACTTAAGCTAGTTCAAACAAACAAGGCAATGTGAACTGTTTTATAGTAGACATGTTTTCTGCCCTAAGAGAGCACTAGGTGGGATGATTAGAAGTGGAGGGCCCTGCAGCCACTGCTTCACTTCACTACTTCATAGAATTAGACCTCCAGCAAGTTTCTGAACTTTTCTGCACCTATTTCCTCATCTGTCAAAACAGGCAGTGGGACTTCCCTGGTGGCTCAGTGGTTAAGAATCCGCCTGCTAATGCAGGGAACATGGGTTCGAGCCCTGGGCCAGGAAGATCCCACACGCCGTGGAGCAACTAAGCCCGTGCACCACAGCTACTGAGCCTGCGCTCTAGAGCCCGCTAGCCACAACTACTGAGCCCACGTGCCACAACTACTGAAGCCCGTGCGCCTAGAGCCCATGCTCTGCAACAAGAGAAGCCACCGCAATGAGAAGCCCGCGCACCGCAACGAAGAGTAGCCCCCGCTCGCTGCAACTAGAGAAAGCCCGCGCACAGCAATGAAGACCCAACACAGCCAAAAATAAATAAATGAATGAATAAAAATTTTAAAAAAATGTAAAATAAAATAAGGCAAAATGAAAAGCATAGAGGAGAACAGAGGAAAGAAAAATGTTCGGACTCGGCTGAGTGGAGATCAATGAAGGTTTTAGAGAGAAAGTGGTGTTTAAGGTTGAACCTCGAAAGATGGAAGCATTTTGAAACTTTGAGGCAAGAGAACAGTCAGAGTAGAAGTGTGTGTGACAGTCACCCAGCATCGGCCCACCAATTTCCAAAGACCCGTCTCCAACCCACAGGGTTACTGTGGGATTTACCATACAGTATAATGTGATGTCCCTTCTGGCTACTGTCACGTGGTCCAGGCAGGGGCCTGTTCTGGGACTGGAAATAGGGAAGCGGGTTTTTCTGTGCCTGGCTGAAGCTATGGTAAACCTTGGGAATTGTTTCCTGCCATCTCTTCTGCTACCTGTGCTGGAGACAAAAAGTGAGAGAGAGAGGGTTCTCAGGGAATCCTGGTTCCTGGGTCTAGGATTTCCCAAGTGCTGCCATGTTCCTGTTCTTGGCTATCCTGGGACACACCAGAATCTTTAGGGAGAATCCCCTCTTCTGCTTCATGTAGTTTGATTTGCGTTTTTGTTACCTGCAAGCAAATGTGACTTAAGCAATACAAGTAAGGACACATTTGACTTTTTAAAGAGAGATCATTTTTATAGGTAATTTTAACCAAAGCAGTTCTTGTTCATGCAAGATTTTAAAAGTCCAAGACAGACAAAAAGAAGAAACAAAGTCACCTGTACTAACCCTTGATAAGTAAGGTTATCCTTGAACTAGGTGATTATGATAACCTGGCAGAGAGATACTCAGCAGGCTATAGGAAATTCAGGTCTACAGGTTGGTCTTATTAGAGAGATGATGATTGGCTCCATTTGTTAAGCAGTTACTGGCACCAGTCCTGTGCCAGCCACCGTGCAGGATGATAAAAGTAAACAAATCCTCGGCCCTGCCTCAAGGAACCTGCACCCTATTGATAGAGGCAGACAAGTGAATAGGCAATGACAGTGCTGTGACAGCGAGGGGCCAGAAGGGGATATAAACGGGACCAGAAGTGTAAGGGAAGACTTATAACAGGAGATGGTGCCTGCAGGCTCAGTCTTAGTGTGCTGGCTAGGAATGATATGGGCATGGGATGCGTGGGGAAGGATGTGAGCCAGGCAGGAGGGGCAGAGGGTGGGAGAGCCTGGCACCTTTGGGGGCAAAACTGCAGTGTAGCTGGAGTGTAGGGCAATTTGCAATGGTAAAGGAAGGAATGGAGGGGAAAGAAGGGGCCAGGTCATTAAAGATCTTGTATATGTAATACTAAAAAGGGACTAGGGACTAGGGAAGTCTAGGGACTTCCCCCCTAGAATTTTAGCTCCTAGACATCTCAACCTAGAAGTGGTTATGACAGTCCAGAGTCCAGGAGAGAATCTACGGTGAGGCATACACACAAGGAGCAGAGAGGAGCTAACGACATAAAAAAGAATCGTAGAAACCAAGGAGAGCGTGTCAATAAGGAGGATTTAAAGAACGACATGAAGAGAACAGATGCAGAAAGGTGAGAACTTAGAAAAGGTTTACGCTTGGTACTTAGGAAGTCCCTGGCGACCTTAGAAGTTTTGGGGGGGTGCATAAAGCCAACAGATAAGGGTTAGAGTGTCTGGACTAAAAAAGTGGAGGCAAAGAGCATTGAATCTAGAAAAGTTGAGTGGTGCGGAGAAGACAAGGAAGTGAATATGGTGGCTGGAGAGAGGACGATATGAGGAAGGCTGTGTTAGAACAGAGCTATCGCACGCCTGTGAGATGATGTGTGCCTCTTCGGTGAGGTCATCCACCACAAGAGGCTAAGGCTGGGCTGAGGAAGAGTGGAAAGGCCACGGCAGGTGCTGAAGAGAGGACTCAATCAGCAATAAGCTCGAGCCCTGGGAGAGCATCATTGGCAAAGCCGAGGTGGGGGACATGGCCTGGAAGTCGATCCCATCTTCATGGTTCCATAAAGGCTCTGGAATCGGGAATCGGGGGCAGGATTAGAGAAAAAGACTGTGGTAAAATTCCCAGAGTAGATTATTGACAAGGCAGTCCTGGGGAAACTCAAGGGGACTAATGACCATCAATGGAACGGTGGCCTAGGTGGTCCAGGCTAAGAAGCAAATGAGGAACGAGAAACCAAGCAGGAGTCGCTGGGAAACTGGGATGAGAACAGAGAGCATGTTTGGTGTGAATGACCACAGCCTGCTCTCCTTCCGTCACTCAGAGAAATTTGAAAATGCTGCATCTCAGACAATAAATCCTGAACCAAGGCCCTTCATAAAGGGTGCTTTGTGGGGTAGAGTTGTGAAAGTGGTTGGAGGAAAGAAAAGCAAGGAACCAAGAAGTAGGCTGAGAGGAGTTAAGTGTGTCATAAGGAAGAACAACTCTGACTCCATATTGGATCTGTTTCTTTGACTTTGTATTCTGTTGCTGTTGCTAGGAGTTAAGAATGTTGCCTAGAGCCTGAAATATACAGGATAGCTCATCCTCAAGGCTCTGACCTTTAAAGGGTTAACACTTTTCTATTCACATAGAAAAAGTTGCAGAGCAGAGAATAATGTTTGTCTTGCTGCAGGTTTATAGGAACATCATGACCTGACCTACATGGACAGCTGCAAGAACAAAGGATTCCGGCACCAAGAAGTTTGTAACAACCAGCCACAGCCCCTCCCCTTTGATAAACTTGGGGAAGATGGTTCTTTGGGACACTAGTCCACCATCTTCTTGGTCTGCTGGCTTTCCGACTAAAGTCACTATTCCTTGCTACACCTCGTCTCTTGATTTACTGGCCTGTCGTGGGGTGAGCAGTTAAGAGCTTGGACTAGGTAACAAGTGTTTTTGCCCATCATTGTGTCACCAGATAGTGCTTAACCCGTGATAGGTACTCCGTAAAAAAATGAATGAATGAATGATAGGGTCTAACAGCACGGATACTGAGGTCATTTAGGGTGATGGAGGAGACAGTGTAGGGGCTTACAGTGGAATTAGGGCAAGGGACCAGAAGAACTACTGTAGTGAGAAAAAAGACTCCAGAAGAACATCAGTCTTCAAGGGAAGATAAATGGGAAAGAAAGCCAGAGAGACTTAGGAGCGTCTATCAATTCATCCCAGGATCCGAGAGGGAGCAAAGTGAAAGGTGAAAAGCTTCCTTCTCCCCAGTGCTTGGCATATTTCACACACACAAATTTACGTCATCTATGTCTTTTAAAGATTCCCTGTGCCTGAGGTTTTGGAAAGGATTTCTGAAGAATTTCTTGCTCAGTTCATAGGGTTCGTGATACAGTTAAATAAAGTAGGAACTCAAGAAAGAGGAAACAGGTGTGGGGAGGAGTGACGTTGATGAAGCTCATGGGATAGAATTCTGGGCTCCTGGGAGTCTTATTTCTTGTATTTCAGGTTATAGACTAGTTGCTTCCCCAGATGATACGATGTCAACGATAATGTACATAATAAGAGCAGGGTCAGCAAGCGGAATGAATGGAAGACAGTGGGACGGACACAATAGCAGGACAGGAAGATGGTGATCCAAGCTGCTCTAGAACGTGAGGGCAGTCTCCTCCACTTCCCAAAGCACACCAGATTTCCAGCAGGCGAAAGAAGAGTAAAGTAGAAGAGCTGCTTGTCCACTGCCAGCTCTAGGGACCATGGGTGTGGAAACTTCGGGTGATTTCTGGGCTGATACAATACCAGCTGAATCATTTAGAGCAGTAGGTTTTTCTTAAAAGAGTATGTTTTGTATATTGCCTGCATTGGGTCTACAGTGTTTTCTTACACTAGCAGAACTTATTAAAAAGAAATAATTTGCCCAAGCCTTGGAAGTTATTGTACTAGATTTAGATTCATTACTAGGTTTCCCCCAACATAGTAGATGAGCTGTTAGCCTCCATGTTAGTTGATTTATTTGTTCCATATACATTTCTTATTTTTTTCTGGGAGAAGTGGGATTGGAAAAATTGTCGGTGGTTTACTGAAAAGTCTATTTTTATTGAGTCTGGTGACTTTTATCATTCTTAAATGGTTTTCAAGGCAGTGGTCCCCAAAGAGGGTGCTGTAGGGAATCCTGAGGGCTGCGGTTTCCCAAGCAGTGGAACTGAAAACCTCTTCGGCAGATCTGGAAGCTCGGTGCCGGCAACTGAGAGGCCATAATCCACTCCAGTTGAAACGTAACCTGATATTTAACAGGCAGGGCTGTATTATATTTAAAAGGTCGGGACTGACTTCTCTAAGGAAGACTTTGTGAAAAGCTGACAATGTGTAAATTCCCTCCTTGATCAGAAAACCAAATAAATCCAAGTAACACAGCTCTGCTCTCTTTATCCCTTAACACAGAGTAAGTTTTAAAAAGGAGAAAAAGAGAGAAGAAAAAAAGTGAAATTGAGCTGCTGTTACCCTTTAGGACTAGATACCCTTTGAGAACCTGAGGAAGAAAATATTCTTCTTTCCCTTGGTCTTGGGTCTGAGTCGCCTCCCCCTTATTTCCATCCCCTGTGGATGTGATTGTTGAGTCAGGGCACCTGAGTTATAGGGACCTGTTTGTAATGCCGGCTCCATCACTTTCGAGCTGTGTCATTTCAGGCAAGTGAATGAATGTCTGCGCTTCAGTCTCACTGTCTGTAAAATGGGAAAATAATAGCCATGTTCTCGTAGGTTGTGTGATTCACACTGAACGCTTGGTGCAGAGCCAGGCACGCCGTGAACGCTTAGTAGTGGCTTGGTGGCATTGGTGATGCTGACCCAGTGGGCTTCATAAATGCAGGCCTCTCAATAAAGGGGGGGGGGTAGGCTCTTTGGTACCTCTGGGAGTTGGTAGATGACCTGAAACCCGTAAGAATGTTTCAAATCCCCATAACAATAATAAACATTCTAGGAAAGAAAAATGCAGTGAGTTCTGGCAGAGGAAAAGAAAAAAAAAAAAAAAAAGAAATGCCCAGTGTGTAGCATAACTGATGTTAATAAAACCTAAATCTTGTCCATTTTCCCCTGATGCTTCCAACAAGAATCCCATCTGTGGAGTCTTTGTTTTGTTTTGTTTTTCTGCATTTTTCTTCTTTTTTTTAATTGAATGAAAGATTCTTTAAATTCTATAGTGCTTTACAATTTTCAAAAGTTTCACACACATGATTTCATATAATCCCATAATGACCCCCTTTTCTCCTCCACCCCATGTTGCCTCTCCCCCCTCCCCACTGGTAACCGCTAGTTTGTTCTCTGTATCTATGAATCTGCTTCTTTTTTGATTTATTCACTAGTTTGTTGTATTTTTTAGATTCCAAGTGAGTGATATCCATCTGTGGATTCTTGACTGAAGACGCTTGAGGTGACTATATTGAAAGTTTTATCCTATTTGCTAAATACTTGTGCTGTCAAGGTGCTTATAAATATTGATTTTCATTTACATCACTCCCTACGTCACCCTAATTTAGAGACTAACTCCTTGGTAGGACATCTCTTAGCCTGGTGACTTCTAATTCTAAAAACCTTTCTTTACTCCTGGTTCCATTTCTACTTGAATGTTTGCCACACCTGATCTCAGACCTGTAACTTTCACCACCAGTCTTAGGCTACTGCTAACTCCAAAGGATTCAAGCCACTCTTCCGTGCTTGCTTTCCCCCAGATTCTACTTCATCTGCTGAAAGAACGCACCACTGGGAATTCTCATCCGAGGTACATTCTCATCCTTTGCCACAACTTGAGCCATCGTCCTTCTGTGTAGTGCCACATTCCAGATTCTTGTTTATCCCTTTGTAGGCAAGGATTTATTCTGGTAGTGTAATTTTGTCTCCGCTGGTCGGGACACGGAAGGCTCGTGTTCTACTTCTGGAAGGGTATGATTCCTAACTGGGTGAAGTGGCAGCCACTCTGCCCTGGGTGTCTGCCTAAGTACACAGCAGATTCTACCCTTACCAGTCATCAGATATTAATAGCTCACTTGTATCTAGTAAAATCCATTAACTCAGGGCCCTACGAATTTTCCTACCCCACCCCCTTGCTTGCCTAAATATATTTAGAAACTTCAATTAACATAGGTCCTTTTGAGAGGAAGGAGACAAGATTAACCAATTTAACCTTTATAGGATATGTAATTCTACTTAAGCACAAGGCATTAAAGGTAACACCGTTAAGAAATGTCTCTGAAGCTAATCCCCGTAGGACACTAAAACGCTTTAAAATTTGAGCCCTTGAGAAGCCAGTCCCGATGGGGTGTGACATTGATCTATGCTTAAAATGGGTGGAGGATTTCTATATATATATTCCAGCCTCTGTTTTTTAGCTTCTGTTTTTGGGGAGACTGGGTGCAGGATGGAGTAAGGGAGAGAGAAAGGCTTTGAGTCAGAGAATGGCATCTTGATCCTGGCCCCAGAGCTCCCTTCGTGGTGACCTCTGTGAAGTTCTCCAGATCTTCTGAGGCCAGATTTTCTCTCTGTAAAGTGGGAAACAAACTCTTCAGGGATGTCGTAAAGATTAGGAGTGATTATGTAAAGTGCTGCTTGCCGTACCTGTCACCTGAGTTGATGCCCAATAAGCAGTAGTTACCATTATTATGTTTGGTTGAGTCGGAGGGGTGATTTATTTGTTAATTTATTTAGATTTGTTTGAAAATTCACTGTAACTGCCTTCAAATTCAAAAATATTAAAGTTGTATGGTATGAAAATTGTATATACATCTCAATAAAGGTAAAAAAAGGAAGATTTTTAAAATTTAGAAAAGGGGATCTATCAAATCCCCTTAGAAAACATTCAAGTGATTTTTCTTTAATAAATTTATTTATTTATTTATTTGGCTGCATTGGGTCTTCGTTTCTGCGCACGGGCTTTCTCTAGTTGCGGCGAGCGGGGGCTACTCTTTGTTGCCCTGCGTGGGCTTCTCATTGCGGTGACCTCTCTTGTTGCGGAGCACAGGCACTAGGGCACACGGGCTTCAGTAGTTGTGGCACACAGGCTCAGTGGTTGTGGCGCACAGGCTTAATTGCTCCGCGGCATGTGGCATCTTCCCGAACCAGGGCTCGAACCCATGTCCCCTGCGTTGGCAGGCGGATTCTTAACTGCTGTGCCACCAGGGAAGCCCACAAGTGATTTTTAAACCAAAAAATCTCAGGGCCTATTCTGTAGGTGACCAGTAAACATTGATTAATGGACTTCATCTGTAGTTTTTCATGAGAACAGGAGCCCAAGTTGTCCCTTAGGTATCCTGCCCTTAATGCAAACATTAATTGCTACTTTTATGATACAAAAGTAGTACTTTGTTATAAACTTCTTTTTAAAATTATTCCTTTAGCATGAATTAGTCATTGGTTGATGACCCCAGTCCGGGCTTAAGAGTAAAAATTTTGGACTAATTATATTCCTCCATTGAGGGATGAGATGAGGGCCCTTGGATATGAAGCACAAATTATTTCCCAATGCATGGAGTATGGTTGTCATAACAACCTTATAACAGAATAACCAATAACTGACATGGGCCACGTAGGAGGGGCCTTACTCTTCTCATGAGAAAAACTGTGGACGCGGTCCATTAATTTACGGACCACCCACAAACTCGGGGCTGGAATTTCAGTTTTAACATCGCTTTTGTTTCCTAGGAGAATTAGATAGCTTTTGCCTTCTTTATATGTTTTTAAATTTAAAAAACAGTTAAGGCGGAAAAAAACCCATATTATCTGAGAACTTCATTTTAGGGCAGGAGGAAGGGCACTATAAAGTATATTTTTTTAAGGAGGCATTGGGTCTCGAGTTTGAGAGCCAATGTCCTGCATGCACTGGCTTCTGCTTACGTCTCCCAGCTCACTTCATCGCACCCCAATCCAAATCCTCAAACACACCAAGCTCCTTCCCCCTGAGCTCCTCCGCACCAGCCCCTCCTCTTCCGCGAACGCTCCCTGCCCCGGTCCTTGCTCCCTGCTGTTTGCAGGATGACGCCTCCTTGAGTTTTACTTCCAGGGCCCTTGCTGACCTCTCTGGCAGGCGTGGCCCCGAGGCACTCGCTGTCACACCACCTACTTGAATTCTCTTTAGCCCTTGTCACCACCTGATTAGGGACCTTTTCTGTCTACGCCGCGGTGTATCCTCCGTGCCTTGAACATTGCCTGGGATATGGTAGGGGCCCAGTAAACATTTGTGGAATGAAAGAATGAATAAGATAAGGCAAGGTAAAGCATCTTGTTGGTGATAGATAAAGAGCATTCATCATTTGATCATATCTAAAACTGTAAGGTTTTGCCTTATGAAATAAAATATTAAGACACTTGAACCAATACTGTGGCAGGGGTGGCACCCACGCTCACCATTTCAGAGTCTGCAAATTAGCGCTAACTGAAAGTGATGTTCACAATATTTTGCAAGCTCTTTTTTTTCCGATTAGGTGTGGTGTTTTAGTTAAACTATTATATATTTGTGGGCATGTGTGTAGGGCATAAAAGCTCAGAAAAGTGAGATCTTGTTCAAACTGGGGTTAAAACCAAATGATAATGGATGAACATGAGGTCAGATGACTCCCAGCAAACTATTACTAACAAGCAAATTATCAGCATCAATAATTGGAGTAAAAGCATTGGGCTTAGATGAGCAAAAATTTATCCAGAGAGTATGCAAAGAGAGATGTGTGTGAAGGGTGGTAATTAACTTGCCTCCAGCCTCCCTCACCTCCAATCCATCCTCTACACCCTCTTTCTAAAATACCAATGTTACCTCTCTACTCTGACGGAAATCCTCCGGTAGGTCCTTATTGCCACATATGATGTGCATACTCATGAAAGCAATAAAGTGTCACTATTTGCAGAGCAGGCAAAGACCCTTCATAGTCCGGCTCCTCCCATCCCCTTGTATGTCCCCGCACAGGCCCTAAGCTCCAGTCACACTGGAACACTTGTCATCCTCACTCATGACAGTGGCTTGCTCTTACACAGCCCCTCCCTGAGAGGCCCTTCTGCTGCCTGGAAAATCCTAACTCATCATCAAGAAATACTGAGGCATCACCTCTTCTGTGTAGCCTCCCTGATGTCTGTCTCAGGCAGTGTTGGGTGCCCCTCTCTTATTCTCCCATTGCACTACCCTCAACAGACCCCCATTTTAAACAGTAAACATTTCTAGTGTAATTTTCATCATACTTCTCCACTCATCTAGCTGCTGTTTGCTTACAGGACTGTATCTTACTTATATTAGGCCTCCCGGTGCTACTATCCCCAGGCTTGGAATATAATAGCCACTCAGTACATGCTTGTCTGAATGAAAGAATGCATTCACTGAAAGCTTCATAACTCTTCTTGCTGGAGTAAACTGATATCCCAGAAGCTGCTATTTTAAATATCATTTTTATCCTTTGAGAATTGAACGTGATTCCCTTGGGAAAGCTCACTGAGTCTGAATGTGAGAGCTGGACTTTCTTTCCTTGGGATTCAAATGTTCCACCTCTTTCGAATATTGTTTAGTAAAAAGATGAATGGAGGCAAGTGAATATTTATGTATGTTAAAGTCAACAAGCTTTTACGGGGGGTGTTTGTGACCATAACACTATAATGAGGTTTCCAAGAGTGGAGGCTGCGGCCCAGCCTGGTTCACAGCTAAGCTGAGGCGGCCCAGCAGACAGTCACGGGGGAAAGAGCTCGAGGGACCAGGAGATCATGTAGCCCGCAGGCCCTCAGATGGTCCAAGTATGGGCTTTAGGTGTACAGTGATGAACCCCTGAAATCGCGTAGAAAATGCTTTGTGTATGCACCAACACGTATTTTTCCTGGAAGGGTGTATTTTCCCTGGGGGTAGATGGGACTGTAGATTTCACTACATTCTCAAAACCATCTGTGACCAGTAAAAGGTTAAGATACAGCCCACTATCAAGCCCTCTCCCTTTGTGAAATAAACTGAGGCCTGAGCAGTTGGGTGATTCGTCCAAGGCCTCACAGCACCTTGGTGTCATACCTGCATCTAGAACCCAGTCTCTGGGATCTTCCCTCCCCTTAGCCATATTGCCATCCCTTCAGAGAGGCCTGATGCTCTGACAGTTTCCTTAGCAATGCTTCACCAACTGATGGCAGGCTCTCATTTGTCCTAAATTAAATATAATATCAAGGGGTACCACTTTAAAACTGAGGGTAAATAATATGTTCATTACATTTGATCTCGGTTTCTCACCAAGATTGTATAACTGTACTACCATTAAGTGCTATTGGATACCTCCATTTTTTCCCCACACAAACTTTGGAGGCACTTTTAAATTTCATTTTTATTTGTCCTACAGGTCAGAATGCAAATTTTGTAATAAAATTACTGAGCTGTGTTTGAGCTTTTAAAATTGCAGTTTCATAGGCTCTTGGTTTCTAAAACTGTGATGACTTGCTTCATTTATACATGAGCCAAGCTATTTAACTCTTTTAAAGGGACTATGAATTTTATTACTTGCTTTCTCTGTTGGAAATTACCATGAGAAGTTCCCAGGAAAATTCTTGTTTTGACTCCATTTTTATGCTTTTAGAAAGAGTAGCATCATGGCTCTTTGGCTGGGGTTGGTAAAAAAGAGGTTCTGTGTTTCTGTTCCTCGTGGAATGGGACCCTCCTTAGAATTACTGCCCTGGTGCAATTGCTGTGAAAAGCAGCAAGAATGGTCTATCGTCACATGCTGGTTTTCTTGGCTTTTTTTTTTTTATTATTGAAGTATAGTTGATTCACAATGTTGTTTAATTTCTGCTGTCCAGCAAAGTGATTCAGTTATACATACATGCATATATGTGTATATATATATATATATATACACATTCTTTTACATTATGTTTTATCATAGGATATCGAGTATAGCTCCCTGTGCTATACAGGAGGACCTTGTTGTTTATCCATTCTCTATATAACAGCTTACATCTGCTAACCCCAACCTCCCACTCCATCCCTCCCCCAACCCCGTTTCCCTTGGCTTTTAAATAATACTGAAGAACAGGAGTTCTTCCCGGGTTGCACAACTGCTTGTGGTGATTCTACTGAAAACTTGGAGTTATTGCTAAAAAAGTCTCACTCAGAGGGCTCAAATCAATCAGGGGAGGGAGAGAGAGAGGGAGTAAAAGCTCTCAGGTGCCGAAGAGCTCAATGAGATATGTCGCTATCATTCTTAGACACCTGTCCTCTCTCTCTAGGGATCCCTAAAAATGACTAGATGTTTCGGAAGAAGAAAGGCCAGAAAGGAAATGATAGGAACCTTATGTAAATATGGAGAAACAAAGTTAGCATCACATATGTAAGAGGGACAGCTGCGTGTACATTGGAAATGCAGAGCAGAATGGAGTAGAACACGAGGGGGGCCCTGGAAGCCCAGGCCAGGGACAAAGCCACCCAAGGCAGGAGAGAAACAGGAGCTGAGTTCAGAGCTGACAGCAAAAAGAGGAAAAGGAGAAGACTGTTGTCTGCCCCCAACTCCCTGTTCCCTACGGTACGTGCCTCACGAGCCCACCAGGTACCCACAGCCTCAAAGAGACTCAGTTTCCCACTTGCTACCCTGCTTGTTTCAAAACCCCTCTTGCAAGCTTCTTCCTCTAGCTTCTAATCATTCATTCATTCATTCATGTATGCGAGCATTTACCCAGCAAATGTTTACTGAAAATGGCTTCTGGCAAGAGTCAAGGTTTCATCCAGCCTTGGAGCAGGGCTGCCGGGAAATTGCAAAGAGGAAGTAAAACCTGGGACAGTTTTAAGGAGAGCCTTAATCACCTGCAGTGTGGGGTGACTCTCTAATAGAATTGAGGTCACTACCAAAATGGTCCCCTCTCCCCAGGTTCCTTCACACGGTAGTCCAGTAGTTGTTTGCTCTGAGGTAACCGTATGTGTGAGCAGATGGCCTGAGAAGCCGGGAGATTGGAGAAACGCCCTCTGATACTGGTTAGGGGTCAGATATTAAGTTATTACCACATTATACTTGACTTATGCTCTGGTGTTCTTCCCCATTCTCCAGGCTGGGTGTGTGCACCACCATGCTGAACCTTCACCCCCAAATACCAATCCTCGGGGGCTTCATTGAGGACACAGGCAATAGAAGACTGGGAGGTAATCCTGGATTCCTGTTATAAATACTGTGATCACCATAGTGCTCTCTTGTGTCTAATTTCATCTCTTACAAACCTCACATGGCCCTTTGTTTTGGTTTGAGATTCTGTTTCCAGATACAATTGTTTAAATTTTTCATAAAGCTAAAATGTACATGATTAATTAAAAATCAAAGAGTCCAGAGGGCTCATCATTGCAAAGCAACTGTCCTGGACTCTGCCCTCCCCTTTCTTGATTTTGATGCCCAGTCGTAACCATTGTTCCATCTGTTGTTTTCTTTTGGTTGCCATCTCCACAGCTCTACGTAGTCAGCTTCTACTTCTATGTCTTGATTCATCAATTCTAGACCTCGTTTGTTGATTCCCTCCCGTTGAAACTCATGTAACTTAGATTGGGACTTGAACCCACGGTCTTTTCATTAGAATCACTCACCTGATGTCTGGACTTGCTGAGGCTCAGGCTCTCTGTGTCGCAGCGCAGAAAGAATTCAGCGAGAGGCAAAGTGATGGGTAAGAAGTGATTTATTAGAATAGGATGATTGTGAGGTTTACAGGCGGGCAGGCAAGCATTGCACTGCCCCCGAGTACTTAGTGGGTTACATTTTTATAATAAAGGAAGAGAGGGGAGGGGGAGAGGACCTTCTTTGTCTTTTTTGTTTTTTTGCAGTACGCGGGCCTCTCACTGTTGTGGCCTCTCCTGTTGCGGAGCACAGGCTCCAGACACGCAGGCTCAGCGGCCATGGCTCACAGGCCCAGCCGCTCCGCGGCATGTGGGATCTTCCCGGACCGGGGCACGAACCCGCATCCCCTGCATTGGCAGGCGGACTGTCAAACACTGCGCCACCAGGGAAGCCCTGTCTTTCTTGCGTAGACATCATGCTTTCAACATCAGCTCCTCCTCCAGGTTGGGTTTTTTGTCCCTACATGGTCAGGCCAGGACTGTCATGCCACTTTGGAAAAATGATTTCAGGTCTCAGTGCAACGAGGGTGTTTCACTTTGAAATGTCACCTTTCCGTAAGTGATTGTTTTTTGTGTGCACAGATTTTGTGTGCACAGAGCATGTCCTGGGGGTCATTAACTTGATGACACCACTGGGCAGGTTGTAGGCCTTATTCTTCACTGTTGTTTTATTGTTTTTAGGACACTGTGCAAAGAGCATGTCCTAGGGGTCAAAGAGCATGTTTTGGGGGTCATTAACTTACTGAGCTCACTGGGCAGGATGTAGGCCTCATGCCACCGTTGTCTTATTGTGTGGGGGCATGTCTCGTGCTTCTGTTGTGCGATTTTGTTGCTCATCAAGTTGGCTTTATTTTGTCGTTAAGCAAGCCAATCTGGCTTTGATGCTAAGCGACTTGTTCTGCCTTATGAGTCAAGCCAGCCCACATTGTTTCAGGATTTTTCCATTACTTTCTTGAGTGATCATTAATCTTACTGTGGTCTCCCAAAGCCCCCTAAAATTCCCTCCTTATCTGCAATCCCCTAATGGGGTTTCCAAGGTGACTATTTGATTATCCTACTGAAGCCCTCTCACTGCGATAGAGGACTCAGCTAGTCTACATGGCTCCCACATCCCCTTCCTGCCTCCTCCTGTTACTGAGTCCAAGCTTGTACTGCTCGCCCACACGACAGGCTGATAAATTGAGAGACAAGTTGCTGGGGCAAGGAATAGCGACATTATTGGGAAAGCCAGCAGACCGAGAACATGGTGGAATAGTGTCCCAAAGAACCATCTCGACCAGGTTTGGCTACTAGTTTCTCTTACAGAGCAAAGAGAGGGAAGCGAGGAGGTAAAGTAAACAAGGTGCTAAGCTGTTGCAAATGTTTCCTGGCTCTGGTCAGACTCAGGAGGGGATGTGTTAATTTCTTCTTTCCTGCAGCCTTTCCAAGGTGAGCCTGTGAGGATGTTTCCTGTGAGCTTAAACAAAGACATTTTAGCTTAATGCTCAGGCAAGGGGAGGAAGGGTTCCAGGAGATGGGCCATTATGTATACTTTAAATTATAGGCAACATCCACTTAGTGATTAACTTGTAGCAAAAGCAATAGAATACAAAGGTTAAAGTAAAAGAAATGGATCCAATATGGAGTCAGATTTGTTCTTCCCTGTTACAGTCCCAGTGTAGAAATTTCACGATTCTTGCTTCCTTCACTTCACACTTAACTTCTCCCAGCCTTGTTACCTGAACTTCTGTTGGTAAAATGTCAAGGTTGATGGCATTTACACTGTGTTCCTTAAACAGAGTCCAGTCTCCTGTGATTTGCCCACAGGTTGATTCTATATGTTCCAAGCCAATAAACAATGTTTACTATCATAACTAGGTAAATAGTATCCATGCAGAGACAAGTGGTGAGCCTAGATCACCAGGCTTCCTCCAATATCACAGCACCTGTGCCCCTGAATGGAAAATGTTTCTACAGTCAAGTTCAAATGGATTTTCCTTTTCTGTGTTCTACCGTGTAATCAAAATAACAGTTAATATTAGTTTGCTTTTTACTTGGACCATAACTTCCTTTGTTTTTTTTTAGATAATCAAAATTTTATTTTATTTTTAAATTTTTATTGGAGTATAGTTGATTTACAATGATGTGTTCGTTTCAGGTGCACAGCAAAGTGATTCAGTTTTATATATATACATACATCCCTTCTTTTTCAGATTCTTTTCCCATATAGGTTAATATAGAAAACTGAGTGTAGTTCCCTGTGCTGTCCAGTAGTAGACCATAACTTTCTGATGATGTGAATTTTTTCTTGTAGTTTCTGATTCCTTTCCTTCTCTTTCATTTTGCCTACATGGAATGAGGTTTTTGATATGTCAGCTTGTCTAGGCTAGAGTTCTGTTATTCAGACTCTAATCTAGGTGTTGCTCTGAAGGGATTTTGATCATTAAAGTCCCCAATTAGTTGATTCTAAGTAAGGGAGGTTAAAGTGGGTGGGGTGACGTTTCCCTCAGAGAAAAAGAATTTCTTTGGACCTATGGACAACAGGTTCAGTCTGTGCCTATGGTTTCGAGCCTGCCATGATATCTTCTTCCCGATAACCTGGCCTATGGATTTGAGACTTCTGTAACCAGCCCCCGCAATCATGTAAGCCAATTCCTTTGTAATCAGTCTATCTATCCATCTCTCTATCTCTCTATCTATCCATCTCTATCTATCTATCTATCTATCTGTCTAATCTGTCATCTGTCAATCTTCTATCATCTCAAACTGGTTCTGCTTTTCTACTTGAACCCTTCTGTTCCTTTATCACAACTTCAAAATTTACCAGTGTTTTCATCAGACTGTTTAGTCCACCACATGCCGTGTTTGCTGGAGCCCTCCCTCCTGGAGCTGTTTCGCTCCCCTTCCAATCCACAGACATCACTCTCTAGCTCCTAACGGACAGTCACTTTCTCAGGACTTCCCCTCACTGCTCTCTCAAGTTGAACTTACGTTTCCTGGATTCACATCGTCCTGTCTATTGGTTTATTTCCTCAATTTGTTGGAGTTCTACTACAAGTTATTTCCTTTTAAAAAAATGAAGGTAAACTTTGAGAAAATGTTTTACATTTTGCTCTCCCCCTTGATGGACAGTTTGGGTACAGAATTCCAGGTTGAAAATAATGTCCCCCTAAAAACTTTGAAAGCACTGATAGAGTTTTTCCATGTTATCTAGGACTGCAGGTAAGAAACTGGTACCAGCCTGATTATCAATCTTTTTTAGATGACCTGTTATTTTTCGCCACTGGAAGCCTTTGGAATCTTTGTGTTTTTTTTTTGCAGTACGCGGGCCTCTCACTGCTGTGGCCTCTCCCGTTGCGGAGCACAGGCTCCGGACACGCAGGCTCAGCGGCCATGGCTCACGGGCCCAGCCGCTCTGCGGCATGTGGGGTCTTCCCGGACTGGGGTACGAACCCATGTCCCCTGCATCGGCAGGCGGACTCTCAACCACTGCACCACCAGGGAAGCCCTGATCTTATCATTTTGAGGCCTTATTACATAGGCAGGGTTGATTAAATCATTGGCCATCGACAACTGATGCAATCTCTAGAAGTCAAGGGGTGGGCCTGAAAACATGATATACTGCCATTTGCAGCCACGTGGATGGACCTAGAGAATGAGGTGAAGTGAGTAAGAGAAAGGCAAATACTATATGGTATCACTTACATGTGGACTCTAAAAAAATAATACAAATGAATGGTTCTACAAAACAGAAACGGACTCACAGCTACAGGAAATAAATTTGTGGTTACCAAAGGGGAGAGAGAAGGTGGAGAGGGACAAATTAGGGGTATGGGATTAACAGGTGCAAACTACTGTATATAAAATAAATAGAATAGGTAAGTAACAAGGATATACTCTATAGCACAGGAAATTATACCCATTATCTTATGATAACCTATAATGGAGTATAATCTGCAAAAAAACTGAATCACTGTGCTGTACAAAGACACCTTCATCATTCTTATCACTTAGAAAATACCAGGGGCTTTAAGAGCTCTGTGCCAGAAATGGGGAGGAAAACCAAATACGTATTTCTGATCACAGTATCACAATTCCTTAGGGCCAACCTTCCCCAGGGTGTGTTCCCCAGAACACACGTGCCACAAAATACCCTGTGAAAAAAATAAAGGAGGTCGACTTTAAGACCTACCACAATGTCAGCAACATTTAAGAAAGGACTAACCTGGAGTGAGAGGTACAAACTATCGGGTGTAAGATCGTCTCAAGGATGTATTGTACAACATGGGGAATATAGCTAATACTTTGTAAAACTGTAACTGGAAAGTAACCTTTAAAAATTGTATAAAAATTTTAAAAACAAAAAGAAAGGACTAACCCTTTTGTCAATTCAAAGACCACTTTGGAAAGTTCTGCAGTGGAGAAACCTGCAGCAGCAATTCCTTACTGGACCACAGATACCTTTTTTCATGGAACACTTATTAGCATTCCATGGCTCACTCTGGGAGCCTGTCTTCCAGTAAAGGCCTAGGAGATGCTCCTCTTTAAGTCTCAAAGGCCTCTTGTTTCCATTACTGCAGTTGCCTAAAGAAGAAATTCCACAGCCAAAGGCGTTCAGTTGAATATGCTTAATGAGTTAAAGTGCAAAATAAACTATCAAACAGCAACAAGTGTGCTTCTGTTGCCTGACATTGCACAGAATTCTCAGTGGGGAGGAAACCAAACGTTTACCTTCTCTTTGGACTCCAGAGGAGAGTGGATTCTCCACAGCAAACTACCCGGGGCTCCAACTTTCACCTCCGGGCCTTCATTCTTCAAGGCCGCCTCCTCTTGGCCTTTGTCAATCAGTTCTCACTTCCTTTAGACTATAGCATTGATGCTTCAAAAGGCATCAATAGTGGGAATGTCCAGAGCTGGCTTCCGGCATGTACGGGCTGCTCGTTGGGCGTTTGCTCCTCGCAAGACTAACCATGTGCGGTATGTTGAAATGCATTTTTATTCCAGTTTTAAAATAGGAATAAGGGAATTCCCTGGTGGTCCAGTGGTCTGACTCTGTGCTCTCACTGCAGGGGCTGCGGGTTCGATCCCTGGTCGGGGACCTAAGATCCCACAAGCCGTGCAGTGTGGCAAAAAAAAAAAAAGATCTAAAATAGTAATAAACCATTGTTTTTCACTGTGGTAAAATACACACAACATAATATTTACCATTTTAACCATTTCGAGTGTACAGTTCAGTGGTATTAAGTACATTCACTTTGTTATGCAACCATCATTCCCATCCGCTTCTAGAACTTTTCAATCACCCAACACAGAAACTCTGAAACCTTAAACACGAGCTCTCCACTGCCGTCCCCCCACCCCTGCATCCCTGGTAACTTCTAGTTTACCTTCTGTCTCTATAAATTATTCTAGGTACTTCATATAAACGGAATCATACAATATTTGTCCTTTTGGCGTCTGGCTTATTTCACTTCACACAATGTTTGCAAGGTTCATCTGAAACAAAATAGTTTCAGCGAACAATAATAATTATTGTATCAGGGAAAGGGACAATACTGTTTGTAATCTTTCACCAAGGTTTCGTTAACGCTCTAAAAGAGGGAGCACGGGAGGCACAGGTTAGAGCCCACATCCAGTCAGATTCTTTTTTTTTTTGGCCACACTGTGAGGCTTGCAAGATCTCAGTTCCCTAGTCAGGGATTGAACCCTGGGCCACGGAAGAGAAAGCCCAGAATCCTAACCACGAGGCCACCAGGGAACGCTTCAGATTTTTTTCTTACTCATTTCTACTGAAATAGAAAATCCTAACCATAATTACTGGTCATCAGAATTTGCAAAATTGTTCACGACCTCTGTCTGATACTTCTAAATCTACGGCTCAAACATATACCCAGAAAGTATGTTGTGGTTTCTCTCTCAGCAGTAAGTCAGTCATCAGGATAAAAAAAATTTTTAGGATAAAAAAACAACACCACCACATGTAATACCTGGAACGTTCTCTGTTGCAACGTCAGAGATGATGATAAATGGAGTAGGTCTCCACTTTGATTTCATTTGGTTCTGCAAAGTGTTTCACCAGGCTTGGGGACAGCATTTGAATTAGTTTCTTTTATTTATCTTATTTTTATGGATATAACACAGAAGCACATCCCATAATGTCTTGGATTTCTCCAATGAATGAAAAAATCACGTGTTAAAATCAAACTTGTTGATTAAGATATTTATACCATAGTTTGATGTTCTTAAGACATCCTGAGCGCCACAATATTTAAAATGATAAAAATTTATACTCTGACATGATAGACTAAGGGTCTTAAAAACAGAATATATCGTTGAAATATACTACTTGAAAAAACTATTTAAAAAAATGGCATTACTAGTGTCATGAAGAAATGCTTTTATTGCCTCCCTGATTTTAAAAGCTCATTTAAACACCTTCATCTTAATAAACAGTTTATTTCTGTGTGGAAAAGAAGGCTTGTACTTACTGCCGATTTCTTCACAAAGCATGCTTAAAAGATAAACACTTGGTGACCACAGTTTAAACGTATTAACTACTTTCACCAACTATGTTCTGGGGAGGAAACAAGGGATAAGGATACAAGCATTTTATCCAAATAGGTAAGCATTTCCTCCTTGAATTCATAACTGGCGCTGGCAGTATCCTTCCAGCCTACATCATGATTCACAAAATAATTGTCAACTACATGAAAAAATCTCTAGCATGGGGGTGGAGCAATAAACTAACCAGTAGGTCACTGAGCACTTCCCTTTTATATATTTCTGCACATTTCTGCCAAGCATTGACTGATACTCAGGACATCTGATTCTTCCCAAGTGTAGGCCAAATATCTACCAGCATGCACTCATGATAGACATGACCCTTCTTTGCTGAATGCCATTAATATTATACAATGTTCAACAGTCCACTTGGGTTATGAAATTCCCAGTAGCTAATTAAAATTTCTTCCTGAGCATGGTAATTATCATTAGCCTTCTAGCTGGACTTGTGAACTTTTTAGCAATATGTGACTTCTATATTTGTTTTTTTGTTGGTTGGTTGGTTGGTGTGTTTTGTGTTGTTTGGTGTACAACTTTGATGAATGTTTCTTTAGTTTTGGTCTGTTCTCCACCTTTAAATGACAAAATTTATCAATTTCATATTAGAAAGCATTATTTTGTGCTTGTTCAGGAAAAACTCAATTGGTTTATCAGAAAGGTCATGATACTTTGAAAGCAATGCAAAAGCCTCTGTGGCTTCTTGCCATTCTTTAACAAAGTTTTGTAAGAGACAATGTAATAGAAACTAGAGGCAAATCGATTGCTGGTCTGATAAAATCCAATTTTCACATATTCATCAAGATTCACTTGCTCTAATGTATACAGCCTCACATTCGATATTTGCATTGGACTCCTGTTCACTGTTTACATTTACACTGTTTTTCTATTACATTATCGTTTTTATCACTACCTTTATATTTTACTTAACTACCTCTAAGCACGTGATTTATTTCAGTGAATTGCCTATCCTAACACACAATAAAAATGTAAAGTTAGATGTAAATAGCATTTAAATATATAAAATTTAATAGTCAAGGCAAAAGTGCACTATAACTGAATGTTAGTTGAGATGAACAAATTTTAGTGATGATTAAGCATGCAGCTAGATTCCTATCCAAATGATAAATTAATCTTAACTTTCAGATTTACAAAATGAACATGAACTAAATTGTTTCCTTGCTCTTTCCTTCTATAGATAGCCTGGAACACTGGTGATCCACAGTCCGCCTATGACCAGCAGTTCCCTGTGGGGTGGGATTTCGGGGTGTTGGGAGGGTTGCCTGCCTTCCAGAATAGCTCATCCTCCAACTAGGCTGATATCCAAAGTCCTCACGTCATTAGTGATTTCTCCTAGGAGCAAGATAGATGCAGCTCATAAAATTCAAGGCGATTTTTATTAAATATCATGAAGCCCACGGCATACAGGTGGGCTACAGGTACAGGTGGGCTATAGATACAGGCGATATATGAAACGGACACAGTCCCTGCCTTCTGTAGCTTATGATTCAGACCTTAAAAAAATAAACACATATAAATTGCAAACTACGGATTACGGTAAGTGCTGAAGGAAAAGAAGGATGAGAGAGAGAATAATAAAGGAGTGGGGCGGGTGCGGGAAGTCTAATTTAAATTGATTGTTCAAGGGCAAATGCTCTGTGAGTTATTCTCTTTGAGATCCTCAAAAAGCAGAATAAGCCATGGGTACTTAGTATATCCTCTTTTTTCTAACAACATTTGTGTAGTGTAAGAACACCTCAGGGACAACAGGCTTTGCTCTTTCAATTATTATTATCATTGTTGGTGTTTACTATGTTCCAGGCACTGTTCTAGGCTCTGGGTGTAGAGTTGTGACTGACACAGACAAGGTTTCTGTTCTCATGCAGCTTAGAGTTGAGATGCTCCTCAGAATATGAAAAGATAAAAATATAGCTAAACTTTGGAGTAAACTATTGGGTTGGCCAAAAAGTTCGTTTGGGTTTTTCCATAAGATATTATGGGAGAACCGAACGAACTTTTTTTTTTTTTTTTTTGGTGAGACGCGGGCCTCTCACTGCTGTGGCCTCTCCCGTTGCGGAGCACAGGCTCCGGACGCGCAGGCTCAGCGGCCATGGCTCACGGGCCCAGCCGCTCCGCGGCATGTGGGATCTTCCCGGACCGGGGCACGAACCCGTGTCCCCTGCATCGGCAGGCAGACTCTCAACCACTGTGCCACCAGGGAAGTCCCTATGTTATATTTTTATAACCGATCAATAAATTGGCTTTCTGGTCACACACATTAATCTGTAAGAGTGTGTTTAACCTGAGTCTGTGAGGTCAAGGGCTGGCTCTGGATGGAGCATTGAGCACTCGCCCCAGGTGGTGCCCCAGTACCTACCCGTCAGGGTGGCCCCAGGCTTCTTCCATGAGACCACCAGTTTTAGGGTAAATTCTCTTTCCAAACCGCGGTTTGCCTTAACCAATGATCATGAGATATTTGGAAGACACCTCATCAACTATCCCTAGGGAGGAAATAATGATTTAGGATGTGAGATAGGAAGTGGTTATTTCAAGGTTTATAATAAACCATTTTCAACAAAATTGACTGATATTCCCAAGAACTGTCAATAGACTAGAAAATGGAGGAGCAATTGAATTCACAACTTTTGATCCTTTTGTAAGTGTAGTTGCCTACACTTAGCAGTAGGAAGACAGGCTAACACAGACAATGGAATGCAGACGTTTCTCATTTATTCCAACAAGCTGAAATAGTACATAAGATCTAAAAAGAAACATTCAGCAGTTCAGTCTTGTCTTCCTTTCTTGTGAAATTGAAAGGAAAAAAAATAAGCACGCTTGAATTTTGTGTAAATGGGACTAAGAATATTTTATCATAGACAGTTGAATATTAGTCATGAGACCAAAGCTACTCTTTCCAAGCTCAGCAGAAATAAACAAAGAATTTGATAAATATTGAATTATGCTAGAAGGCAAGGGCTCATACTTTTAACATAATCTGCTTTTTATAAATTTCTTTCCTTCTCCTTTGAAATAAAAGTCTGTCACCAAATACAAGTTAAAAAATACTACATTGAATTGCTTTTCATCTCCGCTTAGGGAAGAGTTTTTACTTGCTTTCATACCATCATCTTTAGCAAGTTTTCTCCGAAATGAGAGGGGAAAAAAACTTGAAATTTCCAGAGAAATGTAGTGAAAAACAGGCTGCCTATAGAGTGATGTGGTCATGTCACATATGTCACTGTCCAGTTAAGACAATGTATTTAAAGACATCAAATTAGATTACGGTAATTATCTTGGAAATTTGATTTTTCATAACTTTCTGTAAGCTAGAGAATATTTAAGCACCTGAAAACATTGATCAGTTTTTCTAAGCTTTGCACATTAGGATCACTTGGTTGGGAGAGAGGTGGATGGTGGAGAGGGTGGGGAAGGGTCAATTTTAAAATTACTGATACCCTGTTCCTGCCCGCCCCCCCACCCCGAGACTCTAGCTCCCTAGTTGATTATAATCTGACATCAAAGTTAAGAACTACTGTCCTAAGAAATAATTGTGGTAACGTAACCATCAAAATTCTATAAATTCAAAATGCATTTAAGTTTAGGTTAGGTTGCCAGATAAAATAGAGGATGCTTAGTTAAATTTGAATTTCAGATAAACAACAGATACAAATACTGAATCTGGCAACCCTAATTTAGGCTTTGGTTTTTTTTTTTTAGCTTAAAAATTCTTTGCAGTAAAGTTGTTTACCTGCTCTTAGAGCTACTTAGAAACAGACTTCTCTGATTTAAAACAAAACAAAGAAAAACTGGGGAAAGGTGTTAGATGTCCTCCTTTCCTGGGTCCTAAATCAGCTCATCTCCTCTTTACATTTCCAGAGTTTTCCTTTGGTTGTGTCTTGCCTTGTGTCTGGGGTTTATAGTTGTCCTTAGCAGGGAGGGGCAGGGAGAAACAAGGCTACATCATCATCTTGTTGAAACCAGAAGCAGAGTATGTCTCTGCTGTCATTATTAAATGTTACTTTTCATTGAAAAAAGTAAAAAAGTGCTCTTTGCTTATTAAGTGAAAATATTATGAAACTGGGAGATAGCCACTGCTAACACTGTGTATTCCCTTCCAACCTTTAAATAACTAAACCAGATAGATGTAGATCTAGGAATCACACATTACTGGGAGATTTGATAACTGAGGCAGAAGTTATCAAATCTGCCGTGCTTGGGAATGTAAATTGATACAGCCACTATGGAGAACAATATGGAGTTTCCTTAACTAAAAATAGAACTACCATATGACTCAGCAATCCGACTCCTGGGCACATACCCTGAGAAAACCATAATTCAAAAAGATACATGCACCCCAATGTTCATTGCAGCACTATTTACAATAGCCTGGACATGGAATCAACCTAAGTGTCCATCAACAGAGGAATGGATAAAGAAGTTGTGGTACATATATACAGTGGAATGTTACTTAGCCATAAAAAAGAACAAAATAATGCCATTTGCAGCAACATGGATGGACCTAGAGATTGTCATACTGAGTGAAGTAAGTCAGACACAGAAAGACCAATATCATAGGATGTTGCTTATATGTGGAATCTAAAAAAAAAGGGTACAAATGAATTTATTTACAAAAGAGAAGTAGAGTCATGGATATAGAAAACAAACTTATGGTTAGCAGGGGATAAGGGGGGGAGGGATAAATTGGGAGATTGGGACTGACATATACACACTATTATATGTAAAATAGATAATAAGAACCTGCTGTATAGTACAGGGAACTCTACTCAATACTCTGTAATGGCCTATATGGGGAAAGACTCTAAAAAAAGAGTGGATATATGTATATGTATAACTGATTCACTTTGCTGTACACCTGAAACTAACATAACATTGTAAATCAACTATATTCCAATAAAAATTAAAACAAAAAATCTGCCGTCTTCTCTGTTTTCTCCCGTGGACCAGCAGTGACAACCCAGTTTCACATAATGCCTTGCTGTTTCTTCCTTTCCTAATTAACCAATTTTCCCTAAACCATTGATTACTTAATGCTTCCTTTCCCCATTTATTTGTGATGCCATCTTTATTATGGACAAATTTTTTTTGGTATTGTGAATAAGGCATTTTTTATTGTGCCTAATAACTAGTTTTGCTGTTATAAAGGAAAGTTATCAATGTTTATCAGTTTGTTTTATTTTGGCTTTCTTAGTAAAGTAGGTAAAAAGCTTGTCAAACTTATCAACTGCTACCCCTTCTTTGGTGAGGCCTTACTCCAGCTCTAAAATCTGGTCACAGTGTGTGGAAATTTTATGACACCAAGAAATGGAGACCAATCAAGGGATTCTGGTCCCCTTTTGTTCCTCATCAAATACGATCAGCACGTTCAGACAATCCCCTTCTTGCTTCCAGTCCTCTTGTGAAGAAGCGGTTTCTTAGGACCACTGCCTTACTCATCACAAAAAGGGGTTGTGCCGACCCCTGTTACTACGTCCTCTGGGTCAGAACCTGTGTGCTCAAGGTATCCTTCAGTCTCAAGACTTTTACCAGTGAAACGTGTTCAGCGGTGATTTCCAAAAACAACTTTAACCTCATTAGGGTTCTAACTTGTATACCTAAACTATAAGTGTTAAATAGCAAGAAGCATAATTTCTAGACAAATGAAATGTTTAACAAGAATATTTTAAACACTAAATGATCTTCTCGTGTTGCATTATGTATAATTTATTTTCTGGGAAGGAACACGCAAATCTTAGTGTGACTTAAGAATGTGTCACAGTTTATTAACTCCATGTGTTCCTGTGGGAAAGAATGAAGACTAACCTGATGTTGTTAAGGTTTATCAAGAGTCTCAGATGATTCTCTCTAACTAATAGTTAGTTTTAAAATTAATTTTCTTGGTAGACAATAATACCATCAGGAAATAAAGATAGTTTGGTCACACCTTGTCAGTATTTATACCTTATAAATATAATGTAAGATGTTAAATCAAATAGATCATTGGAGAAAAACCATATGACCATCTGTTTAGATAAAAAGTAAGACATTTGATAACATTTATCATTCATTCTTGATTATATTTTTAAACTTATAGTAAACAAGGAATAAGGTGCTTCCCTAACATGACCAAGCTGATGTAGCTTTAATAGTCAACATTAAAATATCTTTGTATTTCTGGAATAAGCCTTAAGTTTTATGTTGGCTTTCAGTATCTCTCTTATGAATTGTCAATGTGGTGAATTACAATAATTGACTTTCTAATTAAAACCAAATCTACATTCTGAGAGAACCTCAACTTGGTCTTGAATTACTGTACTTTTTATACATTGCTGTATTTGATGTTAGTTTCAATTACAATTGATGCATTTAAATTCATGTTTCAGACCGGCCTGTAAATACATTTCTTGAAAAGTTTTTGGTAGATTTTCATATCCAAGTTATGGTAGCCTATTAAAATTGGTATGGGAGTTTTCCCTCTTTTCTATTCTCTGGGAATGTTTGTGTGAAATTGGATATTTTTTTCTGATTGTTTGCTGAGACTCACTGATGAAAACATCTGGGCTTGAAGGTTTGTTTTTTTTTAATGGGAATATACATGACTTCTGGTTCAGTTTTTTCAATGGTTATAGGACTATTCAAGTTTTCTATTTCTTCTTGTGTAAGTTGTGGTTATATTTTTAAAGTATTCATCTATTTCATTTAATTTTTCAAATCTGTTGACATAACAGATAAAATGTTCACAATACCCTCTAATTATTATGTATAGTATCTTTAACCTCCCTTATATTCTATTTTATATTATTTGTATTGATCATTTGTGCCATATCTATTTGCTTTTGATCACTCTCCTCAGAGGTTTAGAATTTTATTAATCGTTTCAAAGATCCAACTTTTGCCTTTGTTGTTTCTCTTCATTGTATGTTTGTTTTCTATTTCTTATTTATGCTTGTCTTCTTACTAGTTCCTTCTACTTTCTGTGAATTTATTTTGTTAGTATTTTTCTGCCTTCTTGAGATGATGTATATAACTCATTAATCTTCACCCTTTCTTCCTTTCTTATACTGAGTATTTAAGGCAGTACATTTCCTTCTATGTACAGCTTATCTGCATCCCATCACTTTTTGTTATGTACTATTTTGAGTATTATTCACTTCAAAGTATATTCTAATTTTCACTATAACATTTTCTCCAGTGATTTTTTTGCAAACATATGGGAATTTTCTCCTACTTTCTTTCCTTTTTTTTTTTTTTTGGCTGTGCTGTGTGGTTTGTGGGATCTTAGTTCCCCACCAGGGATCAAACCTATGCCCCTGCAGTGTAAGCGTGGAGTCCTAACCACTGGACCACCAGGAAATTCCCTCTACTACTTTCTTATTGCCCTCTCAGCTTAACTGAATTGAAATGTCAGAGAAACATGACCTGTATAGTAAGAAATATTTTTATTGTGAAATATAATATAAACGTAGAAAAGTACATGAAATATATGTGTACTGATTAATAAATAATAAAAAGTGATGTAACTACTCATATAACCACCACTTAGGTCAAGAAATAGAATGCTCTCAGATTCCCAGAAGCCTTCCTCATTCCTCTTCCCAAACACAAACCCCTCCAACTCCTAAAGGCAACCATAATAAAGTTGTCCCTAAGTATTCACAGGGGATTGGTTCTAGGACCCCTACACATACCAAAATACTCAGATACTCAAGTCCTTTATATAAAATGGTGTAGTACTTGCACAGTAACCTACACACATCCTCCTGTATGCTTTTTTTTGTTTGTTTGTTTGTTTGTTTTTTGCGGTGTGCGGGCCTCTCACTGTTGCGGGCTCTCCGTTGCGGAGCACAGGCTCCGGACGTGCAGGCTCAGTGGCCATGGCTCACGGGCCCAGCCACTCCGCAGCATGTGGGATCTTCCCGGATCGGGGCACGAACCTGTGTCCCCTGCCTCGGCAGGCGGACTCTCAACCACTGCGCCACCAGGGAAGCCCCTCCTGTATGCTTTAAATCACCGTTAGGCTACTTATAATACCTAATACAATGTAAATACTAGGTAAATAGTTGTATGGCTAATTCAAGTTTTGCTTTTTGAAACTTTCTGGAATTTTTTTTCCAAGTATTTTTGATCTGAGATTGGTTGAATCCAAGTATTGGAAATCCATGGATATGGAGGGCAGACTGTACTGACTTTAAAAAAAATCACCTTTCTACTTTTTTTCTTAAATAGTTTTCCCACCCAAGTAATATCCATAAATTATAGTTTAATTTGCTTATTTTTGAACTTTATATAAATGAAATCATATAGCATAAAGTATTTTATATCTAGATTCTTTCACAAATATTATGTTTTCGTGATCCATCAGTGTAGATCTGAAGCATTCTTATGGTTACAACTTTTCAGAAATGGTTTTTATTTCCCATCCCTGCTCTGGTCAGAGCCAAGGCAACTTTCCTTGCAGAAGTGGGCATGTTCACTGCTGGCTCGTCCTTCCCTTTGGTATCTTGGCTTTATGGGGTAAGGATCTCCTTTTAGATCTTCACCTTGGGTAAACCCTTGGCTTTCATTTCTTTTTCCATGCTCTACAAAGCTACTATAGCCAAAATTTCCCTGGTTTAGCAAATGTTCCTAAGGCAAAAGCGGGTCAAGTGCTCTGCTTATATTTCCAGGGTCCCTTCCCTATTTAGATTTTGGCCTGGAAATTTCTTATGATCCCATCAAATGCCTGTTGCTTTAAAGAACTTGCTTTTATGTGCTATCCATCATTTTAAGTTGTTCTTCCCTCCAGCTGGGAGGGTTGGTCTAAGTAATGTAGCCTTCCACATTATGGGAAATGGAGGTCTTTTATAATTAAAAAAAAGATTATATTCAACCTGTGTTTCTATTCCCTTTCTCATTCCTAATATATTGTGTGCTTGCATGTGTGTGTTCCTTAATTAGAAATTCCCAGGGTATTTTTGTATTATTTTTCCTCCAAATATATAAATCTTGGTCTATTTATAATTCTAATAGTTTTTATTTCATAATTCTTTAATTTCTGGTTTTACCTTTATTTCCTTTCTCATTTAAAAAAAATTCTAACTTATTGATTTGAATGCTTAGTTCATTTACTTTTAGGCTTTTTTTTAATATTGAAAATATTTAATAATGAATTTGTTTTTGAGTTCATCTTTGTATGCATCCTATTAGTTTTATTATTTCATATCTTTCTTTTGTAAAGGATCTATGTAGTTTTGATTTCATTTTTGTTCTAAGACTTATTTGGAATAATTTCCTTCCTCAGTTTCCAAAGGATTGCTTTTTTCCTTCTTGTTTGACCATTTATTATTGTTATTATTTTTAAACATGTGCTCTCTGAATCCATCTTTTTTTTTTTTTTTCTTTTTTTTGGCTGTGTTGGGCCTTTGTTGCTGTGTGCTGGCTTTCTCTAGTTGTGGCGAGCAGGGGCTGCTCTTCGTTGAGGTGCACAGGCTTCTCACTGCAGTGGCTTCTCTTGTGGAGCACCGGCTTTAGGCGCACGGGCTTCAGTAGTTGTGGTACGCTGGTTCAGTAGTTGTGGCTCATGGGCTTAGTTGCTCCGCGGCATGTGGAATCTTCCCAGACCAGGGCTCGAACCCATGTCCCCTGTACTGGCAGGCAGATTATTAACCACCGTGCCACCAGGAAAGTCCCTGACCATTTATTATTAATTTTGATTGTATTTTATTATTTTTAGAGAATGTGACCTGTTTAGTTTCAGATTTTTAAAAAATTTACTGAGTTTTTTGTGGCTTAATGTATATCAATTTTAACATATATTTTATAGATCCTTGTCAAAAAGAAGTAGTGACACATCGGGTCTAACATTCAAGATATACATAAACAGAGAGTTGGCGGGTAGATAGATAGATACCAATCTTTAAAATTATAGTCATCTGAGGGTATTTTTTCCTACTTGATTTGTCAGGTCATTAATTCAAATGACACAGGTATAGAATATGAATCTGCTTAGGGATAACATGTTTAAGCCTATGCTTTTCTAAATTTGAAGACATTTTCCTTTACATTACTTTAGAATACTTAATATTTTCACTAATGATACTGGAAAGAGTAAAGCACATGGTTAGTGTCTGTAACAAGATTATTTTCTCTGCCAAATTTTTATTCCCTGTGCCTCTTTCAAACTAAATACATATCAACTTTGCCACAGTTGAATACATGTCACTTATAGTCTTTCTGTGTCTTGTCTCTCCAGTAGGTAACATGACGACTGTGTTTTTTCTTTATGCCTTGGATGGTCACTGTGTCCATCTTTTCCTAGCAACCATATGTTTAGGGGAAAAAATGGGCAAGAATGGTGTCTCTAACTAGTATTTTGACTTTGGAAAGTCCCCCCTCTCTATTTCTTCCTTAATCATTATATTGATAAAATATAGGAATAAAATAGGAATTTAATAGGAATAAAATGGTTTCTCATAGAAAATTTGAAAACAGCATCTGCAATATTAAGAAGCAGGAAAAAAAAAGGTACATATAATCCCATCACTCCAATGCAACCACTATTAAGTAGTTTTGCCTGTTTCCTTCTATTTTTTTCAAGAATTGTTTTTACACACTTGAGATCAATTTTGTATTCTGATTTTTCCAGTATTATATCATAGGCATTTTCCATTCTTAGAAACTATCCATCAAGCTCATGTTTAAATGCCTCGATAACATTCTACTGTTTACTAAATATTCCTTTAATGATAGACTATCATTTTCAATATCTTTGTATTGTTAATAATGCTTTGATGAATTTCTTTTCTTTTTTTCCAGTAATACAGTGGACCTTGAACCTTCAGGTGCATCAGAAGCACCTGGAGAGCCCCTTGCCCAGAGTTACTGATTCAGTAAGTCTGGGGCAGGGCAAAGAATTCACATTTCTAATAACTTCAGGTAATGCTGATGGTGCCAGACCACATTTTGAGAGTCACTAGAATCACTGTAACTAATAGAATGTATAAGGATTTGCTTTAATAAATTTCTGAGAAGCAATGCTTCTTCCTTCCACAGTAGGTTATATCTTTGATATTTCAGGGAAAAAATGGTAATGCTTATCCTGGTTGGAAAAGGAAGTAGTGATGTCTATTTAAAGGTTCTCTAAAATCTTTTAGTCACTGGCTTTTGCTAACCCATTTGCACTTACTGTGGAATCTTACTGGAACAGGCATCCATTTGACCCTGGAGCTCCATCACTATACAGCTGGTCTCTTTCTTTCTTTCTTATTTTTTTTGGTAAGTCACCTGCTCTCATTTAATTCATTTCCTTTTTGTGGGAAGCCTCTGACATCTGTCCCACATACTTCTTTATAAATACAAAGGCTCATCCTTTATCTTTTTATTTTTAACTTTTATGAGTCATTTACTCCTACCCTTTTTATAGTTGTGATCTTTTCATTCCTTATGTTTTAAAAAGACACTTTAGACTAATTCTTTATGGCTGCTTTTTTAAAAAAATTCTTATTTTTTTAACACCTTTAATTACATTCTGTTGACATTTATATTTTGGTCTGAGCCTAGTGTCAAATATTAGGATCACATGGCTTCTCACTTCATTGGCACCATCATGTGGTGAAATTGTGTATCACATTGGAAAATCTGCCACATATAGTGAGACAGGACGCCATATCACATCTTACATAGAGATAACACTGAAATTAGAGAGGTCATGATAAGTTGGGGGATCTGGAATAATTCTGTTAGTTTAGTAAATACACAGCAAAATGGGAGCTAATAAACAGCAATGATTAAGCATGCGGATACCGGAGTCAAGGACATGAGCTCAAACCCTGGTTCAAACCACTTATAATGATATGACCTTGTGTGCCAGGTTAATCGCCTTGAACCTCAGTTTACTCCTGAGTATGGGGATACCAGGAGCATCTACCTCACAGGGATGTTGAGAGAAGCAGTTATTATTATGATAATAGCACAATGGCCATCAAACAGTTCAATAAGATCATTAGCTGTTAACAAACCATCACATTTGGTTTTCCTTTTACATTCTAACCCAGGATAGAAAGAGTATCAGGAAAGAATAATTCCCCTGAGATTTTTAGAACGTTATACCAAAATGGCATAATTATTTTTAGAATGATCAGAAGTAGCATGAAGGTAAAAGCCACAAAATGTTGATGTTGAAAGAAACATTTAAATAAAAATGCTTTTATAGAAAAAAGGGAACTTGTGAAAAAAAAAAGTCTTCTAAACTCTACCTACAAAGTGAAATTTGAAAATTATCTGTCTAAATTAACCATAATTTACAGTCAAAATAAACAATTGGCGGGGGGAGTAACTTAAAATCCTTTTTAAGGGTGGAAAAAAACTTTTAAATATTAAAAATGATTTATAGCCCCAAATCCTTTCAAAGTTCTATTAAAGAGAAATGTTTACTTTTATAAATCCTTGGAAAAGATACACTTAGGACAAACCTGGATGTTGGACATTTTTCTAGTAAAAATGAATTTTAATTATTTGATTAGAAAAATAGGATGAAAAGATACTTAAGATCAGTGAGAATAAAGTACGTGGGGTATTCCGCCCTCCACCTTAAAACAATGCATCATGATTGAATAGAATGGGAAACCTTGCCAGAACCAGAATCTTTTTTTTTTTTTTAATAAATTTTATTTATTTATTTATTTTTGGCTGCGTTGGGTCTTCGTTGTTGCTGTTTCGCACGGACTTTCTCTAGTTGCGGCGAGCGGGGGCTACTCTTCATTGCAGAGCACCGGCTTCTCATTGCAGTGGCTTCTCTTGTTGCGGAGCATCCTCTAGGCACACGGGCTTCAGTAGTTGTGGGCTCATGGGCTCAGTAGTTGTGGCACGCGGGCTTAGTTGCTCCGCAGCATGTGGGATCTTCCGGGATCAGGGCTTGAACCCATGTCCCCTGCACTGGCAGGCGGACTCTTAACCACTGTGCCCCAGGAAGTCCCCAGAACCATAATCTTACATTCAGTTTTCAAACTGTAGTTTCCTCAGACAGCCTCATTCAATAAGTTTTTGTTATGCCATTATGCAAATGTAGTCTATGTTCATTATCTTTCTACTTATTAAATTCATCAAAAGCTGTCCAGGAACAGATTTTCTGTTTTGTCAACTACACCCACAGTCTTGTTCCCAGATTTGTCATCAGCATTTCCAGACTGTGAGGGAAAGAAAACAAGAAATGGAACACTTTTATGAATTTTAAGTATGCTGTAACTCTGTTTCAGTGCAGTATTCTAGTGTGCAACAGCCGTCTGCTGCTGCTCCCAGCATACCCAGTCTCAGGGCGGTGCCAGGTTAGTGCAGTTGGTTAGAATGTGGCATTAATATGTTCGTAATCAATTCCTATGTCATTCAACTGGTTGTGCAAAGCAGAAAAATATCTGCAGTGTCAACCTGAACTTCTGAGGCAAGCAGTCTCGAAAATGTATGCCTTTTGTTTATTGAGATTTGGGAATTTTCCAGAAATCTACTATTGACTTCTATTTTTATTTCATTGTGGACAGAGAGCAAATTTTGCATGATTTGAATCCTTATGAATGAATTGAGACGTGTTTTTGCCCAGAATGTGGTATATGTTTTGTGTGCACGAATACGGTATATATCCCCATTTACTTAGATCTTCTTTCATTTCAGCAATGTTTTGTAGTTTCAGAGCATAGCTCTTGCATACCTTTCATTGAATTTATTCCTAGGTATTTATACTACTATTATAAATGCTACATTTTAAAATTTCATTTTTTAATTGCTGCTTGCTAGTATATAGAAATGTTGATTTTCATATACTCATCTTTTATCCTATGAGCTCACTAATTTCAATTATTAATTCTACTAGATTTTTTTTTTTTTTGCGGTAGGCAGGCCTCTCACTGCTGTGGCCTCTCCCGTTGTGGCGCACAGGATCCAGACGCGCAGGCTCAGCGGCCATGGCTCACGGGCCAAGCCGCTCCGCGCATGTGGGATCTTTCTGGACCGGGGCACGAACCCGTGTCCCCTGCATCGGCAGGCAGACTCTCAACCACTGCACCACCAGGGAAGCCCAATTCTAGTAGATTTAAAAGATTTTCTACATGGACAACTTATTAATCTAAAGACAATTAATTAGGGACTTCCCTGGTGGTCCAGTGGTTAAGAACCCACCTTCCAACGCAGGGGACTCGGGTTCGATCCCTGGTGGGGGAACTAAGATCCCACATGCCATGGGGCAACCAAGCCTGCGCGCCATAACTACAGAGCCCACGCGCTCTGGAGACTGCGCACTGCAACTAGAGAGAAGCCCACGTGCTGCAACTAAGACCCGATGCAGCCAAAAAATAAAATAAAATAAATAAATGTAAAAAATAATATTAAACAATAAAGACAATCTAGATAAATCTATTAATCTAAAGGCAATTAATAGTTTAAAAATTAGACTTTCTATGTAGACCACTGTAAATAGAAAGTTTTACTCTTTTCTAATCTTTATACCTTCTATTATTTTTGTTAATTTTTGCTATTGTACCACCTAGGACCTCTGATACACCGTCGAATAGAAGTGGTGAGAGTAGACATTCTCACCTTCCTAATCCTAGGATTGACTAATTCACCACCAAGCATGATAGTAGCTATTGGTCTTATAGTAGCTGTAGATATCTTCATAATACGAACTCAGTTCTAATTTCTAATTTTGTGACTGTTTCTGTCATTAAATGGAAATAGTATCAAATTGCTTTTCCTGAATCCACTGAGATGATCACATTTTTTTCCTCCTTTATTAATGTCATTAAATTACATTGTTTGATTTGGTAAACCTTGCATGCTGGGAAAAACCCAGCCATTGTATTTTATCCTTTTTCTATATTGCTGTGTCCAATTTACTAGTGTTTTGTATAGGATTTTTGCATTTATATTCATAGATGTGATAGTGGTCTGTGATTTTTTTCTTCTAATGTCTTGGTCAGATATTTCTATCAGGGTTATGCAGTCGTTATAACATTTGGTGGATAGTATTCTATTTTCTCAAAGAGTTTATAAAAGATTGACATTATGGGTTCTTTAAACGTGGAAAGAACTCACCATTGAAGTCATCTGGGCCTGGAGTTTTCTTTGTTAAGTGGTTTTTAATTATGAATTCAGATTCTGTAGTAAATGTACAACTACTCAGCTTTTCTATTTATTCTTAGCCAGTTTTGGTAAATTTTGTTCTTCAAGGAATTTGTTCATTTATTCTAACATCATATTATACTGACCTAAATTTGTTTATAATATTCCCCTTTTATGATTTTAATTAGACTTTTCCAACCTCGGTACTATTGATATTTGGGGCAAGAAAATTGCTGTGGGAGACTGTTCTGTGCATTGTAGAATGCGGAGCACCATGCCCGGTCTCTACCCACTGAATGCTGATAGTGTGACAACCAAAAATGTCTCTAGACACTGCCAGATGTTCCTTGGGGACAAAACATCTCTGATAGAGAATCAGAGTTTTAATGTCTATAGGATCTTTAGGGCTCTCATTCCATGTACTGGTAATTTGTCTCTTTATTTTTTGATTAATTTTGTTAAGAGCTTTGTAGGGTGTGCAGAAGCAGGCTCTGCCCCAGATCTGGCCCATGGATCATTTTGCTGACCTCAGCTTAGATCACTAACTCTTCTTTTCTAATAAAGGAATGAAAAAGCTATAAACTTTTCTTCTAAGAATACTTTATCTGTATCCCATACATTTTAAAATCCTATGCTGTGTTGATGGATATCAGCCAATTAATAGCTCTAAGCAATTAGTATTGTTTATCTATGGAGATAACATATGGGCATTACTGAGTATTATTCCAACAAAATTGCTAACAAATGGATTTTTGGTTCTGTGAGAGACAAGGGATAATATTAATATAACAATCTAAGAAAATGTAGTCACATAAATATACTGTCCCAACTAGTTGATAAACTGATATAAATTCTTACAATTTGGCAATATTCTTTTTGCTCTTCTAGCTAGGAAAAGCCAGTCTGCAACATCGAAAAATGTTTATCAGGATGAGAAAATTACAGGGATTTTACAGCACCTTATCAAGTATTGATTTGGTGCCACCTGCTGGGAGGCAGAAACGGGTTTCCAGCATCCTCAAAGGGTGAGAATTATGACCTTAGAAGCTGTAAAACTTTGCCTATAGCATAAAATGAAACATAATATAGGTACCTTTGGGCCTGTAAGAAATCAATAATTCTAGAATAAATTAACTGCATATAAAAATATGATCTATGTATTAAAATGGGAGTGTATTCTTTTCCATCTAAGAGAAATCAGATGGCATATTTGCATTTACCATGAAATGATATACAATAAAGTTCCTTAAAATGGTGAGCTCCTCAGGTACTGATTGTGTATTTCTGTAAAGGTAATTCATCACTTGACTGGGGCTAGTGGAGGAGCTTAAGATGTGAAGAACCACTGCTAAATGAAGATTAGTAAAAAAAATAAAACTAAATCTAATGATAACATTGATTGTCATAGGCAGAATAGTAGCCCCTCAAAGACATCCATGCCCTAATACTCAGTGCCCAGAGGATGAAGCCTTGCACCCAGAGACCGGAACCAGGAGCCACAGAGGATTATACCTAGGCCTTGAGACTTAATGGAGACTGCCAGATTGGATTTGAAATCGTATGGGCCTGGGACTCCTTTTTTCCTTCCACTCTCTCCCTTTCTGAATGGGAATGGTTATAACTGCTCTCCTGTGTCTCCTCCTCCACCATTGAGAACTGGTTTCCTAGTCTCACAGATTTAGAATAGAAAGGGATATCTGCACCAGCATGGATTATACTCACCTATACCTAATTTAGACTTAGATGATACTTGGGATTTTTGAGATTTAGATGAGAAGCTGTCACGGGTTTAACATTTGAGGGACTTAGAGAGGGGATGAATCGATTTTGCATGTGAACAGATGTGAATCTTTGGGAGGAAGAGGGCAGACTGGGGCAGGCAGAACAGCCCCTCCCAAAGGTGTCCTCACCCTAATCATCAGAATCTGTGAATAAATTACCTTATGAGGAAAAAGGGACTTTGAAGATGTGGTTAAGGCTAAGAACCTTGAGATGGACAGATGAGCTGGGTGGGCCTAATTTAATCACCCACATCCTTAAAATTCTTTGACCAATGTTACTGGCTTTGAAATGGAAGAAAGGGGCCCCAAGCCAAGGAATGTAAGTGGCCTCTAGAATTTGGGAAAAAGCAAAGCAACAGATTCTCTCCTAGAGCCTCTGGAAAGGAAGCAGTCAGCTGACATCTTGCTTTTACTCCAGTGAGACATGTGTGGGACTTCAAACCTGCAGAACTTTAATATATTTGTGTTCTTTTAAACCACTAAGTTTATGGTAATTTTTTTACAACAGTAATAGAAAATGAATCTGGTAATAACAGCTAACAGTTACTATGTTCTAGCACTACAGCACTACATCTATCTCAGATGATAACTCTCTTATGAAAGGAAGATAAAGCACCCTGAAATCATATTACATAATCTGGCCTTGGTTACCTCTCTGACCTCATCTCCTGTTGCTCTACCTCTTGCTTCTATCACCCATTCACTCTGGTCTCCTTACTATCTTTTAAGCATGCCAAGCAAGCTGTCCCCTTTTTTTAGTATGTGCTTTCCTTAGATATCCACAACTCACTCCTCACTTTCTTCAGGTCTCTGCTCAAACGTCATCTTCTCAGTGAGGCCTTCTTCTTTGTCCACCCTCTATAAAATCTATACCCATCCTTACCTGGCACTCCCTAACCCCTAAACCCTAGTTTATTATTCTAAATAGCACTTTTAATCATTTGATATGTATTTACTTGTTTACTCGGTTTTTTCTTGCTCCCTAAATATAAGCTCTATGTGGCCAGGGGCTTTATCTGTATTGATGACAGTTGTATCTCCAGAACCTAATACAGCGCCTGGCACATAGTAGTCACTCAATAAATATTTGTAGGACTAAAGGAACATTTTCAAAACAATTGACAGATTACAAGAATTCATTTATGCTAAAATTCTAACGCAGAATACACATCATGGAGCAGGGCAGATACACATTAACATTACTTTGGTTGGCAAATGGACCTCAGTGTACAGATTCAATATCATGCCTTGAAGAATGAGATCATTTCTCAGATGACTTCCTACAGTTTATAAGATTTATAATCCTACAGATTATAAGAAAACTAGTATATAAATGAATTTTGCATTTTCCTATAAATAAGCATAACCAAAACATTTTTAAAAGATAATTACTAGCTACATTTTTCCCAACTTTTTAGTCTTGAAAAATTTCAAACCTATAGAAAATCTGAAAGAAAGAACCACAATTAACACAGTGCCATATTTTCTCTCTGCACACACACTTTTTGTTTTTTGGCCTGGACTATGTGAAAGCAGTTTGCAGATATCATGACCTCATCCCTAAATACTTCAGCATGCATCTCCTAAGAACAAAGGCCGTTTTCTAATAATCACAATATTATTATGCCTGAGAAATCTAAGTTAACAACATATCTATTATGCTTCCATGTTCAAATTTCCCCAACTGTCCACAGAATGTCCTATATAACTTTTTAAAAATCCATATTCCTATCCAAATCATGGTTGCCCATTAATGGAGATCAGTCCTTCTGTCTTTCGTTGTCTTTCATGATATTGACATTATCGAAAAGTCCAAACAAATCACATTCTTAACTTAACTGAGTGTTTCCTCATAGATTCAGGCTAAACGTTTTGGCAAGAATGCTACATCAGTGTACTTCCAATAATTTGTGTTTTCCTCAGTATTGATGCTAGAAATTTTTTCCTCGAAGCAACTATTAACTTTTTGCAAAGTACTAATGTTCCAAGAACATGCTTTAGAGAACACTTGGATAAGGAAAAAAAAAGTGAAATGCACAAAAATGTTTAAAAGTTTGAAGTTAAAAAGCAGGTAAGGATTGTAAATCATTTTTAAATTACAAACTTCATTTCCTTAGGTAATGCAAACTCAGCTTTCAAGTTTAACACATACCAAAAAAACCGCACAAAACATTGTACAGGTGAGCAGCACCAAGCTTAAAGAAAGGAAATAACTTCTCCCAAGTTCTATCCTTATTCTATTTACTGTGTTCAGGAGCTGAGACCTAAAACCAGGTCTGAGTGCTTACATGTTCTTTCCACCAGACCCCCTGCTTCACTTAGCCTGTTTTACTTTCTGTAATTGACTATTCTTGGGTCTACAATTACTCTGGGATGTAAGTGGTGGGCGGTCTTTTAGTCTAAATAATAATAATAAAGATGCTAAGGAAGACGAATCCATTTTTTATTGTTCCATATTCAGTAAGAACCAATTCATGGCAAGTAATTGAGGAATGCCTAACCCCTCCCAAATGCATGCAATTATGCAAATCATATGTGGGGACTGGGGGCTTGGCTCCAGGCGCTAATTATAATATAGCCCCCATTTATGACTATTTCTATTCGCCGTAATTTGATCCTTTGCTATTGCCTTATGATGCTGTCTTTATTACACTACAGCAAACATTTGGGAGACATCAGTTTTTCCTAAAAGTCCTGGAACTCAAACTCAGGTTTTTCTACTTATTACAGGATTCAACAGTTTTTCAAAAAAAATGAGTTACCATTCTTAGCCGCAGTGAGGTAGCAAATATTAAGCATGTTTGTTTTCACCCATTTCAGGCGAAAGCCTCTCGCCCTCTGACGACTTTCCAAGGGCGGTGAGCGTGAGTCCTTGCTTTTGGTACAACTCACGAAATATTAATCAATACAAATGTGTAACTTTTAAGAGAAAAAACTGCGAGCCCTTCCGCCGTTTAAAACCACGCCATGCTTAAAAGCTTGAGTTGTACAGAACGTTGAGCATTTACTCCCACAGGTTGGAAATTGCTTTGCGGAGTTTGAGTTCCCTTAAGTTCACCAGACTGTCAAACGTCCCCATGTCCCGCCCTTCACCCCATACTTCTTAGCTTCCAGGGAGAGTTAGGAAGAGGTCTGCGTCTCTGGACCGCCGCAGGATGCGGGGGCTGGGCTGGACTCGGGCTCCATCTCCTGGGCTTCGCGGAGCGCCAAGCCCGGGAGAGGATGGACATTACCCTCGACCTTCGGAGGCGATCTGGAGCTAGAGGAGAGGAAAAGCTACCCGTGAACACCGTCAAGCGCCCTCCCCAGCTGCACTTCCTTGACGGCTGCCCGGCGCCCCGCGGACCTCCCTACGCTCCGCGGGCCCGCAGGCCTTCAAGGCTCACAGGCCCTCCGCCACATAACTCGCGGCCAAGTCCGCCGGGACCCAGGCCACACCCCACGCCGCCACCCGGTCCCCGGCCGCTCCCCTTACCCCACGCGCCGGCAGTGGGCACTGCGCCTGCGCGCCCGCGAGCGCGGGGCGGGGCGAATCGGCCCGGCGGAAGGGGCGGGGCGGGGCGGGGCTGGGCTGTACTTCCGTGGTCGCGGGTGGGTGAGTAGGGGCTGGGGGTAGCGCGCGGCGTCCGGAGTCCGGCGGGGTTCCCGCCTCGGGTCGTCGGGGAGCCCATGTCGGCGTCGCGGCGCCCCCTGGAGGATTTGGGGAGGGGGAAGGAAGAAGAGACTATTATTGAGTTGGATGATGTCGGGGGTGCGGGAAGTGTGTGGACAAGCAGGCGTTGGCAAAATGGGTTCAGAGGTTGGTTTTCTCCTTAGAAAGGAAATTCTCTTCAAACAGCGTTTTAAAATTTTCATCATTTTGGACAGGCTTGTGAGTTTACCGTTGTGCCTCAGTAAGGCAGTTTTGGTAAGGTGGCTGGTCCCTTGCCGCTGCCAAACCTAATGGTTAACCAGAGGATGGGTCGGAAAAAGGCACAATAGTCCAGGTTAGCTACTACCAAAGAGGGAAATTAAAACTCATCTTTTATGGAATAAAATCCAGGATATAAAAATAGGGTGCAGAAAAAAAATAGGGTTCAAACCGAAAGTCACAAACAGCAACTGGGTTCTGTCAAATACTGTGCCGGGCGCGGACTAGGTCTCTTCCAGCAGACATACTGTATTCAGATAATTTGGTTTTATCATTAGAAAATGAAAGACAATCTAAGCCAGAATGACCTGAAAAAATTTAATTATCTTGAGAGTTGTGCCTTAATACATATACTTTGGAAAACAAACACTACTATAGCTTTTCCAAGTTGGTAGAAAACCAAAAGTTTCCCGAAAGCCTGTGCAGATTCCTAATCATTTTGGGGTCTACAATGTCCAGAATGTTCTTTCATGTAGTAAAAACTTCATATCGTTTTGTGTGCAAGGTAATAAGAACCAGACAGTTCCGTTCCTTTAAGGGCTGTATTCTATTAGGAGAGACAAAGAAACGTGAAAAGTTATATAATGGTAAGAAATGTAAGTTACAGCTTGAGATATTTGAAGATATCGAAAATCCTTTATTTGGCATGGAAAGTGCTGGTGAATGCTTGAAATGAGTACCCCTCAGCTGATTGTTGCCATGTGGGAATGTGGGTCCCTCATACACAGATATGATTTTCTCCAACACAGGCCAAAAATCTCTCTCTTTGTGCTTTTTCTTGATTTTTAATATTGTTGGCAACCTGCAGTTATGCACTCACACACCCTCTGTGGGCCAGGAACAGGGAGTTTGTGACATCTGCAGACTATCACCTGAGTACTCAGAAATAATTGGAATCAAAAGAGCAAGAAGTTCCTGGAAACTGATAGGAAGGGATTTAAGAAAACTGGGGTTTAAGCTGGGTTGAAATGGAGAGGTGTCATGGAGGGGAAGGATGTAACGAGTGAGTAAAATCTCAGTGGGGAAAGCGAACAGCAGGTTTGGAAGATAATTAGTTAACTCTCCTTAGGAGAGGTCTGAGAAGGCAAGTGCAGTAAATGGAGGAAAACTGGTTTGGGAAACCCTTCAATACCAGACTGGACTTTATCCTCCGGCACTGGTTCTCAAATTTGAGCTTACATCAGAATCACCTGGCAGGCTTGTGAGACGGTGGCAGGCTTGGCCTCCACCTTCAGAGTTCTTGATTCCGAAGGTCTGGGGTGGGGCTTGAGAATATCCCCTTCTTACCAGTTCTCAGTTGATGGAGATGCTACTGGTCTTGGGAGCACACTTTAAGAACTACTGTCCTAGGGTGTGGGAAACTATTGGAGGAATTTGAGGTGGATTAGTAAGGAGATCACATTCATATGAGTCTTGCTCATTCAGACTCATTCAGTATGAGTCTTGCTGTGACATCCAAGATGCAGGACTGGGGAAGAGAGAAAAGAAGGTTCCTTAGAGTTGATTAACGCCTGTCGATGCCAGGCCCTCTCATGCACGCAATTTCATTTCATACTCACTTTGACCTTGATGTGTAAGTCTTAATATTTTCATATGGAGAATAGTAGAGACTGCCCAGGTCCCATAGCTAGTCTCAGAGCCCCTTAAGACTGGTTCAGGTTTGAACTAGGGTAGTAGCAGTGGAAATGAATCAGGACATTGACTGGTGATGGAATTTAGAAAAATCAAGACTTCCTCAGAAGATTGAAACCTGAAAGTAGAAATTGGGAAATAGTCTTAATAGAGAGTGATAAAAGGTAAAGTGGACAGAGAACTTTAGAATATTCCCTGCATGAATTAAGTATGTGTTCTGTATTACTCTGCTATAACAGCGACCTATTTAAAAGCTGCTTGTTTAAAAAGTCATTCTGTTCTACCAAAATTTCCTGAAATTATTTGAAAAGAAGAAAGTAAAGCCTCCTGTGGGGACGATGGGAGATGGTAACCAGATTAATGGCATCTGACAACTTATCTTCACATCAAAAGTGATTAGCATTGAGGAATAGAAACACATGGTGTAAACACTGCTTCGCCTGTATGAACTGTGCTGTGCCGCAGACACTGACCTAATGTATTGATTTTGGAAATCCTGGATGCTTTTTCTTGCCAGAGTAGTTATTGAAATTGAGAATATTCATTGGATCAATTTCAAGACAAATATTCCAAGTCAGACTGGCTGCTGCCGAGCAAATTTTTAATGAAGGAAAACATCCATATACTGAAATAGATTTTAAGAAGGAAGTCCTAAAAATATATTTATACTGTGAAATCTAGAAAAATGTAAGTTTTCAAACACTGATCAACTGAGTAATCAGCATAATGGAGTTATTGACCCATACAAAACTATAGCATACATTCATTCATTTATTCTGTGAGCCCTAAACTGTGAGCCATAAACTGTGGATCCAACGATAACTCGGTCTAGGCAAGACTGACATCTTAAAAAATGGTCACAAAACGATGTGATTAGCACTGTAATAGAGGGATGTGACCAGTACATGATGACAGGAGATAGAAATGCTGACTGAAGGGGTATAGAAAGGAGGCCAGGGAACTGTCTATAGAGGAGGAGACGCTTGAGTTGGTCTTGACAGCTGAGGAGGAATTTGTGAGATGATTAAGGCATTCCAATCAGAAGGAACATCACGGACAATGACCAAGATGTATAAAAGAGTGTGGGTTTTTCTGGAACCTTTGTGCAGATCAGAATAGTTACAGCAATATGGTAAAAGTGGAGGAGGGGGATGAGTTAAGTTGGAGAAGTAGATAAGAGCACTCATAGAGAGTACGAAAGATTTATGTAATGACTGGCTTGGCTGGATTGTAAACTTCATGATGTTGGGAGCCATGCTGGACCTGTACACGAGTGTATTCCAAGGCCTTAGCAGAGTGCCTAGCATATGGTAGGTTCTCAATAAATAGTTGCTGAAAGAATGAACAGGTAAATCATAGAAAACAGTTTTTTTAAGATAAGATAGAGGGAACTTTTAAAGTGTTTTAAGCAGTGGAGTAATATCGTCAGATTTACATTTTATGAGGATAAGTGGCAGTATGGAAGGAAGATGGTTAATAACGACCATAGAAATGGCTATAGTAGTTTCTGCCTATTGGTAGATTGCAATCTGCATTTTAAGAAAAAATAGAAAAGAGTATTAGAGGATACCACATGTAATAGGGTTAAATAATATTTTATGAAACTTTTATTTTAGTTATATGTATGCCTGTGTGTTGACTGATGTAAGTGTATTTTTTCCTATGGACTTTGATGCGAGTTTGAAAGTCATTATAGTAATGTGGACATGATGGTGGAGAGAATGGAATGGATATAAAAGATATTTTGGAGGAAAACAAATGTGGAAAACTAGCACCTTAAAATGCTGCTGTCCATATGAACCCTCTTGCAGGGAAGGGGATGCACTTACCCAACCTATTTCAGTATTTTTGCTTACTTGATGTTTTTCATTATATATTAATAAGTTGACATTCTGGTTTATTAGGAATGGCGGTGCTTTGAAGCATCTTACTGTGTGTTGTAAATGCTGCAAAATTTCTCTTATTTTGGTAGTGCTCAGTTTAAAATTGTAGGATGAAGCCATACTCTTAAGAGTTGTGAAAATTCATTGAAACAGTTTGATTTGATTATTGGCCAGGTTATTAGATTTCTTTCCATAAGAAAGCAGGAAAAGCTGCTTAGTTACATGAGTGGGTGGGAAGGCCTTCTCCCTACCTGCATGACTTTGCCACTCCAGTAGACTTAGTCTGTTCTGCCTGCGACATGTAAATAAGGGCAGAAAGGTGTTCATACAAGGCAGTTATATTGGCTTTTAAAAAATTTACGAACTCCTTTAAAATCTGGTTGATGTGGTTAAAATGAGTTTAACTATGTTGGGCACTTCGTTGTCAGGTGTGAATTATTCTGTGGAGCAAGAAAACATTTAAAAGTTTTAGAAATTTGGTCTGTTCTGTCACCTAATACATTATTGGGATCTCCTACTGATAAGGTTTGCACAGAAAATGTAAACTAATTTTTCATCTTGGCCTAAGGGGGGAAAAAAGAGAGAGAAAGAAAAAGAAACAAAATGAAGATAAACAGCCTGCCATAATCATTCCATACTCAAATGTGGAGGGTTATTTGGTGTTCCCTTAATGTGGCATGACTCCACTCCTCTTTTTATACGAGAATCTAGAGTTGACACCAAGATCTGGAATTAATAAAAGGGCATATTTTAAATCGAATCCATTCTTTGCTCCACTTGGGGAGGGGCAGAGTTACTAATATCTATTTCCCTCTTAGCCAAAGGAGCTTTCCTTTATTCTAAAGCAATTTATTAAGACAAAATGCCACAGAGAGTCAAAAGACCTGTGTTTGAGTCCTGGCCCTACCACTGGTTATTGACTGTAGTCACCTAACTCGCTCTTGGTTTCCCTTTATTAAATGAGAATAGTCACAACTATCCAACTGTCCTCATGGAATTGTCTGGGAGAATAAAGTGAAATAAAGTAGTTGAAAATGGTTCATAAACTCTTGAGTGACAAGCAAGTGGGAAATGAAATAAGTTCACATTAGCATTTTTTTGAACCACTGCAATGCGCCAGGCTCCATGGCAAGCTTTGGGGATCCTAATGTGGACAAGAGGGTCTTGAATCCGGCTTCTCCTCTCCGTCCCTTAATGCCTTGCCTTGGCCCAGGTCCCCATCATCTCTTTTGGGTCTTTGCTAGGCTGGGCTGTATGTTACCAGGATCTGGTCGCTCGACTTCTTGCTGCTGCTCCTAGTGTTATCTCCTAAACACCAAAGTTGATTAGGTCACTGCCGTCCCTGAAGATCTCTGTTGTTTCTCCTCCACCAAGACAATATCTACTTCCTTGGCCTCAGTTTACATCCTGATTGGGCTTCATTTTTTATCACTAGTTCCATATGTATGTATGCCAGGTTTCTGCTTCACTGAATTACTCAGTCTTCTCTGATATGGCAGGGAAGAGACCAGGTCCCAGCTCGGCCTCTGTACAAGTATGTCCTCAGCCTAGAAGGCCTGCCTCATCCTTCTTCAGCTTTGCTTAACCTTTCGGACCCAGCCCTGACATAGTCTCCTGCATGACTTGAACCCTCTCCTCCCACAGGAGAGTTAGTTTCTGTAACCTTGTCTGTTCCCACAGCACATTGTTCTTTCTTTGGACACGGTGTTTATTACTCTGTGAGCTGTTGAAGTGCTGGGATTACGTCATTTAGGGTAAGATAAGGAGGCTGTCCACCTAAGGAGGTGTAGTGGATTGAATGGTGGCCTCCAAAAAGATATGTCCACGTGCTAATCCCTGGAACTTGAGAATGTGACTTTATTTGGAAAAAGGGTCTTTGCAGATATAATTAAGTTAAGGATCTTGAGGTGAGATCATCTTGGATTATCTGAATGGTCCCAATTCAACAACAGATGTCTGCACAGAGGAGAGACACAAAGAGTAAGCCGTGTGAAGACAGAGGCAGAGATTGGAGTGTTGCAGCCGTGAGCTGAGGACCCCTGCAGGGAAGAGTCCCCTTCTAGAACCTTTGGAGGGAGTGACATCCTGCTAACACATTGATTTCTGACTTCCAGCCTCCAGAACCATGAGAGGATAAATTTCTGTTGTTTTAATCCACCGAGTTTGTGGTTAATTTGTTACAGCAGCCTTAGAATACTAATACAGAAGTTTATAGTACAGTGACTGGAACATAATAAAATATCACTGTCACCACCCTCAAAGACACTATTATCGCTATTATTTTTGTAACCAACCTAGCCTGGGACCTGGAAGGTAGTACCTGCTCAGAAAATAGCCTTGCCTGTTCACTTTCTAGTCTGGTGGCAGTGGTGGTGGTATGTATGAGAAAGAAGTGTGTTTAAAGGTGGTATCGAAAGAGAGCCAGAATAGAGCACCTCTTAGTTTTTTTTGTTTGTTTTAAATGTCTTTTTGTGTGTTTATGTGAAGGGCAGTAGTGGATGTTTTTAAGTTGTTTTTTAGAAACATTTTTACACATTTTAAAATAAATTGTCCTTTTAGAAGACTAACAGTAAAATGATGAGCAGTTATATTTCTAACAATAAAAAAATCTTAAAATGTTTCTTCTTTTTTCCTAATAAAACATTATTTAGCTAAAATTAATTTTGTGCTGGCCTTGGAACACAATTTAGAGAGGGACTTGGGAGCCACAAGGTAATTTATTTCATGTGCTACAAGGTACTTGAAAACCAAAAATTTCAAATAATCATAAATGCAGACTTGGTAGGTGTTATGTATTGTTTGTAAATTTTAGTTTGCCACTGGAAGCTAGGTCTATGACCTAATTTTTACTAAAGTTTTATAAATTGGTGTCGTAGTAATAAGAGCTAATGTTTATTGAGCTCTTACTATGTTCTAGGCACTGTTCCCAGCTTTTTATATGAATTAACTCATTTTGTTCTAGCTTTCCTAGTCTCTTCTCTATTCTCTTAACTCAAGAGGAAGCTGAGGCACAGAGTGGTTAAGTAACTTGCCCAAGGACATGATAGCTTAAGTGGCAGAGACGCAGAGTGGCCCTGGCTCATAACCTCCACACTCTCCTGACTCTCAGTGGACCCTGTCAGCCTTCATTGTCTAATACAGTCTGAAGCGGAGAATATCAGTAGATCTAAGCGAAGGGTCCTTATCCAATCCTATAGTGGCTCAAACTTTAGTGTGCTTACCCACGGAGATTCTGATTCCTGGGGATGGGGATAAGCATTTTTTTTTTTTTTTTTTTTCCTGCCGTACGCGGGCCTCTCACTGTTGTGGCCTCTCCCGTTGCGGAGCACAGGCTCCAGACGCGCAGGCTCATCGGCCATGGCTCACGGGCCCAGCCGCTCCGCGGCATGTGGGATCTTCCCGGACCGGGGCATGAACCCTTGTCCCCCACATCAGCAGGCGGACTCCCAACCACTGCGCCACCGGGGAAGCCCCGGGATAAGCATTTTTAATACGCACCAAGGTGGTTCTGACCGTACTTTGAGATGCCCTGGATCAGGTTCCAGACAGTCCTCATGGTTCATTTCACACGAAGGCTTGTGGTGGTGGCTTGTGTGCTTATGTTAGGCCATTCTTTGTGTATTATCTGTGTGCCAGGTGAGTCTATTGAATACATACACGGATCTAAACTTTTGCCTGAATGCCTGCCTTACTAATCACCTTTCTTTTATGGAGATGAATAAAAGGCCAGCATCAGAGGGATTTTTTTTTAACCTTTTGAATGAGCTTCGGAATAGGGTATATTCGATCTGAGGAAATCGTTATGATGGATGTAAGGTTTGTAGATGGAAGAAAATAATCATGACATAGAATTTCTACTCTATTGGGTGTTTTTTTTTTTTTTTTGGTATGTTTGTTTTTTGTTTAAAAGAAAATTTTAATGTGTACTGGACTTCACAGCAGAGCAGTAGTTTCATGATTTGGGTTACTCTGAATATTAACTGTGGACAAGGAAGGAGTCCTTGCTCTTAAGTTTGGGAAGAAACTTTCATGCCTCTGTACAACCCAAACCCCTGATTATGTGTGTTTTAGAATCTAGGGAGGACACTAAGCTTGCAGGTTTACTACTTCCGTATCTTAGTTGCATGTTGAACTGGCAAAATATGTTTTTCTTCCTCTTAGGGAGTCACGAATCGCACTGAACCAAAAAACGTCCAGCCATTTCTTCAGTTACAAGCAAAATGAATATTCCCATGCTGCTCCAACATCCTCATCGGGACTTCCTTAAAGTCCTTTTAAGAACACTTTACCGACGTTACCACTTCATCTTACCCTCAAGTACTCACCTCAGGTCAGGACTCCCATGTGCTCAGCCATTCAGTTATCTCGGACTCCATCATGCAAAGTGGATGCTGCCGTCAAATGGTTTAACAAGAAAATTATGTCTGCAAACAACCTTAAAGGAACAGACAGAAGGACTTTCTGATAAAGAACAAAGGCTTGTGGATGAGCTTTATACTGGTTTAATCCAAGGGCAAAGGGCCTGCTTGGCGGAGGCCATAACTCTTATAGAATCAACTCACAACAGGAAGAAAGAGCTAGCCCAGGTGCTTCTTCAGAAAGTGTTAGTCCGCCACAGAGAACAAGAGAAATTAAATAAAGGAAAACCACTAGCATTTCGAGTGGGTCAGTCTTTGTTTTTTTGGGTTTTTTTTGTTTTGTTTTTTGTCCAGTAAATATTTTTCTAAATTCTCTCTTCTTTTAAAATAAGTCTAAATAGCTTATGATCTAATGGGGATTTTTTTGTCCTTGCAGAATTTTGGAATGAATTTTGAATGCCTTTTCTTTGTAAATATTAGTCTTGTTACGTGGTGGGAAATGCAATGGCCATTTGAACGAAGGCTCTGTATTTTAAGAGAATAAGGTGAGATTCCTCTTTTGGCAGGGATCTCGCTGTGGCTCCCAGACCGGAAACGTGCGCAGGAAGAACTGTTCACCAGTTTACTCCTTTCTCTCAGTAGAACTTCTGCTTAATAGTCTAAAGTGACTTCCCTGCTGTTGTGGTTATAGCAACCATAATTATCCTTATCACATTTCAGAATTCTACTTCTTAGGTGTTTCGTTAGTCTTTTCTCTAAGCAAGTCTCACTTCTTTCAGATACTTTAAAAAATATATATTTATTTATTTATTTATTTTTGGCTGCATTGGGTCTTTGTTGCTGTGTGTGGGCTTTCTCTAGTTGCGGCGAGCAGGGGCTCCTCTTCGTTGCGGTGCGCGGGCTTCTCATTGCGGTGGATTCTCTTGTTGTGGAGCACGGGCTCTAGGCATGCGGGCTCAGTAGTTGTGGCACGCAGGCTCAGTAGTTGTGGCTCACAGGCCCTAGAGCGCAGGCTTAGTAGTTGTGGCGCACGGGCTTAGTTGCTCCGCGGCATGTGGGATCTTCCCGGACCAGGACACGAACCCGTGTACCCTGCATTGGCAGGTGGATTCTTAACCACTGTGCCACTAGGAAGGTACCTCAGATACTTGTTTATTAGAGTTTCTGGAAATGGCTTGGCTCTAAGCACAGCCAGCTCAATACCAAAATGTCTTTTAAAGGAGACACCATGTTCACTTGCTGTCTAAAAATATTAGGTGTTCACTTCTTGAACAGTTGACCTGTTTCTGTAATTGCAAATAAGCTTGTTATATTTTCGAAGCTGTGCATTATAGAACAATCTAGACGTGTTTGACCAGAAGGAATTAAGCAAGTTTTGGGTGGAGCGAGCGCCTTTCATGATGGCAAACTAGGTGATTCCAACCAACCCTCGCACTACAAACAACTTAAAATGGTGGACAAAGTGCATAAATTGTGTGAGGAATGGGTAAATATAGTTAAAAGTGGATTGGCATTACTTACGTCTCAGTTTATTTGCAGTATGGGGCCTAAAACCTCCTAGATTTTAGGGTAATGGGGCCTAATGCTTTAAAGATAATTTCCAAAAGAGCTCACCAACTGCTGTTTGTACTAGTCCACATTTCCCCCTCACCTTATTCGTCTGCCCTCACTGCGGGGGGACTCTTTCTGAGAGTACTGCGCTGGGTGTTAATACTCTTTATGTATTGTGGACAAAATAGCAAATTCCCAAAGAGAAATTCCAGTTATGACAGAGTGTTTACTTATTAGGCTGTAGAGAATCTTTGAAGAGAAAATGTCCAGAAATACCTAGAGTTAACCAGCAACTCATACATAACTAGCAACTCATAAATTTGCAGCACTATTCTGCTTCTTCCATCCGGACCTTATGAGGCCAGATAAACCTGAGTCTTTGTTGCAGTTGTTTTATCACCGTGGTAAATAAAAGCAACAAATGTTTATTCAGCACCCATTAAAACAGAGACCTGCCCTGAAGATTGTGGTATGTCGCCAAGCATACCATATGCCATACATACTTTATGTAGTTACAATTAAGTGCTTATGTTTTATAGATTTTATTGAACATATATATCTCCTGATGCCATGTGCTATTCTAAACATATTGCAAAATTAACTCATCTGATCCTCACAATAACCTGAAGAAATAGGTGCTCTTATATCCATTTTATGGCAGAGTGTACTCAGGTACAGAATGATTACGTGACTTGCCCAAGATTACACAGCTCATAAGAGGTAGAGCTAGAAATAGACCTGGCCGACTGGCTCCAGAGTTTGTGTTCTTGCCTGCCATGCTCTGCTAGCTCTCCAAGTAGGGGGATTTCCTGCCTTGCTTAAGATTTAAAAAAAAAAAGTTTTTTTTTCAGGATTCAGTTTATATTATTTTCTTTGAGTTATGAGTGAGATGAAAAAATTGTATTTCATAAGTAGAAAATTATTTTCTCAATCACTGGGAATTTCTGGAGTAATGAGTTGTTCTTCCAGTGGAAACATAGCATGGACAGAATCGGGGTGGGTGGAATAATCATTGATCATGATGAGAGGTGGGCAGATGTTGGAGAAATTCAGCACATTAACAACACAGGCAATGAAGTCTGCCCCAAAAGCTCTACGTTATACTAAAAAAGGCAAGTCACATTTTGTAATTTTTAAAAGTGAATCTGGTGAACATATGGAACTCTGACTTCTCTCCCTCCTGTATCCCTGTTACTCAGGGACTAGATAAATAGGTAGATTTTCGTTTACTGCTTTAGGAAGCGTTAAACTACATTAATGACGGTTTTAATAAGGAGAAGTAGAAGGTAGTCTGGTATTTTAATAGAACTCATCATGGTGCTGATTTCATTTATTTCATTAAATTACAAAGTCTGTCTCCACCATAGGATTGTCTGGGCCTCCTGGTGCTGGGAAGTCAACCTTTATAGAATATTTTGGAAAAATGCTTACTGAGAGAGGGCACAAATTATCTGTGCTGGCTGTGGACCCTTCTTCTTGTACTAGCGGTGGTGAGTATTGCTGCTGCTTCGTAACTTGCAGAGGGGGGCCTTGTGGAGTGGAGCCGGCTCTCTGTTGCAGTTTAGGGGGAATCTGCACAGACGGGTGTCTTCTAACCTCTGGCTGAGTTTGGTCTCGGTGAAGGAAGGGAGGTGGTGGGTGTGAGGTGGAGGCTGAGGGAGGTGTTTGGGGCATCGGGTTCTCCAGGGGAGGTTAGCTTACAGGTAACCTAGGAGTAGCCTGGGTAGGTAGAGAACTAGGAGAACAGGTGCCAGAAGTTGGAGATGATCAAAAGTCAGTTTCACCCCTTTGTCTATCATACCTGAGGCTCAGCCCCTTTTCCTTCTATTGTTTTTCCTGCCTCCATCAGCCCCTACGCAGTTCAGAAAATGGCTTCTTACTCAGTAATTTCCCCATATTGTAACGTCTCTTCTCAAGCTTAAAAAAAATCTTCCTGCTCTGTTTAACTTGTCACCTGTTTATATTACATGTTCAGTTAAACAGAAAGCTCTTAGAGGGACCATGTGATATACTCTGTTCCTGGCAGCACTTAGCCTAGTACATGGCACACAGTGCTCGGCAATTACTGATTTGAGGTCATGCAGTCACTCAAAGTTTAACTCGCAGCTCATCAGAGATAAAACGAATAAACTAAGTTCCCCAAAGGATCATTTAAGGGAAACATAAATCATACTATATAAATACTCAGGAAAGCCTTTTCTTCCCTTACCCCTCTTGATGATTGAAGCATCTCACATGACAGTTATTCATTTAACAAGTATTTCAGCACCTATCGTAGGCGAGGCCCTGTACAAAAAAGGTACTGTGTTGTTTAATGTTGAATAAGATGCCATTCTCTTGGCCTTATGGAGCTCTATATCTCACGAGGGAAACAGACAGGTGCACGCAGGCCATTACAATGTAATGTGTGTTGCGAAGGGGGAAATACAGGGTGTTTTGTGGAAGGGTTTGGTTTATATCCTGTGGGTTTAATGCTAAAAAATAAATACAGTATCATATTTCAGGGGCTTTAGGTCAATAGAGAGGTGGACAACAATTCCTGTTACCATCCATTGAGAAATTTAGCTGAGAACATTCACAGTTTTTGATTCACTATAATGAAAGGGTTAACCGTAAAGTAAAATTTATACTCGCAAAGTTCAAGATTAAATCCATGTCAGTGTATTATCCTTTTTTATAGTCTAAGAACTTTGTGAAAGGTAAGCACTTGAACAAAGAATTTATTTATAGTGGCCTTCATTTTCACACAGGTGCAGAGACTTTCCTCCCACCTTCATAATACTCTAGAATACTTGCAATAGCAAAAGAAAACAATAGTTTGAGATAAGAGAAGCGGAAATGGTGACATGAGATAACCTGATGGAAGTTACATAGCTATGTGGTTCCTCACCTTTCTCAGACCAAAAATGAAGGTCCTTTTCTCAGGTAAAAATACAAAGACTCTGAAAGAAAAGACTGTGCAAGGATAAACAGGACACTCTTACCTTTTCATTGTAACAGTAGATACATTTGAAAATAGCATTCCATTGAAGTTTGAGAAGCCTGTAGTCAATCCTTGTCGTGCTTCGGACTCACGGGCCCCCTGCAGTGGGAGCTTGGAGGTCTCCCTGAGGCTCTGCAGTCACCAGTTTTAGATTCACTGGCAAAGACAATTATATGGGAGAGTAATTTCATAAATGTTTTAGTTCGGTGTGTTAGGATCTATAGGAAAATAATTTAAAGTGTAGCTTTGGCAGACTGTTGACTTACACAGAGATGATTTCACCCAGAAAATTACTTTAGAACAAAGTTTTATGTACAGTAAATAAGGTAGTCGAGCTGTTGGTAGGTGTATGCTGGGGCATTAGAACCTATGAGAACCTATGAGAAGTCGAAACTGGAATCATCAAGGAAAAGGTCATATCTGTAAGGGACTCCTCAGTGTTTAGCAGCAGCTTTGGAAAGGTGAGCTCTTGAGCAGAAATTAAAATTCAGGTTAGAACAGCACTACACTTTCAGATGTTACTACGTGGCTAAAGGAGAGAAGGTAAAGGTAATTTCACTAATTCCGGGGCTTTCAGTCTTCTAGAATTTGCAGGTACTGGTGTTTGCCAGAAAACTGCAGTACACACGGAAACAGCAACGGTTCTATTCCACAGGCATTACATTAATTGCCTACTGTGAACAAGCATTCAGTGTACAAGATATGTAAGACATGGTCCTATACACAAGCAACTCAGTTAAAGCAGAGTTTCTCAACCTTGGCACTGATGACATTCTTTGTTGTGGGCAGCTGTCCTGCACAGGGAAGGATGCTTAGCAGTATCCTTGATCTCTACCTACCAGATGGCAGGAACACCCTTCCCTCCAGTTGTGACAAGTACAAATATCTCTACACATTGCTAAGTATCCTCTGGGGGAAAAAATCACTCCCAGCTGAGAACCATAAACACAGCAACGTTAAGAGGACAGTAAAGAAACCACCCCAACTGGAATGGAAGATTGATTTGGGGGTTAGTGAAGCTGAAATTGGACAGGTAAGGTAGGCTACATTCTGAGGGCCTCCAATGCAAGACTGAAGAATCTAGATTTGAACCTCTGGTCAGTGGGAGCCATTATAGGTGCTGAGGGGCTTAAAACATTAAATAGATGAATTTGGCATCGTTACATACATGGTGTTGGAAAAAAGCTTAATAATATGAAATACAATTTGAGGTTTGGGGAGAAATGTCCTGAAGCACTTCCCCTAGGAATTGGCTGATTGATAATTGGCCCTTATAGGTGTTCCATGATTATAAAATGTAACTGTGTGTTTTAGGATCACTCTTAGGTGATAAAACCCGAATGACTGAGTTATCAAGAGATATGAATGCATACATCAGGCCATCTCCTACTAGAGGTACTTTAGGAGGTGTGACAAGGACCACAAACGAAGCTATTCTGTTGTGCGAAGGAGGTGGATATGACATAATTCTTATTGAAACCGTGGGTGAGTGTGATTTTCTATTCTATAACAATAAAATACTATTAAAATGAATGCTGCATAAAGATGAATGACGGCTAATTTCATTTTGTTCATTCAGCAGATACTTACTAAAGAGGTAATTAAATATAAGCTATCTCAGACTCTGTAGGAGATATGAGTATATAGACTATAATCCTTACCCTTAAAGAAAAGAAAGGTGAGCCCTGTGTCTGGATAACTGTTATACAAGGTGGTATGTTTTCAGTGCTGGAGAAACTGTCAGCATTAGGATGACCTATGGAAACACTAACGTAACACCCATTTTATTTAAGCAGAGTCATATGTCTGCAGTATTCACTGAGAAGATTAGCGTAGTTGGGCAACTCATGTTTTATTTCACCTTTATATCCCTAGCACGTGGTTACACACAATGAAAATACTGAAAAGGAAACCCCAAGAACTTCACATTCCCGTGGAGAGACAATTTGTTATATTACTGTGTGATCAATGTTTGTGACACAACCTGATTCAGATTTGGGGGATCAGGGAAGACTTCAGGGAGGAGGTGACAGTTGAACTCAGTTTTTTTTTTTTTTGGCTGCGTTGGGTCTTTGTTGCTGTGTACGGGCTTTCTCTAGTATGTGGCGAGCGGGGGCTACTCTTCGTTGCGGTGAGCAGGCTTCTCATTTCAGTGGCTTCTCTTGTTGCGGAGCACGGGCTCTAGGTGCGCAGGCTTCAGTAGTTGTGGCGTACGGGCTTAGTTGCTCCACGGCATGTGGGATGTTCCCGGACCAGGGCTCGAACCTGTGTCCCCTCCATTGGCAGTCGGATTCTTAACCACTGCGCCACCAGGGAAGCCCCTGAACTCAGTTTTGAAGGGAGGGTTGGAGTTAAGTAAAGTATGGGCTAAGGGGCCTTGACCGAAACACAGGAGTGAGCGAATGTGGCCCAGTCAGGGCACTGCATTTTGCGCAGGATCCTTAGAGCATGGAGCACGAAGGCAGGGAGTGAAGACGTGGGCTAGAGTCCAGGAGTCCATCGTCTAAGGGCAGATGGAGGAAAAGTTGCCTGAGTAGCGGTAGGAGAATCAAGGGGGAAGAGGACCATAAAATCACACATATTCATGGAAAGTTGTGTTTGGCTGCATGTTTCAGAGACTCAGACTATCTCTGACTCATGGTGGTTCTACAGCGCCGCGGGGGGGGGGGGGGGGGGTCTCCCTGCCCTCCATTCTTAGCACTTAGTTTCCAGCCTCAAGGTTGCCCATGGATAAAAGACGGCTGATGAAGCTCTAACTCACCTCCCTGTTCCAGGTAGAAGGAAGGAAGAAGGGGGAATAAGGAAGGGGAAGGGGTCGGAAGCGGTATACCTCCTGGCTGGCTTTGCCCTCTTGAAAGAACTCTCCTGGAAACGCCATCTAGTGACTTCTGCTTTCACACATTAACATCTCTGGCTGACTGGTGATGTGGGGGGTCTCTGGGGGGTCTGGTGATGTGGTCTTTCACCTGGGACACTGATGCCCCTGGTGAACCTGGGGGAAGGAAATAGGGAAGGATGAACATTGCGTGGGCGACCAGAAGTCTCTGCCCCACCGAGGAAGGAGAGAGTTGGAGAGGAGGTTTAGTGGAGTGGGGCACGTGGAAGTCAGATTTAAGTGGACTGCGGTTAATGTGAAGTAGTCGCGTGAGGACAGTGGGCATAAGTTGCCTTTTTCCAGACATTCAGCTATCAAGAGGAAGTGAGAAATGCGGGGATGAGGGCAGGAGGTTGGGAGTTTTTGTCTTCTTATTTTCTGGTCGTGTTTGGTTTTCAGATGAGAAAGACTTGAGCCCAACTCATGGGATGTTTGAGGGACGGGAACCTGTAGACAAGGGGAGGTTGGAGATAAAGCAGAGCCGGAGCCCAGGGGAGGTGGGAAGGAAGGAGAGGCTTCTGACACTGGGCCTGGCAAGGAGGCAGCAGGGCGGAGCGTGTGTTGTTTCTGCTTCTCTGTGGGGTTGTGGGGGGAGGCTGAGGACGTCCTTGCCTCTGTTTGGTCGTGAAGCAGGTGCCGCGGTCATCAATCATCGTCATGTGGGGAGATTATGGGACAGTGAACGTCTGTAGTAGCCACTGTGGGAAACAGGAAGGAAGCTGCCCGAGGGCGTTCAGGGGCATCGCTTGTCCTGTACCAAGAGGAAGATGTAGCCGATGTTGGAGCCCATGACCCTCTGGTGGCGCCTGTCCACACAGCTGAGGGATTTCTCCAGGACACTTAATGGAGGAGAGACACGGGCAGTAGGACTGATCCACGGGTGGGCTTTGCAGGGTGATAGAGGGATCAGGAGGCAAGGAAGCTGCCAGACATGGTCTAAGGTTGGAATCAGGCGCTCAAGCTGCTCACCCACGAAAGGGGAGCCGAGAAAGAGCAGCGGGAGCGAGGGGAGAGCGCAGGTCTTCACCTTCTCCATCCAGTCAGAGACCACGCTGGTGGGAGCGGGGCTGGACAGAGGTGGGGAGGACCCCAGCTTTGCTCTTCGGGCGAGGCAGCGGCGTTTAATACATTGTTCAGAGGTGGTGGTTAGAGCGGGGTCAGGTTGAGTGCGTGATGGCGAGTATGAGCAGATGAACTGGAGCGGAGGTGGTGGTCAGGGGAGTTGAGGAGGTCAGATTCCCGTGAATGTTTCAATATACACGTGTGATTTAAAATTCCAGGTGTGGGGCAGTCGGAGTTTGCTGTTGCCGACATGGTTGACATGTTTGTTTTACTACTGCCGCCAGCAGGAGGAGATGAATTGCAGGTAATTATTTTGACTTTTTCACCCCCCGAAACACAAAGTGTACATCTCTGAAAGTACAAATTCCCCATGTTGTGGGTTTTTTGTAAATTAAGTTGATATTAGCGTAGGGAAAGAAACATCATTCACGTTGGCTAAAATACCCGAGTCAAAGGCAAACTCTCTATTTTTTTTTTTTCCAACTTATAGTAGTAGAACTTATGACCTTGAGCTAATGACACAACTTAGTCTTTCCACCTGTAACGTGGGGGATAGCTCCAGCCAAGAGACCACTGTTACATGGGTGTTTGTGCTACAGCTGGTTGAAAGGTCCTCATGAGATATTCCTTTGCTTTTAACTGGGATCCCACTGTCCTAGTTTATATACTGTAGAAAGGGTTCTTCCTTTCCTCCTGCAGCGCAGTCTGGCATTAACTCCCTGGACTTAGCACAGCCTGCACAGGCTGAGGGCATCATCCTCCCAAGACTGCTTTCACTCCGGACGCAAGCAGCAGGCCCGGGGGTTCCCAAGTCACGCATGCCTCTGTGGGAACCCGCAGATGTGCGGGTTCCCACTTACCCCTCAGGTGCGACAGTTCACTAGGATGACTCACGGAATTCAGGAAAGCACTGCGGTACCAGCTAGAGTTTTATTATGAAGGATGAAAATCAGGACCAGCCAAATGAAGAGACACAGAGAGAGAGGTCTGGAAGGGTCCCAAACTCGAAACTTCTGTGTCCTCAGGACACATTTCCCTTCTGGCACATGCACGTGTTTCACCAGCCAAGGAGTGCTCCTGAGCTTCAGTGTCTGCAGTTTTTGTTGGGGTTTTATTATGAAGGCATGATTGACCAAATCACTATCCACGTGATTGAAGTCAGTCTCCAGCCCCGCCCTCCCCAGAGGAGGTCAGGCTGCTAGTGCATGGCTCAAAGCCCCAACCCTCTAATCACGTGGTTGGATCTACTGGTGTGCTCAGCCCCCATTCTGAGTGATCTTGCATAAACCCAGGTATGGTCCCAGGCATGGTCCCAGGCACCCACGGCGAACAACAAAGTCACTCCTATCACTCAGGAAACTCCAAGGATTTAGCAGTTTCCTCCCAGGAACCTTGGGACAAAGACCAGATAAATGCTTTTTTTTAAAAAAATTTTTATATTTATTTATTCATTTTTGGCTGCGTTGGGTCTTCGTTGCTGCACACGGGCTTTCTCTAGTTGTGACGAGCGGGGGCTACTCTTCATTGTGGTGCGCGGGCTTCTCACTGCGGTGGCTTCTCTTGTTGCTGAACACAGGCTCTAGGCTTCCGTAGTTGTGGCACACAGGCTCTAGAGTGCAGGCTCAGTAGTTGTGGTGCACGGGCTTAGTGGTTCCGCGGCATGAGGGGCCTTCCCAGACCAGGGCTTGAACCCGTGTCGCCTGCATTGGCAGGCGGATTCTTAACCACCGCGCCACCAGGGAAGCCCCCAAATTCTATATTACACAACACCTCCCCTTCAGCTGAAAAATTCTGAAAAACTAGTGACATCAAACTCTGGATGCTGCAGTTTAGAAACATTAACTATTAGAATTTAACCACTGAAAGTTACGTTTTAAAATATTTGAAAAGAAATTTTAGTCTTAGATAGCAAAATCTTCATTTTCCAAATAAGGTTTGGCCTTAGGATTTTTCTGTGTTTTCACGCAACATAATTTAAATCAAGAGATTGAGGTGTTTTTAGCCATCAGGTTATTTTTTCCTCAAATGCTACATACATTTAAGGAAAACTTCAAAGACTCTTTCTGGAAATGAACATGTTAGTGACGTAGGTGTTTTCTTTTTTTTTTTTTTTGTGGTACGCGGGCCTCTCACTGTTGGGGCCTCTCCCGTTGTGGAGCACAGGCTCTGGACGCGCAGGCTCAGCGGCCATGGCTCACGGGCCCAGCCGCTCCGCGGCATGTGGGATCTTCCCGGACCGGGGCACGAACCCATGTCCCCTGCATTGGCAGGCAGATTCTCAACCACTGCGCCACCACGGAAGCCCGGTGTTTTCTTTTTTAAGCACCTGAATGATGGATGGTTTTGCATCCTGCAGGGTTAGCTCCCGAGAAGTGGAATCTATCATGAGGCAGTGTGAACTGTCTCCTGCCATTCAATCATATTGTGTCTGGATGATATATTTACTCTAATTCTGAATGTATTTCAGCGTGTTAGTCTCCAAATTTGAAAGAGATATTACAGATGACTTCCATAATCCCAAGAGTCGGTGCTTTTGAGTAATTTCTGTCAATAATTGGGATTCCTAGAACCCAGGGCTTGGGAGGGTGCAGAGAAAAAGTTAGAGTGTATGACTCTCCAAACCTTAGCGGTAACTGGTGTCCCATTTTTGATGGCATGAAATATTTTAGACGAATCAGTTTCTTTTCTTTTTCTCACCAGGGTATTAAAAGAGGTATAATTGAGATGGCAGACCTGGTGGCTATAACCAAATCTGATGGAGACTTGGTCGTGCCAGCTCGAAGGATACAAGCAGAGTACGTGAGCGCGCTGAAATTACTCCGCAGGCGTTCAGGAGTCTGGAGACCAAAGGTCAGCTTGCATTCTGTTCTGCAGTTTTCACCCTGAGTGGACTGTGCCCGTTAGAAGAGAGGATGTGAGTCCCAAGCTAGACATATGATCAATCTTTGCTTGTAGATGAGATTATAATTTTAAAAACTGTGGCAAAGCCACAGAGTGTGTAGTTACGATTTTAAGTATAATCCTTCAACCACCAGAGGCCAAAAACTAGATGTGAGGCGATAAATTTGATAGCTTAATGCTTGGCTCAAGCCATTTGGATGTGATGACAAATCCATTCTGCAAGGAACCATCCTGAAGATTATGGCGCAATTAATGACTTGACCATCTAGGTTAGAGTTTGAGTAGGAGAGAACAGGCTTTTGATGTGGTAACCTTCCTTCCCATTATGGTTGTCGGGTGATGTTTTCGATAAGGAAAAAAAAAACCCGTAGTAAGTGATGCAGAAATACTGATGCGGACGCTTTATCTGTAGCAGGGCCCTGTGTTATTAAAGAGTAACCTATAATCACTATAACGAGAGCAACGGTGACACTTCTTGCTGTCGGCTCCCGGCACGTTGTCTGTGCTGCGTCTGGAGCTGTCTAGTCCGTGCAGATACCCATGCTCGTAGCACCTGCTGAACCAGGCAATTTGACGGAGAGAACGGGGCTATTCTCTCAGCTCGGTTTCATTTTCTGGCTCTCAGCCCTCAGGGAAACCTACGTAGCATTGCCCTTCTCATCCTAGTGACCATTTCCCAGTTCATCCCTGTGGTCTCTGAAGACCATTCGAGCAATCCCCAGTCAAAATAAACCTCTGAGCTAAAAAATACGACCTTGGATCAGTGTCTTATTTCTGCTTCGCACTTAGTAACCTTAGTAAGTTACCTTAGTGTATTTCTCAGCGTGTCTACTTTGACACGATGATAAAATGTCTCATTTTTGTCGCCTACCTATTGCCATAGACTGTAAGACTTAATTGGCAAATGCCAGAGTCCCCATGACAATGTTTTCTATCGTTTTAAGTAAAATAGTTCTGGTTCTTCCCTTTTCAACAGGTAATTCGTATTTCTGCCAGAAGTGGAGAGGGGATCACTGAAATGTGGGATACAATGAAAGAATTCCAGGATGTGATGCTTGCCAGTGGGGAGCTGACTGCCAAGAGACAGAAGCAGCAGAAAGTTTGGATGTGGAACCTCATTCGGGAAAATGTGGTAGAACATTTCAGGACCCACCCCACAGTCCGGGAACAGATTCCTCTTCTGGAAAAAAGGGTTCTCAGTGGGGCCCTGTCCCCAGGACTAGCAGCAGACCTGTTGTTGAAAGCTTTTAAGAGCAGAGACTAATGAAATACATCCTATCCAATAACTTTATATATCTTTTCATACATGTAAAGTTATTGGATAGGATGCACTTCATTTTAATAAAGTATTTTAATATTAAAAGTCACTTGCACGCTTATATTTTCAGTAATTCTCTTGTGGTGCCCTCGGCCTCCTTACCTGTGAACTGCGCTTGGAAAGTGGAAGAGCGTTAGATACGGATGGCAAAGGTCAGGCAGTCAGCAGCATTTGTAAGGTAACTGCTGTACGTTACTCAGCTCCATTACTTTCTGTTCTTATACACGGTGGCCTGTAGGATGGTGTCTTCTCATCAGTCACGAGCAGAGAAAGCTGAGGAGGACAGAAAAAGATCATGTACCTTAAAACGCTTTCTTTGATCCTCTATTCTCTGGGTTTCCAGAGAAAATGTAAGCAAGAGTGACCACATTTTTGAAGTCTTACTTGAGGCTAGAATAATACACAGTGGGTTTCTAAGAGCTGAAAATCGTGATCGACATTTAGTATGCCAGACTACCTAGGAATTTCTGAAATGGCCATGTACACGAGTAACAAAACAGTTGGAATGTGTAGGGATGTGAACACAGTTTTACAGTCTGTCGTCTAGACTTGCGGACTCCCCACGGTAGGTAGGAGAGCCCAAAGGGAACTGGGGAAATCAGCCACAAATAAGGTGGGTTGTAATCAAAGGTTTTTGCTTCTCTTCCTTCTTGGCCATTTGACTTCCTATTAGCATCTTAAAAATCTACTTTATTCTTGATGGTGAGGAACAAGTTTTGTCCTCTGGAGGAAGCATGGCACAGTGATTGAGGGCTTGGGTTCTGGCATTGGGACTGGTGGGTTTAAACTTTAAACCCAGACCAAGCACTTATCGGCTGTGTGAGTTTGGACGAATAACCTACCTTTCTCAGTTTGAGTTTCGTCCCTGGTAAAATGGAATTGACATACTAACTTTATAGGGTTGATGAGGATAAATGAGATAACTCAGGAAACTCGTTTTGCTGTCATGATGGTACCTGGGAAATACTGAGAGTCCTCTTGCCATTATTATTATTATGTTAAAGTTATGAGTATGTGAAGCTGTACAGACCTTATAAAAGGTTCAGTTTTCTCCCATGATCTTATTACTACCATCATGCTCTTGTGATATTTTATGATAGTCTTTAAAGCACCCATTCTAGTTAATTCTTTGAGTATATTTTACACTATTTGATGGTAGTTATAACTGTGTACATTTGAATAAAATCATTTCTAACCATAAAATTTCTCCATTGCACAAAATGTCATTCTAGAACTTTCAAACATATTCTATTCTGAGAATATTTGACACAGTATGTCCGCTTTCATTGTGACTTACCCTCCTACCTAGAATCGAATTTCTTGATTATTATTTTAGCAAGCATTCCTTTACGTTTTTTTTTTTAAGGTTTGTGTTATTGGCATACCTACCTCATATTTGAGGATTAGGAGAAACTTGGAAAGGTCATCCAGCCAATTCATCTAATTTCAGAAAGGACCACTATTAAGCCACCCTATCAGATGAAAAACTGTTTGTAGAATCAGAGAAGGAATTCCATAACTTCCCTTAGTAAGCCGTTACGGGGAATGACAAGCCTGTCATTTGTGGTACAGTGGAAGCCACAGCGGGGCACACGCGCACTGTATTACAAACAAGGCAGAGAAAGGGTGGCATTTGTTAGCCCTAAATTTTTCTATGCATTTCATCTTAGTTTGAACTGCTTTTAAGTGTTATAAATATAGTCATAAAAAGCATTAGAAAACCTCCCTTGTGTTTCTTATGTTGTTGTACCATTGGCTATGATATAGAGACCAATTTCCAAGGTATTATTTACCTTTATTTCTGTTATTTGCTACACTGGAAGCTGTATAATATAGTAAAAGATTTGTGGCCTTAAAAAAAAAATTAATGCTCACTTTTATTAAGCTCAAAAATGCCATCGCTCCTTCCCACCTGTACTTCTACTGTGCTGGACCCCTAACCTGGTCAAAAGTACAGGTTTAGATACCCGCAGAGTCAAATCTCAGCTTTGTCACTAACCAGCCATATGATTGGGGCGCAGGTTATTTCTCCTCTGTATGCACCAGTTTCCTCATCTGTAAAATTAGGGTAAGAATAGCTGCTTTACAGAGTTGTTGAAATAATTAAATGAGATACTGTATTTAAATTGCTTGGCACTCAGTAATTGGTAGGTGTTGTTAGAAATGTTACAGTAGGCACTCTTTGTTTTACAAAACAGATTCTCGTCATTTAATTTTAGTTTGGCCAGACTACTTAGTCTCCCTGTGCCTCAGTTTCCTTATTATTAAAGGGGTTGACAATGGTGTTCACCCAGAGTTCCTGAAATGACTAGGTTAGTTAATACACAGAGTACCTGAACGTAGTAAGTGCTAAATAAATATTTAACGATGGAGAGTTGCTACCTCTTAGAGTTGTTGTAAGGATTAAATGAGTTCATCTTCCTCTGTCTTAAAAGGGTAATTCTTTTCTGAAAATAAACCTGACTTCGCTTTTGTCAAAAGCATAATTACCATTAATTTCCGTAGGTGGGTAAAAATGTGCTGTGTTCCAAACTGAGCTCCAAAATTGACAGACATTTTGCTAAAACAATACCAAATTTCAATAAAATGACTGCACTTTCTTGTACAGGTACAGCCGCAGTTAACAGTAGCTATCACAGTGCAACCTAGCAGGGAATTGTCTCTTCATAATCACCAGGATGGCTATTACCTCTTTCCCTAAGCTCTTGTGGCTATTACCCAGTATACACTGAGGACAAAAGCTCATGAACCACATACATGTGATCCTCAGTGTTTATGTTATTAAGTCTTTAATGCAGGAAGAAAACAAAACAGGAAGAATCAGTGACAACAATTCTAACATGGCACTCATCCAGCAGATTGCCGTCATAGAAGTCACGATGCTACTGCCAAGAACTGGTAAACTGCAAGGGCTTCGAGAAGAGAAGCAACTCCTGTGGTCTATACGTCCATGCAGATGGTGGAGCTCAGCTGCTCCTGGGCAGTCCACGTGGGGCTTCACAAGCACAAATGCTTCCTAAGGCAAACTTTATGACACTCCTCATAAAGTCCAGTTCTCCTCACCTAAGGGGTACATCTTGGGGTGCCACTGTGACCCATGTAGTGTGTTAGAAAACTCACTAAATGTCAGCGTCATTATTCAGGGAAGACTTGGAAAATGATGAGCAAGTCGAAATTTTCCTTGAAAAAGAACCTTCAGAATGAGACTCTAGACTAGTTGGCTTTCTTTCCTTCGTTGTAGTATTTTGGTTACTTGGTTACTAAATTTATGAACTTTTAAAACCCATGCAACATGAATTTGTAATTCCTGCCCCATGAGGTTTATGTAAGTACACTTTTTGGTCATTAGTGGTATGTTTGATAACAGAATATTAGAATGGCACAAAAGCTGTTATACAATATTGGATGCTTTTTTTTGATTCCAGAAAAAATTCAACTTGGTCATGTAAAATGTAGATGATGCTATTGTGAGTCAAAGTACATTAATATTTACCTGAAAATTGATGCATAGAGGTGCCCTGGGGGCAGATAATTTTGCTGAGCCCCCTCAGCTTCTTGACAGAACGGGGTGAGGGCACATCTAAGTCGGTAAACTATTCTACTCTCAGCAAGTCTAAATGCTTAATCAGTTAATGCTGCTTTTAACCAACACAGAGGCAATCATGCAACCTCGTCCTCAAAGCTCTGTACCGTCCACCTGGCTGATCTGAGGTATGGTTAGAATTCTACAGAGGGATATCTTACGATGATATCTTAAAGCCATTTATTGGGCCCATGTTTTGGTGGCAAATCTTGTTACATGTGGAACCTAACTATTCAAGGATCAACACTGCCTTCTTATGAATAGAGTCACTTTTGCACCCAAATTTTGTTGACTCAGGATTCCGTCACATCAGGCAGGACCACAGACCCCTCAAGTACTTTTGGAAGTTCTAGGGGTTCCTCACTGATTCACCAACAAGCTTAATTCTTGGGTGCAGCTTACTCCCCACAGGCTTCTGTTGGGCTCCACTGTTGTAGCTGCCGCTGTTCCTGTAGGAGAACGCTGCCCTGCTTAGATGGTCCCAAACCGTGAAACTCCTAAGTTGCCGAAATAGTGCGTGTTCACAGAGCACAGGATCCCTGCCTCTCCTCTCACAGGGGCTGGTCCATAGGGCTGGGGTCGGGACCCACTACCACAGCATCTCTCATTGAGCTCAGCTCTCCTGTCTCTTCCCCCAGCATACAAGCCCACAATCTCTGCAGAAAACTTCCCCCACACAAGCCCCCTTTTCAAAATGTCTGTCAACCCCTGCAAAGATGCCTGGGTAGTTGGCAGTCTCTCCTTGTCTGGCAGTATCATCTTCAGTTGAGTCGTGATCTCCCAGCTTCACATATATATGATTGCTAATATTCTATCAACAACCGCTTAAAGGTATTATGACTCCCATTTTACAGGAAAAGGGATTGAGCAATAGGAATATTAAGAAATTTGTCTAAATTCACTGAGCCTAAATGTGATACATTATATACATTAGATTTAAAAAAATACTATTTTCCAGTTGCTCAGAGTACCTTATGAACCTTATTTCATACTTTCCATAAGATAGTTCAGGTATTATCTTTATTTATGGATGCCTCTGTGGTATAGAATGGGTAAGGGATTTGTACCTAATTCAGATGGTAAGATCCTGCTCAGTATGTTATCTTTAAGGCCTTTCTTCTCTGTAACCTCATATATCTTAGATTTTGCTCTTTTGGAGAATGGTGCCTCAAGGTATTTCTTTTCCAGTAGGCTTTTCTGCTTATGGTTGAAGATAATATTTTAGACATTACAAAACAAAACTTAACGTCAGCTCTGTATTAGCCAGGACTCTTGTCCAGAAATGACAGAAACCTACTAGCTTGGGCAAAAAGAGGAATTTATTGGCTCATCTAATCATTCAGGGAGAAGCATAGGGGTGCAGCAAGCTTCAGGGCCACAAACAAAGCTAGGATTCTCCATCGCTTCCTCTCTGTGTTTTGACATCATTCTCCACGTAGCTGGAGAACTAGCAACCGGCGGCACTCAGGTCCAGGGGAAGGGCTTCCCCTGTCTCCAGAGATCCAGCTCTGAGAGTCTTGGGGAAACACTCAGACTGGCCTGCCCGACAAGTCATAGGTCTGTCTCCGTGGCCAGTGGTGTGGGGTGTTATGATGTTATGACTGACTGGAAACTTCTGGAGTCAGGGGAAGACCCATTGTCCAAGATAAGTGAGTTGCTAGTCACAGAATAAAGTAGAATGCCAGGCAGACAAAACAAATGTCTGCTAAACATGCTTTAATCTGTTTTGGAATAAAGTGAGATATAAATAAATGAGTGTTATTGATGTATTATTGTAAAGTGTGATCTTCATGAAAAGGTTTAACTACTTAATTATTAATATACCACCAGAACACACAAGTGAAGTTCATATAGCCAGCTGTCACTTATCTTCAAACTTATGTGAGTACTCTAACACTCATTTATTGAAAATATCTTTCCCTAATCCAGTTTTCCAAATACTTCCCCTAGGTTATTTTTACCCTTCCTTATAGTGAAGATGCATCTGAAAACAGGAAAAGATCAGTAGCCTAAACAGGAATGGTTAAACAAAGTATGGTATTGTTTAGGTATTATTTCCCTTTTATGTCTAGCTGATTAATAGGATATTTTAGAGTTATTTTAACCTAACCACCCCCTTTATACAGAAAAAGAAGAGGAAGGAGGGGGAGAGAGAGGGGGTAAGAGGAGGAGGAGGGGCTGTGACAGAGGTCTTTTATTTTATTTTATTTTTTTGCGGTACGCGGGCCTCTCACTGTTGCCTCCTCTCCCGTTGCGGAGCACAGGCTCCGGACGCGCAGGCTCAGCGGCCATGGCTCACGGGCCCAGCCGCTCCGCGGCATGTGGGATCTTCCCGGACCGGGGCACGAACCCATATCCCCTGCATCAGCAGGCGGACTCTCAACCACTGTGCCACCAGGGAAGCCCAACAGAGGTCTTTTGATTGCATGGTTGACCTACTCAAGACAAACTCAAGAGAAGACAGACTTATTTGAAATGTAGAGGTCTCCTGAAAATCCAAAGACAGGAGCCTTCAAGAAGGCTTCAAACTTCAGCCTTCAAGAATGGAGGCAATAAAGACTCTGATTTTAAACTCTGACATGTAAAGAACTCGGGAATCTCTACTCCCATCCTTCCAACTTAGAAAAAGCCAGTCAAATTGAGAGTCAATGACTTTTCTTGGACCCGGAGAGAAACCACAACCCCAAAATCTGGACAGACACGTGCATCCGGAGAGTCGGTCGAGATCTGCCTGCCTGGAGCAGAGACCTTTGGGGCCGTAAACTGGTGGGGACACTAAAGTGGTTATTTTGCAGAACTACTGAAGTCTGAGTGTGAACTAATAGGAGAGTGAGAAACTCCTGAGGGCCGCGGTCTTACGGGAGCCCCCCACTTGCGTGGGCTTTTACTTCGAGAAACCGTGTTGTCACGAAGCGAAGATGCGAGAAAAACCCCTCATGACCCCAGCAGGAGCCGGTGAAGAGTAATCATGTGTAAAACTCCAGAGCCTTCTCCGTAAGACCTACTCTGCAGGAAAAAGGACGTTGCTAGCGCCTTATCCCAGCTGGGGCAAGGGCATTCCTCCCACTCCATCCCGCCTAGTGCTTTTTTTCTCACCTAAAGTGGGGAGGGGGACATCGTCAACAGGGGTCGGGGTTTTAAGGAAATATTGAACAGATTGGAAACTCTGTAGCCAGCGAATGGAATAAGAAGTAGGGGTGGGAGAAGCTACACTGCTGGAGAAAGGCTTGTAAAGATCAAAGCCCAGGGACGCAGGACCACTTAACAGACTGACATTGAATCAGAAGATTATGAAATTCTGCTTCCCCAACACGTGGCCAGCACACTAACAGGGCTCCAATATAATGACAAGATTACAGTTGAAAGTCGCAAGACACAGACTCTCTGAGGAGGGCTACTCAGGGAAGCCCAAAGTCGAGGCGGGGAGACAAAAGCAGGGATGCTAGAGGGATCTGAAGCCTCTGGCACTTCCAGCAACCATTACATGTACCCCAACCCTTAGATTAGCAAACATCCTCACGCTAAAGGCCTATTTACCTCAGTTCCTGCTACTTGATACGTCATGTCTGGATTTCAGCCAAAAATTACAAGGGAGGCCAAAAGGCAAGACAAAAAATTGTCTTTTTTGTTTTTAATGATGTCTTATTTTTTTTAATTTTCTTTTATTTATTTTTTGTCTGTGCCATGTGGGCATGTGGGATCTTAGTTCCCTGACCAAGGATCGAACCCAGTCCCCCTGCATTGGGAGCACAGAGTCTTACCCACTGGACCACCAGGGAAGTCCCGAAAAAACACAGTCTTAATCATCAGAACCAGAGTCAGAGATGCATAGATGTTCGAATGATCAAACAAGGAATTTAAAATAACTATGATTAATATATTAAAGGCCCTAAAGAAAAAAATAGATGACAGGCAAGAACAGATGGGTGATGTAAGTGGAGAGATGGAAACTCTGAAAGAATCTAGCAAAGAATTTTGCTAGAAATCAAAACACTGTAACAGACACGAAGAGTGCATTCAATGGGCTCATCTGTAGATTTGACACAGCCAAGAAAAAGGATCAGTGAGCTTGGAAATAGGCCATTAGACACTTCACAAACTGAAATTCAAGATAAAAAAAGAATGAAGAAATAAAACAGAACATCCAAGGACTGTGGACCAATTTCAAAAGATGAAACATACAAGTCATCGGAATACTGGAAGAAGAGAGAGAAGAATTATTTCAAGTAATAATGCCTGACGGCTATCCAAAATTAATGACAAAAGCCAAACCACAGATCTGGGAAGCTTAGACAACACCAAAGAGGAGGAATACCAAAAAGAAAAACCCACACGTTACCGTATCATATTCAAACTGCAGAAAACCAAAGAGAAAAAGAATGGAGTCAACTCTCACATATGAACCAGGAAATTTCAGTCATGACAGTTCTGCTTTTCTCTGTACCATTCTAGACTTTATGACTGTTTTCCATGAAGACCATCAAGGGCCTTTCTAGCCCCAGTTTTATCTCATTATTTTACAGCTCTAGTTCTTCCTTTAACACTTCCTAGTTTCTTGTTTCCCAATTTCAAATTCTTGACAGAATTATGATTGGCCTGTTCATCTTTTGGAGGCAATAGAAGTCACTGAAGGAAGTCTCTGGGTGGGTTTCCCAGAATCAGTTGCCCACCTCAATCTGTGTTTCAGAGGGTGGAATAACGTATAAATGTGGTTCCTTCTTACTCAGCAAGGACAGTTTGTAAGGCACTGTTTCTTGGTGCTTGTGGGTGGGGTAGGCAATGATGTATACTTCCACTATAGAACAAATTACTAGGTGGATAAAGGAGTTTCAGAGGGGTGAGGTGATTTGCTGAATCAGCCAGTATGACTCAAGACTCAAACCTACCTCTTACTAACTCTTTACTCAGTGATCTATTACATGGATTAGAAGCAAGCGATTAAGAAAAATATATTGCCTATTGACCATAATCTTTTAAATTATTCCTGCTCTTCCTTAGAATGTTATCAGTCTTTTTAATTCTAGAAATGTCATTATTTACTAACAATCTGCTGCAATACTACATCTTTATTTAGGATAAACATCTAAGAAGTCACACCACCTCTTTTTAAGACCAGTGCCGTTGCCGGTTCCAGAAATTTTCGTCCCACTAGCTCCAGTCACTTGGGGCCCTTGGCATAATAGAGGACCCAGACACCATTTTACTCAGTGACTCTCAGAACATCTTATTGCCCCTGTGGTATCTATCATACACCCTCATTGTTGTTATGATTTGAATCGTGTCCTCCTAAAAAGGTATTTGGAAGGCCTAACCCCCAGCATCTCAGAATGTGATCTTATTTGGAAATAAGATTGTTGCAGGCGTGATTAGCCAAGAGGAGGTCATGTTGGAGGTGGATGGGCCCCAATCCAATGTGACTGGTGTCCTCCTAGGAAGACAGTCACGTGGAGGCAGAGACACACAGGGCGAATGCTGTGTGACGAGAAAGGCAGAAACTGGAGAGACGCAGTTGCGAGCCAAAAGATGCCAGAGATCCCCGGGAAGCCACCGGAAGCTAGAAGAGGCAAGGAAGGATCCTCCTATGTGTTCCAGAAGCAGAAGGAGCCTGAGTCCTGCTGACACCTTGATTTCAGACTCAGCCTCCAGACCTGAGACATTACATTTCTGTTGTTTTAAGCCACCGAGTTTGTGGTACTTTATTAAGGCAGCCCCAGCAAACTGATATAATCGTCAACTGCTGTCCGAGCCTAACACAAAGAGGGAAAGTTCTGCAAAGCTTTTACTGCACTCCCCCTCCACCTCAGCTAAGAATATAGTCTTCACCTTCCAAGTCTGCCTTCCCTCAGTACAATGAAAATGCATAAAAGGAAAGGAACACAAAAGATTCCTAGTGTTTCTCTTGTCAAGATACCTTGCTTTGGTTTATGTTCCACAGTTTCTACCATATCTTGCCATTGAACTCGGTATCCAGCTTTGACTATCCCAGAGGACCTAGAGTGTACAAGTCTGTGAGGCGGGCTTCCTGTAAGAGGGAGCGGGGATATTACAGAGGCATCCTAAAACACTTAGCCATGAGCAACGGTAAAGCGATCACGAAATGTCTGGCTGCTCCAGGGTATTCTGCCTGGAGGAGAGAATGTGTGAAACCCCCCGGGAAGTGTGGGAGGTCTGGAGTATATAAAAGCGCTGTGCTCTTATAAACTCACTCTGGTTCTATTCAAATTTTTATCATGTGCATTAAGCTTCTAGCATCATGCCCTATCATATGGTATTTGCAATATGAATTTTTAGCTCAAAATAATTTCACCTGAATAATCTGCTGAAAAATTGTACTGGGTATTTGCATCTCAGAACAACAACAAAAGTTAGTTCACTGTATGTGGTTTGCGTACTTCCCAATATTTATGAAGTGTACCCAATTAAACTTGTATGCTGTTTATGCTGCCTTTTTACACCATTCTCTACTTAAATAGCTCTTGATTAGTGAACGAATCCTAATCAGGGTGGCAGGAAAAATGCCATCGGTATATCATACATCATTGTATTTGTAGGAAGTAGGCTAATATGGCGCAAAATAACAAGTGCTGTTGTTCAGTGGCCCAGAGTAGATGCACAATAAATATTAATTGAATGAATGGATGAGTGAACAGCTTCTGAGCAAAGCTCATACGTAGCCACAGGGACAAAGAGACATAGCTACATATTGAACAGTCCTTACAAAGAACGGCACATGAAAGGGCACGAATACATTGAATTAATCCAATTCTCCGGAGCACCCTAAAATTGCATTTATTGGGATACCTACAATTTTGTAAGACAAAAATGTGGTTGACTGTCTCTTAGCTCAAGGCATAACCCCGGAAATGCAGAAACAGGGCTATAAATGCCTGTGCACGTTATAAATGTGCCGCTGTTCAGATTAAGTGTCCAAAGGAGGTGGGGTGGAGTATTAACCTTGATCATTCTAGGGCTAGGGTAGCCTTTTCCCAGGTCTTGTGCACATTCATTCCTGTGCATCCCTAAAACCTGTGGACCCCAAATCAGCATGTGGTGTGATTCAGTAACAGAAAAAAGGAAGTAGAACTTAGATTCCTATTTGACTTAGCCAACAACATAGGCAAATAACCCCCCTTGGAGACCAGAGAGAGAATGAAGGGTCTGTCAGTTAAATCCTAGGATTTCTCTTCTGGTCTTTGCTCACCGAAAAAACATGCATTAACTGATCATTTTAGCAACTTTATTTCATGCCTTCCACCCACTCCTGCCATGACCTCCAGGTAGGATTCAACTTGTTTAAAGCTATGAGGAGTTCATCTACCTATTATTTGTCTTCAAGCATTTAGAAACTCTAATCCACTAAGATTAATCTCGTTTGGGGGAATTCCCTGGTGGTCCAGTGGTTAGGACACTGCACTTTTCACTGCTGAGGGTGCAGGTTCAATCCCTGGTCAGGGAACTAAGATCCTGTAAGCTGCGCAGCACCGCCAAAAATAAAATAAAATAAAATACAAAAAAAGAGGACTTCCCTGGTGGTGCAGTGGTTAAGAATCCACCTGCCAATGCAGGGGACACGGGTTTGAGCCCTGGTCCGGGAAGATCCCACATGCCGCAGAGCCACTAAGCCTGTGAGCCACAACTACTGAGCCCACATGCCACAACTACTGAAGCCCGCGCACCTAGAGCCCGTGCTCTGCAACAAGAGAAACCACCGCAATGAGAAGCCTGTGCACCACAATGAAGAGTAGCCCCTGCTCGCTGCAACTAGAGAAAGCCCATGCGCAGCAACGAAGACCCAACCCAGCAAAAAATAAATAAATTAAAAAAAAAAAAAAAAGAGATTGATCTCTTTTTAACAGAGAATTTTTTTTAGAATCCCAGTTAGGAACTATGCGTGGGTAATTGGCTTCCTAGAATCTCTCTTCTCATCTTGGAAAATTTCGGGGGTTGCAAGGGTTTTTCATATTAATATTTAATTGACAATATTTGATGCATCATTCTTAAACTTGATCTCAGAATCTTCAAAGTATTAAATTATGTGTGTAACAGGAGGCCCGTATACCTCTTTCCTCATAAACAAGTCTATGGACCTCAGCTTGGGAACACAAAGTAGTTGTTCATTTAGAAAAATAAGAACTTGGGCTTCCCTGGTGGCGCAGTGATTGAGAGTCCACCTGCCGATGCAGGGGACACGGGTTCGTGCCCCGGTCCAGGAAGATCCCACATGCTGCGGAACGGCTGGGCCCGTGAGCCATGGCTGCTGAGCCTGCGCGTCCGGAGCCTGTGCTGCGCAATGGAAGAGGCCACCAACAGTGAGAGGCCCGAGTACCACAGAAAAAAAAAACAAAAAAAACCCCCTAAAACTCATTGGTCTTTTCTGCAGGGCATATTTATTAGGTCATCGATTAGAAGCTTCTCTGAATATGAAAATTATTACTATGTAAATTGTTGGGGATGCTTTTGGACTGGGTTGATGGGGAAGGCAGTAGTCAGCAGGTGCGGGACCAGACAAAGGGTGCGGGGTGGGCACTGGGGAGAGATGGGGGAAGGTGACAGATAAGGAGAGTAAAGCAAGTTAAAGATGCAGTAGTTTTAATAGTCTAAAGAGTCCAGCCTCTGCAGTCACACTGCCTGAGTTTCAACACCAGTTTTCCCGCTTCCTGGCAGTGTGATGTTGGGCAGACATTTGGTGGATCACTTTCTTCCTCTGTAAAATGGGGATAAAAACAGTACCTTCGGGGCTTCCCTGGTGGCGCAGTGGCTGAGAGTCCACCTGCCGATGCAGCGGACACGGGTTCGTGCCCCGGTCTGGGAGGATCCCACATGCCGCGGAGCGGCTGGGCCTGTGAGCCATGGCCGCTGAGCCTGCGTGTCCAGAGCCTGTGCTCCTCAATGGGAGAGGCCACAACAGTGAGAGGCCCGCCTACCAAAGAAACAAAAAAACAAAAAACCCAGTACCTTCCTCATAGGGTTGTTGTTGTGGGGATTAAATGAGTTATTGTATATAAAGGGCTTAGAAGAGTATCTAGAACATATAAATACTTGCTTCTGTTGTCACCAATTATTATTATCCTATACATGAGACTCTCCCAAGATTCAAGTTACTTGAGTAGGACTTTGAAATACCTTTTAGGATATTCTTCTAAATGACTTTTGATTATCCTAATAATGGTTCTATCTGAGATTAAGAGTGTTGTCCAAGCAGAATGGTACGGCAATGGCTTAATTTTATAACAGAGGAAAGATGGGCCTGTTCAGCTTGTGAGTCTACTTCCCGCAACACTCACCTTGAGTGAATCCAAGAAATCAGCTATCGCTTGCTATATGCTGTTTATCCCAGGACGTACCCGCTATGAGATCTCAAAAGCCTCGACCATTATTATGGCTCATTTTTTTAATTACAATTATTGTGAGTCTTTTTGTTTGTTTCTTTGAGAGTGTGAGACACAATTTGTGGATTACTTCCTTTATCAACTCAGACAGGGCTTCCTTGGAAAACAGCATCCATTAACTCAACTTTCCTCACTTTGGGGTCCACAATATACCTGATCTATTTCTATTTCCCTATTCTCTATTCCCCACCAACACACACACACACACGCACACACACACACACCCCTGAAGACCTTGTGCTTTATTTTCTCCTTTCCCTTGACTATGCACCCAGAACTAGAGGGAGAGAAAGTCTAAGAAGCATCATATTTGATTGAACTGACTCCAGTCTTTTTGCCATAGAGTTTCTTGTTTTTGTTTTTTGTTTGCTTTTGTTTTTATGGCCTAGACTCCAGAGAGAACTGGAAGAGAAAAATAAATGTAAACTCAAGAGAGACTCTTTGTAAGATTAGGGAGATTGATTACATATGGATGCATTCCATTTGTTTTCATTTTTGTAAAATAGCGTCTTGGCTCTGATTATGAGTTACATATATTCATTGTAAAACATTTGGAAAATAAAGAAAGGAATGTAAAATATACAAATCACATGCAATCCTCCTACTCAGCTATAAGTACTAACATCTCTGTATAGAGCCCACTAGGCCTTTTCTTATAAATACATACACATACATATACTTTTTTTTTTTTTTTTTTGCGGTACGCGGGCCTCTCTCTGTTGTGGCCTCTCCCATTGTGGAGCACAGGCTCCGGGCGCGCAGGCTTAGCGGCCATGGCTCACGGGCCCAGCCGCTCTGCGGCAAGTGGGATCTTCCCGGACCGGGGAACGAACCCGTGTCCCCTGCATCGGCAGGCGGACGCTCAACCACTGCGCCACCAGGGAAGCCCTGCCCTTCATTTATTTCCATCCAGTTCTGGTTGCAGCTGGCTCCTTGTTTTCTGTGTCTTGTAGACCATGTAGACTGTAGACCACAATTTTTGACAAGTTACTAAAATTTCCAAATGCTACACTTGATAAGCATGAAGAAATTATTGCAAGATCAAGGACTGAGAATTAATATTATTATAACTGACAAGCAGTTATTAACTATAACACATTACGTACGCTCAGTCAGCCGCTGGCCACGCTTATCCAAATACCGGAATTTGGCACCTTATGGGCAGGAGACAGATTCTTGTTGAGATGGAAGCTTAAGTTTCAAATGGGATCTTTTTTCTCAAGAGAATTCTGCTTGTTTTTGGTCTTTCTGTTACTTGGTTTCTCCCTGGGTTTTGTCTTGGAATGGCATCAGTAAGTTTCTGCCTGACATATCTAGTCTCTGGTGATAAAAATCGAAATAGTAGTTACCTGTGTGTGTGTGTGTGTGTGTGTGTGTGTATGTGCTGTTTTGACTGGACACAGAGTGGTGCATCTGGGTGGTAGTCACATAGATGTACACGTATGTCAAGTATATTTGTGTACTTTACTGTTTGAGGTTACGTCTCAATTAAAAAAAAAATACTGCTTGAGTCACCCTCTTGCCAGGCTGTCATTGGTTTAGGCTGGAGATCTAGTCAAGATGTAGTAAATTCCAGAGACTTATAGACCAGCCGTTGTCTTAGCTATGGAGACCTCTGCCTTTTTACTTCCTGGACTGTTCCACAAAACAGCAATACCCAGAGACGCTCCCCGCCCCATAAAGGGAGTTCTGTGGTCAAATAAGTTTAGGAAATGCTGCCCCCTGGGAAAGATTCACGATGCACATTGAAGTGTTAAAGGCCCTGAAGTCCTAAAGCAAAGAAACATGTTTATCCCAACTTGTCCTAAACTTACTTAACCATGAAATTCTTTTAATACCTATTAATACGTCATTAGAATAATCAGCCCGTGTTTAGACAAAAGGCTGGTCAAGACCTGCCCATTAATACCCACCCCCTGGACCTCGCCACTTATCAGGGGCAGCTGAAGTGCAGCCAGGTGCAAGGGGCAGCTCTGGGCACTGGGCTGCCTTGGCGCCTGTCACCTGCAGCCTCCAGCCAGGGCAGAATCTTTCAGCCGCAGCCAGACCATCCCAGGGGATTCCAGCAGAGCCTTATGTCCCAGTGACAGTGGCCCATACGGCCAGAGGGGAGGTGGGCTGAGCAGAGGCCTTCACTCCTGCATTCCCACTTCCAGGGAAGCCCTGACTGCAAAGCTGGAGGGCGGATGCTCTGGGAATTAAACCAAGGTGCTAGTTGTTCCTCCAGGACTCTGGCTCACTGAGAGTGAAGTGACCAAGCTTGAAGTGTCTCCCTCTGTTGTGAGGGCAGGTGCAGAGGCAGCTCTCCTGTTCAGCTGAGGCATAGGATGGTGACAACTGCTGTGTGGGTGCTGTGAGGACCAGTGTGACATGGGATGTGCTCTGGGCTGGCTCTTCAGGGCACTCAGGTCCACGTTCTCCCTCACCTGGTGCTGAGGAACAGCTGGGCGTGTCTCACAGGTGCCCTTCCCTGGAGTGGGTGGGCTGGGTCCTGACATAGCTGGGTCCTCTGACACAGACAGCACTTGTGATTTACAGAGGAGGATATGCTGGCTGGTCAAGCCAAAAACAATGTAAAATATTTAATAGCCACTCTTCTTCCTCCTCAATTCTCTCTCTTTTTAAAAAAAATTTATTTTATTTAATTATTTTTTATACAGTAGGTTCTTACTAGTCATCCATTTTATACCCATCATGTATACATGTCAATCCCAGTCTCCCAATTCATCACACCACCACCTCCACCCACTTTCCCCCCTTGGTGTCCATACGTTTGTTCTCTACATCTGTGCCTCTATTTCTGCCCTGCAAACCAGTTCATCTGTACCATTTTTCTAGGTTCCACATATATGTGTTAATATACGGTATTTGTTTTTCTCTTTCTGACGTCACTCTGTATGACAGACTCTAGGTCCATCCACGTCTCTACAAATGACCCAATTTCGTCCCTTTTTATGGCTGAGTTAATATTCCATTGTATACATGGACCACATCTTCTTTATCCATTCGTCTGTCAATGGGCATTTAGGTTGCTTCCATGACCTGGCTATTGTAAATTGTCCCAGCCCACTCTCTTAAAAATTTTTTTATTAGACTATTTTTTAGAGCAGTTTTAGGTTCACAACAAGATGAAGCAGAAGTATAGAGATTTCCCATACACGCCCTGTCCTCACACATGCAAATCTCCCCCACCAACATCCCCGCCAGAGGGGTGCATTTGTCACAAATGAAGAACCTGCACTGACGCATCATTGTCCCCCGAAGTCCATAGTTTATATTAGGGTCACTCTTAGTGTTGCACACTTCGGGGTTTGGGCAAATGTGTGATGATGTGTATAATACAGAGTAGTTTCATGGCCCTAAAAACCCTCCGTACTCTGCCTCTTCAGCCTTCCCCCTCTCTTTGTAACAAATATTTTAGTAGATTCCAGACCTCATGTGCACAGGCTGGATTTATCGAAACCTGTGCTTCGCCACACACTCTCTGCATTGGTCCCTGATGGTTGCTCTTTTCCTTTAAGATTATAGTAGAACTATAAGGAACACTCTGCACCACCAGCCAGTCCAAGAACTGGAATAGCGAGTACCTCAACCTCTTCCGCCTCCATCTGAGGTAAACATGATTCTGCACTTGGTGTTCATTTTGTTTTTAGTTCTGGGACTTGATTTTTCCTATTCAACATTACATTCCTGAGCTTTGTTTATATTCTGCGAGCAGCTGTAGATAGTGAATGTCTCCATGGTAGAATTTTTCATTGTGTGATTACATCATACATTATCCGTTCTCTTCCCCCGTTGTCGGGCCTTTGGGCTGCTCCCACGTTTGCTCTGACAAACAGGCCTCCTGTCCGCACACCCAGGGGACCCTCCTGGGAGGAGAGCTGAGAATGGAATCTGGATCACGGGAACGCAGAATTTTAACTTGGCAAGAGTTCTGGCACCTCTTCTCTGACATTTGCAATTATCAACGTATTTTTTTTGGTCAGTCAAATGTGTGCAAAATTCCATCTCACCGTGAAACGTGTCCCTTAATGACAGTGAGCACAGAGGGCCTGTCTCCACGTCTGTTGGCCCCTCTACTCTCCTGGAAGCACCTGCTCCTGTCTTTTGCCCATCTTGCTGTTGGGTTGTTTGTTTTTGCTTCCTGAACCCTAGGAATTCTTTGTAAATTCTGACACTTGTCTTTGGTTGGTTTTGGGTGCAGTGAGAATTATCTCCCAGTTTGCAGCTTGTCCTTTCACCTTCATTAAGTTATATTTTATTGTGTAAAAGTCCTTAATTGTAATGTAGTCAAATGTATCAATCTTTTCTTTTATATGGTCAAGGTGTGTGAGTGTGTTGTTTAGGAAATTCTTTCCTATCCCGAGGTCACATAGATATTCACGTGTATCTTCTTCTAAAGTTTTAAACTTTTGCCTTTGACATTTTGTTTCTGAATCCATTTGGAGATGCTTTTTGAGTGTAATAAAGGATCTAATTTTTTTGTCCTGGGGTTTTCCTGCCTCCTTTATTGCATGTCTTTCTCCAAGGACCCATCATGCCACTTCTCTTATTTATCAAAGCCCATCTATGGGTGTGTATCCTTCTGGGTTCTGTATCCTGTTCAATTGTCCAGTGTGTCACCTCCTGGGCTGACACCACACTTCATCCCACCCCCTCCCTTTTTTTTTTTTGCTGCACTGCACAGCATGCGGGATCGTAGTTCTCCGTCCAGGGATGGAAGCCATGCCCCTTGCAGCGCTAGTACCGAGTCCTAACCACTGGACTGCCAGGGAAGTCACCACACTTCACCCTTGATTGTAGGCTATTTTACAGATAGCCTTTCAACTGGTGGGTAAGCCCCACTGCCTTCTTTTTCTTCTTCAGGAGGGTTTGACTGGTTCTTTTTAAAAAGTTGAGCTGTAGCCTACACAGAGCTAAGTGCACAGACCCCAAGTACGCATTTCACTTACTCTTTACGTGTGCACTCGCTCCCGTCACCAGCGCTGCCGCACCAGCCGCCAGAAGCAGTGGACGAAGCCCCTCCGTGGTGTGAGGGCTCTGCGGGTCAGGAGCCCGCCAGAACCTCTCCACGCGGCCTCTCCACGCGGCCCCTCCTCGGGATGGTTTGGGCTTCGTCACGGCATCTGGAGGCTGGGTTCCCCGCTGGAGCGTCCGTCCAGGCGGAAGTGCGCACAGTCTTTCCGTGGTCCTCTGTCTATGGATCGAGGGATCACAAAGGTCTGCTCACGTTCAAAGGGAGGGACTATCCACCTCGCACCTCAACAGGAGCCTCAAGTCCACGTTGTGAAAACCTTGTGGGAAGGGAGAAATTGACGCAGCCGTCTCTGTACAATACAACCGGCCACATCTGTGGAGCCGCCCCCCAGGTCAAGGTGTGAAATAGTTCCAGTGACCTGGTGGCTCCTTGGGCCCCTTCCAGTCCATGCCAAGCCCCGAAGGTAATTACTGCCCTGATCTCTATGACACAGACTAGTTCTGCCTCATCACCAATATTACCCGAGTACATAAATGGAAGCCTGCGGTGCGTGCTTTGGGGTCTGGCCTCTTGCGCTCCACGTCGTATCCTGAGAGACCGACCCGTATTGAGCGGTCAGTAGCTTGCCATTTTGCACCGCTGTGCAGTACTCTGGTTGTATGACATGCAGTTTGTCCGTCCCACTACGGACAGACAACGGTAGGTTTCCATCTAGATCATTATGAATATTCTCGTACAACTTTTTGATGTGCGTAGCCTCTCGTTTCTGTTGGGTATATACCAGGAGGGGCACGCTGGGCCATAGGATGTTTGCATGTTTAGCTTCTGTAGACACCGGCAAACAACTTTCCCAAGTGATTGTAGATTTTACTCATCAGCAGGAGGGCCATCTCGCCACAGCCTGCAATTTTTAGCCATTCGGGGCAGGGGGAGGGGTGCCTGGTGCCGTCTCACTCTGGCCTGTCCCTGGTGACTGATGGTCCTGAGCCCCTTTTCCTGTTGATTGGCCATTTAGGTAACTTTTCTAAAAGTGCTTTTTCAAGTCCTTCACTCATATATTTAAAACTGGGTTGTCAGACCTAAGCGTCCATCAACAGATGAATGGATAAAGAAGATGTGGTATATATCTAGAATGGAATACTACTCAGCCAGAAAAAAGAATGAAATTTTGCCATTTGCAGCAACATGGAGGGACTTGGAGTATATTATTATGCTAAGTGAAATAAGTCAGACAGAGAAAGACAAATACTGTGTTATCACTTATATATGGAATAAGCTATCACTTATATCTAAAAAATACAACAAACTAGTGAATATAGCAAAACAGAAACAGACTCACAGCTACAGAAAACAAACTAGTGGTTACCAGTGGGGTTAGGGAAGGGGGAGGGGCAAGATAGGGGTGGGGATTAAAAGGTACAAACTATTAGGTATAAAATAAGCTACAAGGATATATTGTACAACATGGGGAATATAGCCAATATTTTATAATAACTATAACTATTTTATAATAACTATTTCTTAGACTAAATACTTATGATAATAAATTCAGTTAGTCTGTTCTACTTCTTTTCTAATTTGAAGTCCAACTTATTCTTTTTTTTTTTCCCAGCACTTACTTTTATTTAATTAATTTATTTTTTTTAACATCTTTATTGGGGTATAATTGCTTTACAATGGTGTGTTAGTTTCTGCCCCATAACAAATTGAATCAGTTATACATATACATATGTTCCCATATCTCTTCCTTCTTGCGTCTCCCTCCCTCCCACCCTCCCTATCCCACCCCTCCAGGCGGTCACAAAGCACCCAGCCGATATCCCTGTGCCATGCGGCTGCTTCCCACTAGCTATCTACCTTACGTTTGTTAGTGTGTATATGTCCATGACTCTCTCTCGCCCTGTCACAGCTCACCCTTCCCCCTCCCCACCAACTTATTCTTAACAGACTTGTTCAACATCTAACAGACTGATGAACTAAACTATAATCTCATCTAAACCAATATTAGACATTTTCACTCAAATTGTTAAGTTTCACTACTCTTGGTTCTTGAGGTTATAATTGTTAAAATGATATCGTAATTGATTTTGGGAGAAGAAAAGAAATAAATAAAAATAAAGGACAGGAATGTGATAATAAGGTATATTTATACCCTAAATGATTTTTTAGAGTTTATATCATTACACAATTGCTTATAGACAGCCACACAATCTAAGAAGAAAATTTTTAAATGCTTTCTATAAATAATCTTTCACAATCTGTTCTATTTATTTTCTTGCCTCAAAACAATAATTATTGCTAGCAGAGATTTTTAAACCACCATTTTTGCTAGAGTGGCTAAAGGTTTAAGCATCGAAGCAGTTGCCACCTGACACTGGGTGTGCTGAAAAGAATTGGGCATCCTGGTCTGTGCTCCCCTCCTTCGCTCTTTATCTCCACCTTCTCCTCTCATCCGGGTTTCCCGAAGGAACCTCCAACTCCCTGAGAAAAAGCAGCCAGCTCTGCTAACATCGGCCTAATCCTTCTAGGGCAAATGTGCTTATGTTCCAAATTTCAAACTTTTAAGGAAAGATACTTCTACTTTTAAATACTAACAAGTATTAGCAAGTAATTTTACTCTCAAAGAAGCATACCCTGTAGTGTGTCAGCCTCACTTTTAAGGACTATTTAGGGACTTCCCTGGTGGCGCAGTGGTTGAGAATCCGCCCGCCAATGCAGGGGACACGGGTTCGAGCCCTGGTCCGGGAAGATCCCACATGCCGCGGAGCAGCTAAGCCAGTGCGCCACAACTACTGAGCCTGCGTGCCATAACTACTGAAGCCCGCACGCCTAGAGCCCGTGCTCCACAACAAGAGAAGTCACTGCAATGAGAAGCCCGAGCACCGCAACGAAGAGTAGTCCCCGCTCGCTGCAACTAGAGAAAGCCCACACGCAGCAACGAAGACCCAACACGGCCAAGAATAAATTAATTAATTAAAAAAGAAGAATATAATCTCAAAAATAAAATAAAAGACTGTTTAAATTCAGCTCGTATTCCCAGCATTCAAAGATAGACTGCCTCATGTAACCATAGAAATATGTTGATTCTGGGGCTTTTCCTCAGACCTACAGTCTGTGAAGGGAGGGCAAGTCCTCTGCATGTTTAAGGTGCCCCATGGGTGCTGATCCAGCCACCTATGGAGAATCCTTTTTTTTTTTTTTTTTAATTTTTTGGCCACGCCACGTGGCATGTGGGATCTTAGTTCCCCAACCAGGGATCAAACCCACGCCCCCTGCATTGGAAGCACGGAGTCTTAACCACTGGACCGCCAGGGAAGTCCTGGAGATTCTTTTTTTAATGCTGATGATGGATCCACTCACGGAGTTGCCGATCAAGGTGCGGCAAGACGCGTTTCTATAAAGAATCCCACAGGTTACGTGAGTGAACACAGAGGGTTGAGAACTTCTGCCCAACACTGTAAAGCAACTATACTCCACTAAAAATTAATTAAAAGAAAAAAGAATTGATCAGAGAAAGGACAAAAATAGAAAGATCTGTTTCGGTTTGCCAATGAATAACAATTGTGTGGAGGAGGAGAGGCAAGTGTATTAACCAGGTTTAGAGTAATTATTAGTGAACGATAGAGGAAATCAGGTGAACAGAAGATCCTAAAAAAGGTTCACAGTGGTGTTTCAGTGACCTTAGTTCTTAACCCTGGCTGCTCTTTAGAACCTTCCAGAAATAAGCTTTTGAAAATTACCAAAGCCTGGGCCCTACTCCAGACCAAGTCAATCAGAATCTATAGGCTGGGGGGCTGATTTTCCCAGCTCCTGGGGCGACTTCAGCACGCCGCCAGCTTCAGCATCATTGCTGTATGACGCGCAAGAAGCCGTTTGAGTCACCTGCTCTCGTTGACATCACAAGAGGGGCACGTTTGCCTCCAGACCCTTGGAGGCCAGTCTTTAGAGGAAATGAATGCTTGGCACTGTCCTCTTGTTCCACATCTTAAACCTTTCACTCTTTTATTTATAAAAGCAGTGGCCACCTGCTTTCTTGCCATAATTTGTAGCAGTATATCGCTTAGAGCAAAAGCCAGAAAGTTATATAACTTCTAAGTTTGCAAGTTGAAATTTGGGGGGATGGAAGGTGGTATTTGTGGAATTGTGTGACCTGTTGCTTGGCAACTTTAAGAGAGTTCAGCTTCTGCATTCTGTGAACTGTCGGAAGTCACGGAGTTTGGTGAGGTGGGTCAATTAGTTCTTGCTACAAAAAGGAAATTAATTCTTCCTTACGCAGAGGGCTTGAAAAGTCGTCCTTCAGAGCAGGCCATGTCACACTTCTTCTGCTTGACTCCACAAATTCTTCTGCCCTTTAGCCCTCTTATTTCTCAAGAGTTTGATCTGATCCGACTGAAGGCTGGAGCATCTTGGCAGAATGAAACAAGGTGGTCAGATTCGTCTGTAACAACATATGCGGGCAGTTACCGGAAAAAGCAGCTGCATGATTCCACGTGCGGCCGACTTCAAGCAGGGCGGCACTGGCCTGAGTGTAACCAGCACGGTTCCTTTGTGATTCACCCCTGGCGATGTCACTCTAACTAGATGAGAATGCTGTTAGAAGGAGGAGGGTATTGTCAACCCTGAGACACTTTGTAGACTTCCGCGCTGTATATTTTCCTGGGTAAATGTCAGGGGGAGGAAGACCTAAATGTCAGTTACCAGCTGAAATTATGTTTGTATTCTCTATTTAGTACTCCTAAAATTATGCGCAACTACCTTTACTCTTTTTTTTTTTTTTTCGATACGCGGGCCTCTCACTGTTGTGGCCTCTCCCGTTGCGGAGCACAGGCTCCGGATGCGCAGGCTCAGCGGCCATGGCTCACGGGCCCAGCCGCTCCAAGCATGTGGGATCTTCCCGGACCGGGGCACGAACCCATGTCTCCTGCATCAGTAGGCGGGCTCGCAACCACTGCGCCACCAGGGAAGCCCGTACCTTTACTCTTGAAAAGTTAAAATATGAGTATTCAGTTAAGATGTAGATATTCTGTCTTCTCTGCTCAGCAAAGAGGTGCTCCTGAGAATTTCACTTTGTTTCTTGTCTAGTTTTTCCACTTTGGGGAATTGAAAAATTCCCTCGGATCAGGAGGAACGTCGACTAGACCCTCCTCTGCCCTCCACCATGAATTGTCTCTGGATGAATTCAAGTGCTGGGGGCCCAAAAGACATATTCTGAGTGTTTACTATAAACAAGCCCTATGACAGGCCTACAGAAAACATTAATTTCAGTTTCATAGGGTAACTGAAACCACAGAAATAAGTAACCAGCACAGGGGAAGGAGATTTTATCAGTGTCTGTGGCAGGGGGAGGGGTATTGTGTTTCTGGAAAGAGCTCTGTAAAGCAGCTTTCTTCTGAGCTGGTTTAGCAGGTGAGGAGAGAAGGGAGGGCTGCCTGGAGGAGAGAGTGCACAAAGGCAGCGAGCACTTAATCCCAGGTGTTATCTGAGAGCTGCAAGCAACTCAGTGAGTTTGAGACAGAAAGCATTAAGTGAGGATGTGGAAAAGCTGAGGATTCGAAATGCAGTATTTCCCTCTGTAGGTTGTCAAATGTCTTGTCCAAATTCTGGAAATCTATTTGAAAATCAAGTGGATTATTGGCTCCAACTTGAGACGTGAGGAATAATTCAAATAATACCCTAACGAATACTAGTTATTTTGCCTTCCAGGGCTTTCCAAATTATCAAAACAATGCTGAAAGCCAAAATGCCTCAGAAGTACTTTGCAACTGGATGCCTCATCTGGTGTATTCCAGTGAACGACACAGTCACTGCATTTTTAATAGCTCTCGAGTATGTTGACACCTCAATTAACTTTGGAAGTCCCTTTGCTAATTCTGTGAATTTTGAGGCACCTCTAGGCCAGCAGGGGAATCTTCAAGGCAATGCTTGCTTCCCTATCTCAACCTTGGACTCCCTGAGGTATACAAACCCAGAAAATATGAAAACTGTGAGAGCTCTGACTGGGCCTTTCAGAAGAGTCCCAAATTCTTTGAAAAGCAATGATTTTCCCTTCTGCATTGGTACTTATAGAGACAAATCCCTGAATGAAAAAGCAGCAGCATGTTGGATCATGCTTCTGAAATGAAGAGGCGCTGTGCCAGACTCACTAAAAGGCCACGGGACAAATAGGGAGCATTAGTTTGTTACAACAGCAATAGAAAAGTGCAGGCGGATGTCGGAGATATTGCAATTTGGTCTAATAAAGTGAGTAACCCAATGAAGCAAGTCACACAAATTTTTTGGTTTCCCAGTACATATAAAAGTTATGTATACACTATATTGTTAAGTGGGCAATAGCATTATGTCTAAAAAACAATGTTCATGCCTTAATTTAAAAATACTTGGTTGCTAAAAAAAATGCTAACCATCATCTGAGAACACTGCGTTGCCACAAACCTTCAATTTGTAAAACACACAGTATCTGCAAAGCACAATAAAGCCAAGTCCGATAAAACAAGGTATGCCTATAACACAGGTAGAGTGGAGAGCAGAAACATTTTTATAATAAAGGAAAGTAAAAATTGTTATAATAAAGGAAGGAGCATGATACAAAATTTTCATGAATCTTTAAAAGCAGGAAATATAAAAGAAAATTAGTACTTACCAGACCAAATTTTCACTTACCAGTGAAAACACTCAGAACAGTGGAGAAAGGTCATGTTTGCAATCCCAGGCAGATTAATTAATTTGAGCCAGAGGCAATTTTTAAAATGAAAATTTAAAAAAAATGCCACTTTGCTAAAATATGTCAAGTTTTTAAGAATAAAGATAATCAAAGATGTGTAAGATCTCCACACAGAAAACTATAAGACATTAGTGAGAGAAAATAAAGACCTAAGTCAATGGAGAGATAAACCATGTTCATGGATTAGAAGACTAAATACGATAAAAATATTATTTCTCCCCAAATTGATTTATGCAATTCCAATAGGTGTTTTTGTGGAACTTGACAAGATGATTCAAGGCCAGGGAATAGCCAGGACATTCTCAAAAAAGAACAAAGTAAGAGGGTTGGTTCTACAGATAACAAAATTTACTATGAAGCCTCAGTAATTAAGGCAGGATGGTATTGTGGCACAAAGATAACAAATAGACCAATGGAAGGGAATAAAGAGCCCAGAAGCAGAACCATGCATATATGGGCACTTCTTTATGAGGAAGGTAGCAGAACCGTGGAGAAAGGTCGTGTTTGCAATCCCAGGTAGATTAATTCCAGATGAATTAGAGGCCTAAGTGTGAAAGGCAAAACAGCAAATCCATTAGATGACGACATAGAGAATATCTTGTTGATCTTGAGGTTGGCAAAGATTTCTCAAACAGACACAAAAAGCACTAACCACAAAGAAAAAGGGAAGTAAATGGGACTGTCTTAAAATTAAGTAGTTCTCGTTAACAAAACACACCCTTACGAGTATGAAAAGGCGAGCTATGGAGAGGAAGACAAGATTTTCAATTCAGTGACTGACCAAGGGCTCATAACTATGATACATATAAAAAATCTCCTACAGGGCTTCCCTGGTCGCGCGGTGGTTGAGAGTCCGCCTGCCGATGCAGGGGACACGGGTTCGTGCCCTGGTCTGGGAAGATCCCACGTGCTGCGGAGCGGCTGGGCCCGTGAGCCATGGCCGCTGAGCCTGCGCGTCCGGAGCCTGTGCTCCGCAAAGGGAGAGGCCACGATGGTGAGAGGCCAACGTACCGCAAAAAAAAAAAAACTCCTACAAATTAGTAGGAAAAAGACAACCCACTAGAAAAATGGAACAGAGAATCCAAGCGACCAATAAACTTATCAAAAGGTCCTTAACCACATTAGTAATCAGGAAATGTAAATTAAAACCACAGTGAGCTTACTCATGTCATCTTCCAGAAAGGTGAAAATTAAAAACACCATGAATACTAAGTGCTGGTGAGAGTGTAGAACAATGAGGTCTCTCATGTACATCTGGTGGGAATGTGCATTGAATTGTTTTCTTTAGAAAAACTGTTTGGTCTTGTTTTCTAAAGTTGATGCTATAAATTTCTTAGGACTTAGCAGTTTTAAGTATATACCCAGCTGAAAGGCATTGTCACACGTGCACCAAGAGACATGTACAAGTATGTTCATAGCTGCATTTTTCATAATAGCCAAAAAACTGAAAAGAAGCCAAAGGTACGATATGTACTATTCATCTACAGCAGAATGCACAGACAGTGCTGTGATCATACGATGCCCGTGTAAATGAACAAACTATGGTTACACCTTGTAATGACACAAACATTATATTGAGCGTTTTGAGCCAGATGCAATACATATTGTATTATTCCATTTACGTAAAATTAAAAAAAAAAACAGTCTAAGCCCAACTATAGTGTTGGGTATATCTGCCTGGGTAATAAGAAATATAAGAAGCAAAGAAATGATTCCCAAAGAAGTCAGGAAACTGGCCCACTGATTACCTGCCTCAGACCTTCTGCCCCAAACCTATTGGAAAAATAATTACTGGGGTTGGGCTCAGAAATGTACATTTAAAAAGTAATACCCTCTAGTGATTCAATCGCTGCTGTTGGTTAGGAGAAGAAAGATACAGGGTGGGCCACCAGCTGTCATCTCAGGAGTTATTAGGGCTAGTCTGTGGGCTGAATACATGTCCAGGAGCATTTTAGAACTCTTTAGGCTGAGATAATTCCCCTCGATCCTTACCTCACACACACATTCCAGGTCCCCAGAGCTCGGAGACCCTCCTCCCCCCAATCAGAGGCCCTAAAACGATGGCCACCATGTGTCGCCCTCTAGAAATTGATGACTGTGCTTCCCGCCAAGCCAACTGCTTGCCTAAAACGAGTGTCTTATCTGGATTCAGGGAAACTGAACTACAGATATGTTCTGAAAGAGAGACACAGCATCTGTGAATCCCCAAGTTACCGCATTGCTACTAAGTTTTCCTGGGAAACCAACATAATTACCGTAATATTTCCTATTCCATTCACAGCACTTATCTTATTTTGAAAACAACTCTCTAGCGAAAGCCTCAGAAATCCTGTGAAAACAATTTTGAACTTAATGTTTGAGATTTTCGTGTACAAAAGTTGACCCTTTTATGACAAATCAGGGACCAAACAAATCACTAAAGACAATGAGAAAGTCCAACTTGGGTTGATTTAATGAGATTTTACGGTTGGGAGTGTGGAAAGAGAGGAAGAGAAGAAGCGTCGAAGTTTAAGAAATCAAATGAAAGGGTGAGTGAAAAGCCCTGTTAAGTCCATAGTCTGTGACTTATAAACCCATAAGCTTATAATTTGTACTTGCTCTCTTTAGGATGTCATTGCCAAACGGCTTTGCCCGCAGGGCTGGTCTCCAAGAGACCACAGATGTTAAAGGTAAGTGCAACATGATCAGTTCTGAGCACAGCCCTTTGGCCAAGTTTGCTGTCTTGATAACTTTTATATACTTGATTGTCATCCAGATGGTTTCCATTTGCCTACTAAAGGCAAGGCTTCTCTAGCAAGAAAACGAGCATGTTCCACTCTGGATCTGTCGCTCTTAAAAATAACAGTTATTCCAGGGCAAAAAAACTTCCTCCTCCATGTTAGTCCCAAATGTACCTTCTGACAGAGCTTGGAGCTCTAGGTAATGGAATCTGAGCTTTACTGGGTACATCAAAGAACTGGGAAGAAAAAACAAACTATTATAAACGACCAATTATAGTAAACTAGTAAATGGAGGAAACTCCATTTACTAATCTATACCCACCTCCACCCAGTTTTAGTTAAATCAGGATAACACTAGCTGCTATAATAGATAAACCTCCACATTCCAGTTGCTTAACACGTTAAAACGCAGTTTTTTCCTTCATCTAAAGGCCCAGGAAGGTGTTTTGCAGACAGACCTTCCACAGGGTGATCTAAGGACACAGACTTCCTTCATCTTGGGGTTCCACATCCCCTGGGGCACCAGAGTCCTTTCTCTCCATCCAGCGGGAGGGAATAAAGGGTAGGGAAGGCACCCCTGCTTTTTCACCATTTCAGCCTGGACATGACTCGCATCTCATATGCTCACATTCCAGTGGGAAAAGCGGTCACAAGACCCCACCTACATGCCAGAGAGTTTAGATTCCTGGGTTGGGTAGACTCTTCCCAGTAACAACTGCACACTGTGGAAGGGGACAGCTGGCCTTCCTGCCACACACTCTGATTTTGGGGGAAGAAACACAATAGGTTTTTCTCATACAATTTCCACCTCTCAGGTTCAATCTTTGAAGGTTTAATAAGACTAAAGATTATCTCAAATTAGGATTTTTAAAGCACCTTATAAAATATTCTGTTAATACTTTTTGTTGTATTTGTTGTTCAATATGTACCCATGTGTTGTGGGAGGAGGGTGGATGGTGTCAGGAACCACCCTGCAGCCTCATGGGGTTCTCCTAAATAATGGCTATCACCATTCTGCTGGCTTTCTTAATAAAATTGAACTTTATGGGAATAGTGCATTTGAAATGGGTTTTGTGTGTCCCTGTATGGTTTGTTGAGGCAAGAGACAGCACAGCTAACCATCTGTGCTATTGTGAAAGTCAGGAAAGACTTTCTTTCCCCGTTTGCAGTAATAAACGTAAAACTGAAACACACTACATAGCTCCGAGACAAGTCTGAGCTAGGGTAAGGGAAATTAAATTACTTAACCCCTCTACCATAGGAATTGCTTTGTTTTCCTATATCTTCTCTCCTGTCTTTATGGTAAAGTATTAGTAGAGGAAAGGTAGAAAGGACATAAATGTTGTATTCATAATGATGACTTACTAATGGACCTTGCCCATGTTGCCTTTTTCATTTTCCTCAAATGGTCATTTATTTTTTTGCGGTACGCAGGCCTCTCACTGTTGTAGCCTCTCCTGTTGCAGAGCACAGGCTCCGGACGCGCAGGCTCAGCGGCCATGGCTCACGGGCCCAGCCGCTCCGCGGCATGTGGGATCTTCCCGGACCGGGACACGAACCCGTATCCCCTGCATCGGTAGGCAGACTCTCAACCACTGCGCCACCAGGGAAGCCCCTCAAATGGTCATTTTAATTTAACTGATGACTACACTCTTCATTAAGAGGTGACAGTACATCAGAGTAGAATTATTTAATTTGGCCAGAGGATAACTTCCCTTTGTGCCTCTTTTCAATGTCCAGGTCTAATTTTTGGATCATCAACTTTGTGCTAGAAGCTTCTAATGAAGGGAATTGAAACACAAAGCCAAGGATCAGATTGTCAGTACAAGCCCACTGGATAAATTTGCTCACCACTAGCGGACATTGGTCTGTTGACTGTCTCTTTGTAGAAATGTGTCCATTGGGACTTCCCTGGTGGCGCAGTGGTTAAGAATCCGCCTGCCGATGCAGGGTACACGGGTTCGAGTCCTGGTCCGGGAAGATCCCACATGCTGCGGAACAACTAAGCCCGTGCGCCACAACTACTGAGCCTGCGTTCTAGAGCCCACGAGCCACGACTACTGAAGCCCGTGTGCCTAGAGCCCGTGCTCCGCAACAAGAGAAGCCACCGCGATGAGAAGCCCTTGCACCGCAACCAAGAGTAGTCCTTGCTCACCGCAACTGGAGAAAGCACCCACGCAGCGATGAAGACCCAACACAGCCAAAAATAAATAAAATACATAAAAATTTTTAAAAAAGAACGAAGAAGAATTGATAGCAGATGAGAGATGTCATTAAAATTTTTTTTTAAATTGTCCATTCGTAGATATGCAAATCAGACAGGCTGTTCTTAAGTGTGATTCACATCATCAGAGGAAATACGTTCTCAAATTCTTTTTCACGACTGCCTTTCACAGAGTTCCATCTTATTTGTTCTGCCTACACTAAGGCAGGTTTTCCTTTTGCGCCACTATTAATTTTCTTTCCAAGTGATGTGGTTGTGCCTTTTCCCTTCTTTGGCCCCTCATATGCTCATCTCTCATGTTCAAAGAACAAAGCAATAGCTAATAAAAACTAAAATCAAGGATCCTAAAACTGCAATACCACAGACAGTAACTGTTCAACAATTCAACTTTCTCTGAGACAGATTCTAGCAAGTTTTGTTTAATTAAAAAGCTTCCCTCCAGCAGAAGCAATTTATGAAGAGTGAGGTGGGATGCGGGGCAGCTGGGGTAGCTCTCACGGGCTGTTCCTTTCCCTCTTCTCGTTCTTAAGGCCATGCCTGTGTCCCTCCAGGATGAGTCCAACTTACCCTTGCAGAAGGGTACACTGGGCTCTTTGATTCTTGTTCTTCCAGGAGACGTATGTACTAGGGAAGAGGTTATCTATAGAATGACCACATCAAAGCCCAGATGTGACAGCATGTGTTAAGATCTTCTTGGGATATTCCCTAGCCACACATAACAAATTCCAAGTCCCTAAAGCAGCTACTTGGAACTCTATGGTATATGGCCTTTTACAAGGATGACAGGATCCAGGAAGATATTTACAAGAACCAAATAATATTCTAAGAGGGCAACATGAATATGGTTTGTCATGTTACTTCAAGAGTGTGTGTGTCCATTTTTAACATCTTTTTTCTCCTATTCTTTCACTCTCACTTTTATTCTCCTGCAAAGCCTTCTCCAAACCTCAAGAGACTTACAAAAGTAAAAAGAACTCACCAGACCACCCGTAAGTCATGTCTTTACACAGGGAGATCTTAAAGCATAAACAAGTCATGTCTTTATCTTAAAGCATAAACAAGATGATGTCACTTCTCTGTTTCCTGTCAAACTTGCAACCAAATCCTAACTCCTTACCAAGGCTGTAAGGTCTTGCACAAATGGGACCCTGCCTATCTGTCCAGTCTCATTCCATGCCTTTCTGCTTTTGATCACTCTGTTCCAGTTACATTGGCTTCTTTCAGAAACTTGAAACTGCTAAGCCATTTCCCACTTCAGGACCTTTGCACATACATTCTCTTTGCTGGAATGCAATGATCTCAGCTCTGCTGAGCTGTATCCTTCAAGTTTGAATTTAAATGTCACCTCTTCAAAGAGGTTTTCCCCGGCCACTACATTTAAAGTCAGTTCTTCACATGCTTTCCATTTTTAATTTCCATCTTAGTTCCTAATTTGCCATGTATTATTGTATTCGTTTACTTGTTCTCTCTTTCCTCTTCTAGAACATAAGCTTCATGAGAGAAGGAACTTGTCTGTCTTCTTCGTCTCTGTAACTCCAGCACCCAGGACAGGGCTCAGTACAAACCAGATGTCGTTTAACTGTATGTTGAACAGTGGTTTTTATGGACTTTCCATGGTTGACTTTTTCTTTCCCACAATATATTTCCTTATAGAGGCAGACTGTTACATAGAATTTGCCTTCCCAAAGGGAATTCATAAAGTACTTTCAAAAATTAGAATATACTTTTTACTGAAGCAACCTTTCAAAAACTTGTGTTTCCACGACCCAGCAATCCCACTACTGGGCATATACCGTGAGAAAACCATAATTCAAAAAGAGTCATGTACCAAAATGTTCATTGCAGCTCTATTTACAATAGCCAGGACATGGAAGCAACCTAAGTGCCCATCAACAGATGAATGGATAAAGAAGATGTGGCACATATATGCAATGGAATATTACTCAGCCATAAAAAGAAACGAAATTGAGTTATTTGTAGTGAGGTGGATGGACCTAGAGTCTGTCATACAGAGTGAAATAAGTCAGAAAGAGAAAAACAAATACCATATGCTAACACATATATATGGAATTAAAAAAAAATTGGTCATGAAGAACCTAGGGGCAAGATGGGAATAAAGACAAAGACTTGCTAGAGAATGGACTTGAGGACACGGGGAGGGGGAAGGGTAAGCTGGGACAAAGTGAGAGAGTGGCATGGACATATATACACTACCAAACGTAAAATACCTAGTGGGAAGCAGCCCCATAGCACAGGGAGATCAGCTCAGTGCTTTGTGACCACCTAGAGGGGTGGGATAGGGAGGGTGGGAGGGAGGGAGACACAAGAGGGAAGAGATATGGGGACATATGTATAACTGATTCACTTTGTTATAAAGCAGAAACTAACACACCATTGTGAAGCAATTATACTCCAATAAAGTTGTTAAAAAAAAAAAAACTTGTGTTTCCAATGGCAGGCTTTAAAATCCTCTGTAGTAGCACATAAAATTGTAATACTTTAAAAATTGAATGAGGGAATTCCCTGGTGATCCAGCGGTTAGGACTCCGTGCTTTCACTGTCGAGGGCCCAGGTTCAATCCCTGGTCGGGGAGCTAGGATCCCATAAGCCAAGCATGGCTTGGCCAAAAAAAAAAAAAAAGGAATGAAAAATAGCGTTCCAAATGGCACTGTTGCATTCGGTACGTGGTTTTAGATGTACACGCTGCGCCACCCCCCACCCAGGCTCTGTGACAGGCTGAACAAGGCACAGCCAGGCGAACCCAAATCTGAAACATACACACGCAGTCATGTAAACCCGTGATGGTGAACACAATCGGGGATGAGCGGGAGAGAGGAAAGAGAGCGGGAGGAGAGCTGGTGCCTGTAGGGCCCAAGGCAGGGCAAGTACCTTCCTCTTCTTTTTTTTTTTTTTTTTTTTGCGGTACGTGGGCCTCTCACTGTTGTGGCCTCTCCCATTGCGGAGCACTGGCTCCGGACGCACAGGCTCAGCGGCCATGGCTCACGGGCCTAACCGCTCCGCGGCATGTGGGATCTTCCCGGACTGGGGCACGAACCCGTGTCCCCTGTATCGGCAGGTGGACTCTCAACCACTGCGCCACCAGGGAAGCCCACCTTCCTCTTCTTCGTGATGTGGGTGTCCTGTGGCTTCCAAGCTTTGTTCACCTTGTTTCCGTAACGTCTCAGGGATGTGCCCCCTTGTGCTGTTCTGGGAGCGTTTCCAAGGCTTTTGGCTTCTGGAGGCTGGGGCCCCAGAGTGAAGGTGGGGGCAGATGGCTTAGGGCATGCCCGAAGAGAGGGATTTTTCCTGCCGGTGTGCTGGTCAGCCTGGGGAGGGAGCAACAGGCCAGCCCTGGGACGGAACAGTAAAGGGGTAGGATGGCCACCAAACCAGGCAAAATCTGCCCCAGCTGTCCTGGGAGAGACTCGCAGCTCATCATCCAGGCTTCTCTACATCCAAACCAGCATCTCCCAGGCAGAGGCATCTGGAGGGCCGCCCCTCTCCAAGGCATCCTCTTTTCCAAAGGCCAGAATTTGAGGCCAAGAGGAAAGACTCCCCTCCTCTGCCTCAGCTACCAGGAGAAACCCCCAGATGAAACCTCCCACCCCGCCAAACAGAAACCTAATTCCTACCTATCTCCTCCTGCGTGTGAATTCACGCCATCTTGTGCCTGTCACCTGAGTTGTTTATCCCTGAGGTTCCACACTTTGCACTCCTACCACCCACACTGAGAATGTTCTAGCACTTTCTCCACCCATCCCATCCCCCCACACACACCTGTTGCCTGATGGGGACTGATATGACTTGTTCCTGGATTCCTCCTGGTGCAAGCCCTGCAGGTCTATTCTGCTGGGGGAGAAGAGGACTCCTCAGGCTTCCACATGAATATCCTCCCTGGCTGTTCCTAGGGCCACTCTTGTGTGCCTTCCATTGTTAACACAGGCGAGCTGCCCCTGCAGGACAGCTGAGGACCAGCAGGGCCGCCGGGCAGGCCACTGCCTCACCTAATCCTTGCCCCGCCCCCTTCTTCCCACTCCCACCGTGGAGCTCGACAGCGCAGCTGCCCAAGGAAGGGAGCAAAGTGGCTTAGAACAAGCCCCACCCACCACGGGGCTCCCGACTTCACTCCTGGTGTGGGCTGTCACAGCAGAGGGACCTTCTAACGCCGGCATCTAGTTTGTTTTCTGGTTAATTTGTATGCCTGGCTGTGGGAAGCGCATACATTTCTTTTAAACTACAGAAAGAAAAAAGCTTATATTGGCCACCCATCAATCCAGGCAGCCTGGGAAGCGTTTTGCCTGGGACTGAGGTCCTCACCACACTCAAAACGACAGATACGCCGGATGATGGCCAGCACACCCCAAAGAATCCCAGGATGGGCCCCCAGACCCACAGAATACCCATGTCCCTTTCAGGAACTGGGAATTTTGTTTTCCTCTATTTGAAATCAGGAAACAGTCTAATAAATGGTTAAATGTGTTTCTCAGAAAATATTCAAGTGTAAGGCAAGAGTTTCCAAATTCCCTGCAGAGACTGGACACAAGGGAACATTGGCAGCTGAGCCTGTTATTAAGAAGGTCACAAGATGCCATCTGTTACTGTGCATACTTTGCTGTTCAAGCAAAACATCGACCAGGCAGTGGCTACGATTGCTTTTGCCCGGGAACTTAAAAGATAGCACGACAGTGGGCACGACAGTGATTTCAGGGGCTTGTGTGAACAAACCATGGGTCTGCCTACGGAGCGGGCTGGAGCTATGTGGGGAGAAGATGGGAAGAAGACACTGTTTTTAGGTCTGTCCTTGGTTATGGCTCCAATGTAATTTGGGATGCTGCTGCCTGGTTTTCTTAATCTTTTTCTGTCTTTTTAGCCATCTATAAAATATGATACTAGCACTTCCTTGCCTATAATTATGAAATTAAGGCAGATAAGTGAATGCCTTATTATACACAATTAAAGATTAAAAAAAATATTTATTTATTTATTTGGCTGCGCCAGGTCTTAGTTGTGGAGTGCAGGATCTTCAGTTGTGGCATGCGGGAACTAGTTCCCCGACCAGGGATCGAACTGGGCCCCCTGCACTGGGAGTGTGGAGTCTTAACAGCTGGACCACCAGGGAAGTCCTAATTTTCTTTTTTAATTCATAGAAAAGTTGAAGGAATTGTACAACCAATATTTGCCTACTCTCTGCCCAGATGCACCAATTGTTAACATTTTGCCACATCTGTTAACATACAGCTTTATCTCAGTCTCTCCCTATTGATACTTGTATATAGTACTTCTTTGCTGAACTACTGAGAGTACATTACAGGCATAATAACAGTATATCCTTAAATACTTCAGCATGTACTCCTAGGAATTAAGAATGTTCTTTTAGCAAAAAAAAAAAAAAAAAAGTTCTCTTACATAACTGTGATACTATTATCACACGTAAGAAACTTAATACTGATAGAAAAATTTTTACCTAATATACAGACCATTAAATACCTTATTCTTAAAAATCTGTCAGGAAAAGATTCACTCTGTCATCTATCCCAATGGTTAGCAATTCTCTCTTTGAAATACCTTATATTTTTGAGGCACTCTGAAAAGCCTGATGAAAGCTCTGGGCCCTATCTTCAGAAACACATCCATTGAGACCCTTCTACAAGCCAACAACGCGTACCTCTTGGATCCCTCCAGGGTGTCCATGGACTCTTGCTTAAGTGTTGTTAATCTTTGATCTAAATTCTCCTCTTTTGTGTACATACAATTTGAGACCACAGTACTCCAAAAAGGCTAAAAACTATTTTTCTTCCCTTTCCAACATTATGTTTTGTGTTCATGAAGCTTCATTTCAAGGAACTCAAAGTTTCAAGGACCTCAGGGATGGGTAGGTAGGGGATCATATGATCCCGTAATCTAAGCTAAGAAAACGGAATCACAAATACAGCTGAGAGCAGTACAATGACAGATACCCAGTAGGTGGACTACATGATTAGAAGACCAAGAATATTTCCAAACTGAGCTTCTCTGATTCTGAAAGAGCGGTGCTCGCAAACCCACACTTGCTTTCTTGATAATTCACTTTTAAAACCAAATACTTGTGGCATTCCATCAGGGTTGGGGCAAGATTTATGGACCTAATATGTAATGTAGAATTTGTTGGCCGTTACTGACATTGTTAGTTTCATCAACAAAATTGCCCAATTTGGTTGCAATTCTAGGAGGAGGAAGTGGGAGCAGGGAGGTGGATACACAGTAGCAAATTAGGGTAATGTTAAATGTCCTTAATTAACAGGCCAGTTGAAACTGCCAAGGTCAAGTTGCCCTGTGGGCTCTGTTTTGTCAACTGTTAACTTGCAAAGAAAAAAATCGTCAGCTGACCTAACTCCAACATATGAGAGCTTTCTGGTGTTCTTCTCCATAAACAGACTGAAGAAAATGAGAGATGTTTCTAACTCAGTTAGAAGAATGACCAGGTTTGGCTACAAGATGAGCATAAATGTGTAAATCCCTCATGCAGTGGTCTAGCACAAATTCTAATGCCTGTTTTCCCCCTATAATCCAACAAACGCCTCAAAATTACTTTCTATAAAACTTCTATATTATAAAATCATATAATTTAGTAATTAATGATTATCTCATATAATTCTTGAAAGGAAGGGTGACAAAAAACGACCTAAAGCCTCTGGCAGGCCTATGGGATTTATAAAAGTCTTATAGAGCTTCGAAAAGCTAAGGATTTACAGCCAATGGAATAATCATAGCTAATTATGCAGGATCAACTTCTAATCCACATGCTTTAACTGCCGCTGTGAAAAAGTGAGTTTTTCTTGAATTTAGCTAAATAATTATTGAACTCTTTATTTGACTTTAGCTTAAGATAGCTTGTTTTTTAAAGTTCATCAGCATAAAATAGCACAAATAATAAGTATCTCCCAAATGCTATTCCTCTCCCTTGACTCATCCCTGTTGACCAGGCCCCATCATTTTATGCCAAACCAGACCCTCTTTGCCTTTTTAAATCAATTTTTATTTACTTTTAATCAAATTTAATTTTTTCATCTTATAGGAAATTTATAACTTATAATTTTTTCCTCATAACAATGGCTATATTCACAAAGACAAATGTTGGTAAGGATGTGGAGAAACCAGAACCTTCATTCATTGCTGGTGGGAATGTAAGGTAGCACAGCTGCCTTGGAAAACACCTTGACAGTTTCTTTAAAAGTTAAACACAAATTTACAATAGGATCTAACAATTCCACACCTAGGTACCCACTCACGAGAAGCGAAAACAAATGTCTACACAAAGATCTGCATGTGAACGTTCACTGCAGTATTATCTATAGTAGCGAAAATTGGAAAGAACCCTTACATTCATCAATTGGTGAATGGATAACAAAATCTGATATATTCATACAATGGAATACTAACTACCCACCAATAAAAAGAACGAAATATGGAATGTGGATGAACCTCAACAAAATTGTTAAAAAATACACTAGAGCTTCTTCAGACCTTGAGAAAAATGTATAGCTTTAGCATTTCAGCATAGTCTTGGTTCCCTCCGATTCTAAGAGTATAAGCTGTGTATCATGGAAGAATGTTCCAGGCATAAATTTACCTTGACTTCTGGCTTCCAGTTCTGCATGTAAGGGGCTTGAACGGGTCCACTCCATCCTCACAGTGTGGTAAAAAGCTGAAGAGACTGAAAAATCAACAACTCTTCTTAGATCCATAAGAGAGGTGAGGACACAGGGAAAACCGCCACCCCCAAGACTGAAGAGACAGACAGGTGAATTCAGAGAGTCACCACTTAGCAGAGCAGAGTCTCACAAGTGGAAGCCACTACGGGAACCAGTGCCAGGGCTGGAATATCTGAACTGTAATTGCTGACAAACTGCTGGAGGCTCAATGTAGACGAGTCTGAGAGCGAAAAATTCTAAAAGGACCCAGGCATAGGGCAACCCCTACAGTACTGTGAGATTTACCCCAGGAACTCGACCAGGTACCCACGGTAAATATCAGAGAAAAATCCCCTTGTGCTTCTGGCGGGGGGAGGGGAAAAAGGAACCATTTTGAAATACTCCAGAGCACTATATTCTTCTTAACAAGGTCTACCCTCACGAGAAGCTAGTTAACCAGAGCCTAATCTGCCAGGGTTGTTATCACTGCCTAACTGACCTGGGAGCAGGGAAGTACCCAACTCCAGCGTACCCAAGCTTTCCATGTGGGAAAAGAAATACCCAACGCCAGTCCACTTTAGCCATTCTGTTCTACCTAAGCAGGGAGAAAAAAACTTGGAAAAACTTGTGAAGTTCACAGTCCAGAGGCACAGGCTCACTAAATGGCTGAGACCACATCATAGGACTATAGAATGCTTCCCCTCCCCCTGCAACTTACCACCACATTATTTAAGGTCCTATTTACAGCAATTCCTTTTACCTGGTACAACACGTTCTGCTATCAAGAAAAAATTACAAGGCATGCTAAAAGGCAAAAAACACAATTTGATGTAACAGAGCAAGCATCAGAACCAGACACGGCAGGATGTTGGAATTATCAGACCAGGAATTTAAAACAACTATGGTTAATATTCTAAGGGCTCTAATGGATAAAATAGATAGTATGCATGAACAGATGGGCAATATAAGCCTACGTGGAAATCCTAAGAAAGAACCAAAAAGAAATGCTGAGATCAAAAACAGTATAACAGAAAGAAAGAATGCTTTTGTGGGGCTTATTAGAAAACTGGTCACAGCTGAGGAAAAAAATCTCTGTGCTTGAGGTTACCTCAATAGAAACCTCCAAAATGGAAAGGCAAGGAGAACAAAGACAGAAAAGACAGAACAGACTGTGGGACAATAGAAGGTGTAATGGGCACACCAGGAAAAAGAAAAAATATGTAAAACAATAATGAATGAGAATTTTCACAAATTAATGTTGGACACCAAACCACAGATCCAGGAAGATCAGGGAACATCAAGAAGGATAAATGTAAAACAAACAAACAACAAACTCTACATAGGCATATCATTTTCAAACTACAGAAAGTAAAAGTTAAAGAAAAAAATCCTGAAAGAAGCCAAAGGGAAAAAAACATCTTACCGATAAAGAAACAAGATAAGAATCATATCCAACTTCTTCTCAGAAACCATGGAAGCAAGAAGAGAGTAGAGTGAAATATTTAAAATGTTGACAGAAAGACCCCACTAACCTGAAATTCTATACCCTGTGAAATTATCCTTGAAAAGTGAAGAAGAAAGAAATACTATCTCAGACAAACAAAAACTGAGGGAATTTTTTGCCAGTAGAACCGCCTTGCAAGAAATGTTAACTTCTTTAGCGAGAAGGAAATAATATAGGTCAGAAACTTGGATCTGCATTAAAAAAAGGAAAAGCATCGAAGAAGGAGTAAGTGAAGGTAAAATAAAAACTTTAATTTTTCTTATTAATTGATCTAACAGATAAGTTTGTTCAAAGATAATAGTAGTAACAATGTATTCAATTATGTATGCTTATGCATATGTATGTCTTATGTATATACTTATATACCTATGCTTATATATAAGTGAGGTGAATGACAAAAATAATACAGGAAACAGGAGGGAGGAATTAGGAGTATTTTATTATTATAAGGTATACTTGTGAAGTGCTATAGTGTTATTTGTAACTACACTTGGATTAGCTGTAAATGTATATTGAAAACTCTAGGGCAACCACTATAAAAGTAAAAAAAAAGAAGTAGAATTATTATACTAAGAAAGGAGCAAAATACAATCATATAAAATGCTCATTTAAAATGACAGAAGGCAGAAAAAGTGGAAGACAAAAATAGGAATAAGGGCAACAAGTAGAAAACAAAACAAATATGGTAGATGTTAATCCAACTGTATCAATAGTCATTTTGAACATCAATGGTCTAAATACACTAATTGAAAGACAAGAGGTTATCAGTAGATCAAAAAACAAGACCCAATTATATGCTATCTACAAGAAACCCCATTTGAATATAAAGACATGTATAGATTGAAAGTAAATGGATGGATTACTTGATTTTCAACATATGGAAGTTTTAGAAATACCATACAAAGTTAAATGAAAATAAATGCTTACAAAAAAAGAAAATAAATGCTTACAATGCAAACTAAGTAACTGAGAAAGCTTTGAGATGCTTGGTAGTATGAAGAATTAAAAAAAACACTTCAAATCATAATAATTGCTATAAAAAAGTAAATAGATGGAGAAAAATATACTATGCTAATACCAATGAAACATAAAGCAAGAATAGCTCTATTAATTTCAGACACAGCAGACTCTGAAACAAGGAAAATTATCAGGGATAAAGAAGGGCATTAAATAATAATAATGATAAAGGGGTCAATTCTCCAAGAAGACATAATAATCCTTAACATGTATGTACCTAACAACAGAGCATCAAACTACGTGAGGTGAAAACTGATAGGAAGGAGAAATAGATGAATCCACTATCATAGTTGGAGATTTCAACACCTCTCTATCAGAAATGGACAGATCTAGAAGGAGGAAAATGAGTAAGGACATAGTTGAACTCAACAACATATCAATCAATTGGATATAACCAACATCTATTAAATAACTTCATCCAACAACAGCAGAAAATACATTCTTCTCAAGCTCACATGGAACATTCACCAAGATAGACCACATTCTGGGTCATAAAATACACCTTAACAAATTTAAAAGAATAGCAATCATAGAATATCTGCTTTCAGACCACAGTAGAATTAAATTAGAAATCAATAGCAGAAAGATAACTGGAAAATCCCCAAATACATGGAGATTAAACAATACATTTCTAAATAACACATGGGTCAAAGAAGAAAGGTCAAGAGAAATTTTAAAGTATTTTGAACTAAACAAAAATGAAAACACAACTTATCACAATTGGTGGAATGCAGTAAAAGCAGTGTTTTGAGGGAAATTTATAGCATTGAATGCATATATTAGAAAAGAACAAAGATCTAAAATCAATTTAGTTTCCACCTTAGGAATCTAGAAAAGGAAGAGCAAATTAAATTCATAGTAAGCAACAGGAAAGAGACAATACGTAGTAGAGTAGAAATCAATGAAATTGAAAACAGGAAATCAAGAGACAAAATAAAGGAAACAAAAAGCTGTTTCTTTGAAAAGATCAAGAAAATCAATAATCCTCTAGCTGGGCTAACTAAGAAAAAAATAGAGAAAGGACATAAATTACTATCAGAAATAAATGAAAGAAGGGAAATCACTACAGAGCCCATGGACATTAAAAGGATACTAAAGGGCTTCCCTGGTGATGCAGTGGTTGAGAGTCCACCTGCCGATGCAGGGGACACGGGTTCGTGCCCCAGTCCGGGAAGATCCCACATGCCGTGGAGCGGCTGGGCCAGTGAGCCATGGCCGCTGAGCCTGCGCGTCCAGAGTCTGTGCTCCGCAACGGGAGAGGCCACAACAGTGAGAGGCCTGCATACAGCAAAAAAAAAAAAAAAAAAGATACTAAAGGAATACTATGACCAATTCTATGCTGACAAATTTGATAACCAAGATGAAATGGACCAATTTCTTGAAGATACAAGCTGCCAAAACTCACACAAGAAAAAAATACACAATCTGAATAGGCCTATATCTATTAAAGAAATTGAATTAATAATTAATAACATTCCCAAGCAGAAAGCAATAGGCCCAGATGGGTTCACCAGTTAATTTTACCAAACACTTAAGGAAGAAATTATACTAATTCTCTACAATCTCTTTCAGAGATTAAGAGGTGAAGGAATACTTCCTAATTCATTCTATGAGGCCAGCATTACCTTAATACCAAAGCCAGATAAGGACATTACAAGAGATATACAGATAAACATACCTCATGAACACAGATGCAAAAATCCTCAACTAAATATTAGCAAATAAATCCAAGAATGTATAAAAAGAATTATAACCACAACCAAGAGGTATTTATTCCAGGTATGCAAGGCTGGTTCAACATTCACAAATCAATTAATGTATCCATCACATCAACAAGCAAAAAACAAAAACAAAAAACACCCCACACGATCATATCAATAGATGCAGAAAAAGCATTTAACAAAATTCAACACCCATTCATGATAGTAAACTAGGAAAAGTCTCAGTAAACTAGGGAAAGACGAGAACTTCCTTAACTTGATAAAGAAAATCTACAAAAGAAACCTACAGATAACATATTTAATGACAAACTAAAAGCTTTCCCACTAAGATCAGGTACAAGGCAGGGATTCTCCTCTCACCACTCCTTTCAACATAATACTGAAAGTACTAGCTAATGCAATAAGACAAAAAAAAGGAAAAAAAAGGTATAGAGATTGAGAAGGAAGAAATAAAACTGTCTTTGTTCACATATGACATAATTTTCTAGGCAGGAAATCCAAAAGAATTGACAAAAAAAGTCCTGGAAGTAACAAGTGATTATAGAAAGGTTGCAAAATACGAGGTTAATACACAAAAGTTGATTGCTTTCCTATATACCAGCAATGAACAAGTGGAATTTGAAATTAGATTCAGTGCAAACCCAATCAAAATCCCAGCAAGTTATTTTGTGGGTATCAACAAAATGATTCTAAAATGTGTATAGGGAGGGATAGATAGGCAGAGCACAGAGGATTTTTAGGTCAGTGAAAATATTCTGTATGATACTATAATGATGGGTGCATGCCATTATACATTTGTCCAAACCTATAGAATGTACAACATTAACAGGGAACTGTAATGGAAACTGTGAACTTTAGGTGATTATGATGTTACAGTGTAGGTGTGCCAATTGTAACAATGATTAACACTCTGGTGGGGGAATGCTGATAATGGGAAGGCTATGCATATGTGGGTGCAGGTGGTATATGGGAACTCTATGTATCTTTCTCTCAATTTTGCTGTGAACCTAAGACTGCTCTAAAAAATTAAAATCTTTAAAAATGTAGAGCATTTGAAAGGTTAACTTTTCTTTTTTATGGGGGAGAGGGGACATAAAGAATTATTTTGTAGCTGAATTAAAATTTAAGAATATTAATAAAGACTGAAACACAGTCCCTAGTTTAGACTTACTTCAGGAAAACCTCATAGAGAAAGCCAAAGGACATATAAAACTGAATTATTCTGATAACACTTTTTATTATAGACTCAATTTCAATGTCTTCTTAGCTATTATCAGTATGGTTTTCTTTTAAAAATAATATTGAAATATGTACTATAAAAAACAAACAATTTTACCCAGCCACCCCAGAAGCTCCAGAATGTTTACTATGACTTAACTTTTAGTTATAGCTTTGTCTTACCTCTTACTTTTCTGTTGGTCAGATTCTAAAGGGAAATAAGTGATGTGTATACAATTTGTTGGTATAGCCTAATTGGGAATGTAAGAAATTTTATTCTAGCACTGGGCTTGATCCTTGGAGAAGGTTTTCCTTCTTCATTTGCACGCAGGACTATTCCCTCATATAACCAGCTCCTTTAAAAATTCATTGATGTCAAGCATGGAGTGGTAAGTGCAACGTTTCTCAGTGATCATTTACATGTAGAGCTTAAATGATTGCATACTGCATATTATTTATTTAAAAAAAACTGGAGGGGGTTGGAGTTATTGTTTAATATATTCATTCATTAAACATTTATTCCTGAGTGCTTATTATGTGTGTAGCTTTCCTCTAGATGATGGAGAAACAGAGATAACCAATATTATAATTGTGAACTGATGATACTGTACTTTCTTTAATAGTCACCAACTTTTCCTCTTTCCCATGTGTGACAATAATGATACATACTACACGGACAGTTAAAAACAAAAACAGATTTTCTCTGATTGAAAACTTTCAAATAGAAATAGAGACAAAAGTAAAAGTCACCTGAAATCCTTCCCCTCTCCCCAGGGATAATCACCACTAACATTTTAGTGAACTTCCTTAGAAACTTATCTCTATACTTATGCATACATAAAGATGCGCACAGGCATACACTTAGAGTACATTGATGGGATCCATAGTCCTCTGTAATCTGCTTTAACCACTTAATGTTTTCATGGGCATCTTCAACGTTAACACAATCATTATTTTAATGGATACATAATATTCCATTGACTGGATGTATCAATTTAAAAATATGCCATGTTGCTGGGCATTTAGGTTTTTAAAATTTGTAGCTATTATAAATAATGCTGGGATCAGTAAATTTGAATATAAATTTTTATAACTGTACAATCATCATCTCAGAGTCCTTTCCCATAAGTAGAATTCTTAGGTTAGAAGGTATGCTTATTTTAAATTTTGATGTACAGCCAAATTGCCTTCCAGAAAATTAGCCTTATGAATTAGCAGTCCACAAGAGTGCCTGTTTTCTGATATTTTCTCTAACACTGGCTTTAAAAAATAATTTTGATAAAGATATTTCAATCTCCTTTTAACTTTCATTTCTTTGATTATCAGTGAGGTTAAGCATCTTCTGTGTACTAGTTATTCATAACTCTTTTGTGACTTATAGTCAATTCTCATTATTCAAGGTAGTTATCTTTTCTAAAGTCTCCACTAACACTGAATCACTGAATACTGAACTATTATTGCTCCTAAGGGAAAGGGAGGGTCAGGTTCCTGTGAGCCTCTGGTCATACGGTTTTCACCAACTGATCAATATGTAAATTTGTTTTATGCGTGTTTCTGGTTAACAGTACCTTATTTAATATATATTGTTGATCCATTAACGTTGAACTTACAGCACTATAACCTGTACCTAAACAAAGCTTATCTAACAAACGTATTTTCTCTGTAAGGCACATCACAGCCTTCCTGCACTTAAGAAACACTAGATAGCACATCAGCACTGCACCTGGGGGCCATCTTAAACAGTGAAGTCATTAACAAAAAAACATGAGAATGCAGAACATGTGGCATTAAATTGGCTGCAAAAAGGACACTTTGTTTACTGTCTGAGAGCTGAAACAAGAAAGAGTGTGCTCTTGTTGGACCTCCATCGAGACTGTGCACGTCAGGTGACTCAAACTGTTTGCCACTTTGGGCATGTCCTTGAACAATCTAAAAAGTGCTGCGAGTATTGACTTTGGGGTTACATATAAATTTTAGCAAGCAAGCAAATTCTCAAATATGGAATCCATGAGCAACGAGAAGTGATTGTATTCATTTCCTTTGCCCATTTTTCTACCAGGGTGTTTAGCTTTCTCTTATTGGCTTGTGTAGGCTATTTGCATATAAGGATAGCAATTTTATAAATATTTTCTCCAATTTTGTCTTTCTATTCTATTGCTAGTATCTGTTAGTATAGTGGCTGCTGACAGCAGTATCAAATGCCTTTTGAATGGGGAGGATGACACAGTGGAAACACAACAGTGGAAAAGGAATTTTATTAAGTTTCTATTGTGAATGTGGTTGGTTTTATTTTTACCTCTCTTTCACAGGCACACCAAATTCTGTCTGGGGATTTTCCTCTAGCACCTCCAAGTTATGAAAGAACCTGTAAGTCCAATCCCAAACTACCACTTTACATTCATGTTCTGCCTTTATTGTAATTATGATCTTTATCTGATATCTTCATCCATTCCAGAGTCTGAAGTCATTTAAGGCCTTTTGCATTTTTGCCTCCTTCCTCCCATCATGCACTTTGTTACGTCATTGCACGTACCTCTCCTAACTGTAAGGATGGTAGGAAGCAGAAGTAAACAGTGGGGGGATTCCCATAGAGGCACTGCTAGCAGCAGCTCTGAAAAAGAGTGCACCTGTGAAAAGGCTGTGATGGTGACAGAAGCTGGGGGTCGGGGTGGGAGGGTAGCATGTGTGTGTGTGTGTGTGTGTGTGTGTGTGTGTGTATGTGTGAGGTAGGTAGTGTGTATGAACTATTGATTAAAAAATGGTTTAGGAATGTCTGTACAGTTCATTTATTTATACTATGATAGACTCTACCACGAGCACTTACACACTGGCTGTCTGTCTCTTCATGCCAGATGTGAGAATTAAAAAGCCAGCATCTGAGAACCTGATGAAGTACAGCTGACTAAGGAGAGAGTTCCTGAAGCATGTAAGAATCTTTTCACTTGTCACCCAACAGTGGATCCCTGGGAGTGTCAGTAATTTTGCACAGTGTAGCCGTGAGGGTGGAGGTGTGTGTGTGTTTAGAATTGGTGTGAAGGTAATCCACAATTTACAATCATGTGACAAATAGAAAAGACTATAGAAATAGGCTATTCTGATAAGCAGTCTTCCCCAAAGCATCATGAACATTTCTTGTTTAGATCTCTACAGTTATTTTGGAAACAAGCCTCAAAGAGGCTTTTAGGGACTGGAATTTCTCTCCTACGGTCCAAATTCTCATCAGTGACATCAGGGATTTGCTGGATTCCACCTCTTGTGAAAAAGGCAGTAAGTTCTCAGATTGTCCTCCCCTTCTGGGGACCCACCGTGGGTGCCCAGGGTCCTGGGCTCAGCTTCCTCATGTGCCCGTTCTGCTACCCAACATCTCCTGTCCCTGCTCCCCCTGACGTGGCCCTCCAGAGCAGGGGCTTTGTCTTGCCTTCTCAGACATTCTCAAAACCCAGTAATTTTTAACAGGATATGAAAATGGGATTCTTCTTATATCTTAAGAGTTCTGGCAGAGACTTCTAGAGAAAGAAAGAATAAAAACTGGTTTCTACAAGCACCCTACTGACTTCACCTCATTTAATATAAAAGTTACAACGATTTCTGCTATCCTATTTTGCTTATAAGATTTCTCTTTAAATTGACTTAAAAAATGTGGCCTCACCCTAAGTAATTATATTTACAATACCATGGGTTTGGTATGCTAGTTATGTGCATTAGACAAAAAAACCTGGACTTCCCTGGTGGTCCATTGGTTAAGACGCCAAGCTTCCACTGCAGGGGGCATGGGTTCGATCCCTGGTGGGGGAACTAAGATCCCGCTTGCCGCACCACGGCGAGGCCAAAAAGAACCAAAACCTGACCATTAAAATAAAAATGTTACTCAACTACCATCTAACATTATCATAAGAACCACCAGTATATATACATATCACTTTGGAAAATCCTAGTCTGTGGGCACCAACAGGCTTATCTGATAAATTTCGCTAATGGGACAGGGTTGAAACGGCCCACCTCCGTTCCCAGGTAGCTAATCTATTTAATGGTGGCCTTCCAGAAAGTTACCAGGTAACCTTCCTAGCACGGGAGGGCAGGGCTGTGGCAGGCAGTGGAGGGAGTTATGTGGGGGCATTTGAAGCTGGGCAGTCCACTGAATGTTGTATTATGCGGGCAGCCAGGGACCTCCCTTCCCTGTAGGGTTGATGCCTGCTTCTAGGAAGGGTAGCTGATTTCCTGAAAGTATATTTACTGCTAGCTGGCCTCCTGGGAGTTGCTTGGGAGAATCATGAACTATTGTTAAATAAATAAATCCCTCTTGCTGCACAGAGCTGTACTGATGCCAAGCAATTCCGCTGCCAGTGTCCGCAGCTGTTCCAGGGAACAGTTGCCTGTCTCTTCGAGGTGCTTCCCCGACCCCCTCCCCTAAAGTGAATTTTCTATACTCACAGTAGCTTCTTTTTAGTCAACAATTACCGACAAATTAATGACATTACATCCTGCTCTTGTTTATATGGTGCAACAGGCTAAAAGTACAACACACACACACACACAGGCACACCCCACACAATTAATATGGGGTGCTTGTTTGGGAAGCCTTGGGCCTAGAGTTCTGAGTAAAGAATAAATCACAACTTGTAATTTATAGGCCAAGGCAAAAATCTTAATTTGAAAAAAAATAGGCATTATATTTGGGGGAATGGGAACAAGCACTGAGATGTAAAATGTACACATTCCTGCATCAGCAGCAAGTAGGGACTGAATGAGATTTTCAGCAATAAGTAAGGACTGAATGAAAATTTCAACCATCATTAACAGTATTCTCACTTTAAAAAGTATTTGCTTGGTGTCTAATGCTTTTGGTAACCATCTTCTGCATATTTATATTTCTGGGTCCCGTTTTCAAGAAGTTCATGATGTAACACTGGAAAGCAGAGACATCCACACCCAGGAATGTCTGGACTAAAGGGATGGTAGGGAAGACAGGGGGAAAAAAATCTTACCGCTAAAGGATGATTAAGGGGCAGTAGAGAAGCAGTGAATGGTTCGGTTATTGATTCCAAGAGTTCTTGCCTTTTTTCCTCTCCTGCTTATTGATCTGGGCTTCCTGTCACAGACACAATACATGAAATAGGAAGGTTAAAGGAGGTGGAAGAAAATGCAGGAACAATCCCAATTCCTGCTCGTTACCGATGTCTTGGCAATTTAATTCCCAATTCTGTTCAAAAAAGTAACCTTAGCGTTTGGGCGAGTGCTGACAACCAGGCCATTTCTTTTTTCCAGCTTCGGGAACCATGTAATTCTACAAGCAAGACTAGCTCATCTGAAGACTCAGAAGCTGATCAATACTCCGTTTACAGTCTGGGAAGACCATTCTCATCATTTAGCTGAGTCGGAAAACGAAGCCACAAAGCTGGAGGCCCAGAGCTTGCTTAATTAACGCCTTTGAGGTATGAGAGGGCCCGGGAAGACCCGGACCCGGGCAGGTTAGCTTTCTTGGGGACTTGCCGGGGCTTCAAACGCCTTCATCCCTGTTTGTTTTTTCTCTTAAATTGGAAGAGGGGACAAAAGTCATCGTTATAATCATTATTAAAATTTCCTTTAAAATAAATACTTGGAACCACACTTCTCTGCAAGAACCACAGAAATGGTGGTGTGGCCCCGACAGCTGTCGTCTCCAGCGTCCAACGAGCCAGCCCCTTCCGTCCGGGGGTCCCGGGCCGGGAAGGGCGCAGGGGCGTGAGAAAGGCTCTTTTGTATTCAGAGCAATAGCCGGCAGAGCTGCAGCCTTGCACCGCCAGGTCTTCCTCCGCGCGAGGCGCCGCCAGGAAGCAAGCTGGCGAGGAGGGGCGGTCCGCGTCGCGGCGGGGGCGGAGCCTGGGGGCGGGGCGAGTCGCGGCCTTTCTCGCCTCGGCTCCCTCCGGAGTGCCCTCAAGCCTCCATAAGCCCCTCCCACGTCCCGCCCCGCCCACGGCCCGGCCCCTCCCCGCCGCCGTCTTGGTCTCCCGGCTCCTCCCGTGCGCTCGCCTCCCGTGCGCTCGCCTCCCGCCTCTCCGCAGGTCCTCCTCCTCCCTCCAAGATCCTCCTACCCCGCTGGATCTAGTGTCCGGCCCCTTCTCCTGCTCTTTCTCCTCCGGCTCTGCGACCCTCCTCCCCCTGCATTCCCACCGCCATCCTCCTGCGCGCTGCCCCCGCCCGCGCCGAGCGCGCTGGAGGGAGGGCGCGGAGACCCTGCGTGCGGGAAGGCAACGTCGCTGTCCCGGGCGCGAAGGGCCTCCGCTGCTGCTGTCCCACCGGGGGACGCCGAACTACGTGTGGTTACGGAAGTAGCTGCCTCCTGCTACACCTCTTCCTCCGCGCCCGCGCCCGGCTCTCTGCCCGGTGCCCCGTTTACTCCCATTTACCAAGCCGTCCTTCTCTGTATGATTTCTGTTAAATAGAAAAGGTAATTAAAAGTCGCATACCACCCCTACATACCCATGCCCCCCCCCCCCGCCTTCCCAAACCTCCTAGTGGTTATTTTTGTTCTTTAGCCCAAGTTAGGCTAAATACCTTCCCGGAAAGCCATCTGGTCTGATTCCCGGGATCCCTTCGTATGGTTTTTTTAAGGTCTCCAAACCGTGCTTTGGAATGCTGCCTTGGAGCCACTCGGAAACCTTCAGGGTTTTGCCCTGGCCAGCCTCGTGGAGAGGATCTCGGGCAGAGGGAGGTGACGGCCTCTGTTGAAGGTCTAAATACCTAAGGGTCCTGGTCTTGTGCTGTAATTAATACGTTTTACTACTCCAAGAAAACACAGTTCTCTATGTTAATAGGTATTTATTCATTCTTTCTTTCAGTGTTTGTGTTTGTGTTTTTTTTTTCCCGGGATGCAAAGCATAGCTTAATAGAATACTCTTTAAATTCTAAAACCCGGTGTGAACAGCTTTACGGATGATTTTACAAAATAACCTGGCCACAGAAATTCAGTTTGACCAGAAACATTTATACGGTTGGGTCTACACCTTCTCCCTTTCTGTCCCCCATTCCTCTGCCCCCTAAAGACAAAAAAACAAATGTTAGCCTCTGGAAAAATATTCCCATACACATGGGTTGGGGTTTGTGGTCTAAGAAAAAAGGGAACAGATAGGTTCGTAGAATCATAGTGTTGTAACTGGAAAGTTCCTTAGAATTCGTCAAAAAGTAGTCTGTCGGTTTATTAAGGAGACTCAGAAAGTGTAGGGGTTTACAGAAGATCCCATGGTTTATGAGTAAAGGACTAACTGAGACCTGGGGCCTCATTTGGGGAGGAGACTGACGTCATGTGCTTTATCGCATACAGAGAAATGACTGAAAAAAATTCAGTTCAGTGCTAGCACATTCCCTGTCTCTCTGTCTCTCTCTCCCCTGCCTTTTACTCTGCCCCTCACTCTCTGTCCTGCTCTGGGTCTTGCCTATTTGGGGAGTTACAGCCCTTTCTTCCTTCCCCTAACCTAGGCTTCACTCCTTTCTTTTTTCCTTTCCTTCCTACCCCCCCACCCCACCTGAGCCCCGACCATGAGATTTTATTTGAATTTTTAAAATGAAACCAGGTGCTGCATAAAACAAAAGCAAAGTAATAGCAAGGAAAGACTATCCAACGCGTAAGGAATGTGCTGAGTTTCATGACTCAGGCTGTCCTGGCAAAGAGCTTCGACTTACACGGAGAGGTGGGTGGCACAGAGCGAAGACCATACATGGCAGCCCCAGCCCCCCCAGATAGGCATGATCAAGGCGGCCTGAGACTCATTGCACAAAACCAAAGACTCTTGTTCCTGGTGAAACAAGATTTCCCGAGACTAGAACCAAACGATCATCAAATTTTCCCAGAGAGGCCAGTTCAGGCTGACATAGCAGAGGCCACCCTGAGGTTTGGAGGGGAAGGGAGCCCGGGCAGAAGGCCAGCCCTGGGAAAGAAACTGGCTTGGTGGACCTGGGCTAGGGTTTTGGTACATTGAAGAGATGAGTAAACTGCAAAGTGACATGAAAATTAGCATGAACTGTTGTGGAGACAATGGCTCCCGAGCTCCAGGTGGCAGGATTGCCACAGTGCCTTGGAGTAGGGGAGTATGACAGCGCTGCTGGGAGCCCAAGGGGGGTTTGCTCTTGGCGGAGGGTGTGAGGTGAAGAGCGCAGGAAAAGCGGGTCAGATGCTGGCAGGGTTTCTGGGGTGCCCTGCTTCATGCAACCAGGAGCGGATAAAAGCAGGAGTGGTGGACTTGACATGCACACTCCCAGACACCCAGACACACATCCTCACGTTCTGAGAATGCTTCTCCAGTGAGCAGAGTAGTGGGCTGAGGTGTACATTTTTTCTGTTACTAAGGCGGGCAGAGAGAGCTGAGAGCAGTAAGGAGCGGGTCTCACCTGGCAGAGGTGGTGGGAGGGGTCTGAACTTGGGTGACGTGTATCTTCTTGTGCTCCCTTCATCACACAGGCCTGGGCCGAAGGAGTCCAACAGAGCTTCCTCTGGTTTCCGCCACCCCATTGACGGCTGTCACTTTCTGAATGAGAATGAACCTGGACTGGCATAAATGAGATCTCCAAGCAGAGCCTCCTGGGAAGGAGCCTTATTTTTTCCTTTTCTTCTTTTTCTTTTCCTTTCCTTGGAATACCCGTTGAAAAGCTGCAGCGACTATTCTGTAATGGCGGGAAGAGCTCTGCTTAACTTTTTCATTAAAGTCTACTTACCTGGAAAAATAAAGTCTTTTAAGGACCATGACTACATAAATATTTATAGTGTGAAAGGCGTCGCTCTGGTTCCGCAGGAGAATGGGCTCCTTCAGTTTTATTTATGATATGACACTTGGGTGAGCGACATCTATCATCTGGGTCGGCCCTACACTCTGTTCCACTGAAGCATGTTTCTGGAGTGATTATGTCTGCAAATATTTGCTGTATTTAGTCCCTCTCTTCCCTTAACCCCCTCTTAGCCCTTTTAACTCCCCAAACCATCAAACAGCCAAGCTTATGGTCTCAGGAAGATTTGAACCCCAATGACAAGGCACAGGGGCTGGAACAGTGTTGTAGAAGCATTTGATGAGTTGGGAGGGAATTAGAGTGGGAAGGATGAGTTATTATAGCATCTCCACACTAAGTTGGTTTATGGGGCCTGTGTCTAGCAGGTGAGGGCTCTCAGCTGGGCATGATGGGTTTTGACAGGGGATGGCCACAGCCCTGAGTGATGAATGCAGATAGATCCTTATGAAACTTTCCTTCGTAGGGAACTTTCTCTGGACAGGATCTCACAGGCCCTCAGATCCGTCACCGTGCACCCCAGGGCTGTGAGGGCAGGGGTTGGTGGGAGTTCTATGACCTCAGCTGCATCAAGGTTTCTGGTATAACCCAAGTCTGCCGCAACTGGTCCCTGGCTGGAGGGCTGGAGCTGCCCTCCATCAGCTGTGGAGAAGGGAGGGCCCCCTCTGGCTTCTAGCGTTACAGCTGCACATGGCCGCACCTAGGCATTCCAGGCTGGACCTGGGGCTCAGTGCCTGCTTCTGATCAGCTTGGCCACCTATTGTTTATCCTGGGAAGGGCCAGATCTTGGCACAGGGGGCTGAAGTGTTGCCAGCATTTTATTTTTAGAGACAGGAAAATGTTTGCTTTTCAACAGCTGCTCTTTCTCTGGCACACACCGGGGTGGCGTCAAAAAGTTCAGGCGAGAGATTCCAAGCCCTAAATTCATCGTGTGTGTCATCATAGGCAATAGCACCATAGACCTCTCAACAGAAGCCTTTGTGGAGCCTACGATCTTTTATTAGCAGGCCTCTTGCACAGAGTGGGTCCCTTTGGCTACATCCTGGCAGCGAGAGTTTTCTAGTCCCCAGCCCTCATAGCCTGAGCGCCTAACGAGTCCCTTTTCGGTGCACCAGCTGGTCTGAAATTTTATAGTTCTTACTTCTGTTGAGCTCCTTCCCTACCAATTCATAATCTAGTCCAACTTGGCAGGCAGAGTAAGAAAAACAGTCTGCTAAACCTGACATTCATCACCCCTCCTCAGAGCCACTATCATTATCCTCATGATGATTTGGTGCAAGGCAGTCAGCTTCCATGGCAAGAAGAGCGTTACCACCCTCAGGAAGGGCAATTCCAGGTTTTATTGGAATTATTATTTGTTCCAACATGGTTCCTCTTAAAACATATTTTTGTAGGTCCTGTGATTGTGGCTACTGACAGTTTATCTGAAAGCATTTTGTAAACTGTGATGACATATTATACAAAGGTAAAATGGAATGGATATAAAAGTAAAGAATTAAGTTGTATTTCCTATTTTTCTTTCTCCCCAATCTTTTCAAAAGTTACTTTTTAATTACAAAAATAAAAAATGAATATATTCTCCTGGATTCATTTTTCTTCTAGCTGGAGTACATTCTCTGGTAGGTTTTCCTTTGTTCTTCTCCTTTCTCCACCAGAGAGTGTCTGTGGATAATACATTTCCCTGAGAATTTATTTTCATCTCCAGTGTTAGTTTGGCTTGTTATGGAACTCTAAGTCCAAATTCATTTTTCCTGAGCATTTCTAAGCTATTGTTCCATTATTTTCTTGAAACTTCTGTGGTTGATCTCACTCTCACTCCTTTGTAGACTCTTTTAGCGCTGTCTTTTTCACCTTGGTGTTCTGGAGTTTTATTATGATGTCTCTGTGTGTGAGTTTATTTTTTAAGTTTATCCTCTTTGATACTGATAGGCTCTTTCAATCTGAAGCCCCACACCTTTAGTTCTAGGATGTGGGGTGGTGAGGAATAAACCGGAAAGGTTAAATTGATGTATATAAAAGTTCTGAGGAGGAGAGAGAAGTGGCTATGTGGCCTGAACATTGGGCAGAACTTTAAGGGGTTCTCGAGAGAGTGAGAAGAGTAGGTTTGGAGGAGTTTGTCAATGAGGTGAGGAAAATGTCCTAAAAAGATCTTTAAGATCTTTGGATATACATCAAGAATGTACTCCCTTCTTTGGTGTTTTACTTGAATTGCTGTTAATTATATTTTTTCTGTGGGACTCTTTTTCTGGGATTTGATGCTGAAACTGAACCATAAGACCGCCTTGGGTTAATATGACTTATAGAAGACATGATTATTTTTATAAATTTTTAAGCAAATATCTTTGTTTCATTCTGTGTCTCTCTCTCCTCTCTGACCTCCCCCCACCCCGTACATGCCACGGTTTCTTCTTTTATATAATGAGGAAATGAAACTAGATGCTCCAAATTCCTGCCATTTCTCTGTAACTCTCATTCTCTCTCTCTTACTCATCCTTCAACTACCTACCTAAATATGCCTTTTCATGACGAATAGCTTATAAGAAGCATAGGCAAATAGTTTGTTCCCTCATTCCTGTAATCTAATTTGTCACTCAATGAGCTGTCCTGAATAGATCATACATGTGGACAAACGTGGCAGAACAGCGGCCAAGCTTATAGCAGGTCAGGACCCTAGGCTTACGGTCTGGTGTATGAAGCTCTGCCGTCCCCCGCCTCACCGCTCCACCCCCAGAAGCTTACTATTCTAGCCTGAGGAATTCATTCCATAAATTCTCTCAGTCCACCCATTGGGGTTTGTATGTGGCATACAGGAGAGAGGTTTAGGAAAGGCTCAACCCAGAGTATCTTTGAGCAAAGGAAAAGCAGAAGATGCAAACAAAATTATTCTTCCTGAAACATAATCATTGGGTTGGTTTTTACTTATCGTGTGCGTGTCTTACCTTTTGCAAAGGACTACAGATAGTTATTAAACGTTTAAAAATATGAGGAATACAGGTGTTGACACTGAGCTTCCAAATTCTCCTAGGAGATTTGGGTTGCATGGGGGCCGTTTCTTCGACTTCTAATATACACACTGAAGTGTTTGATATGAAGAGACGGTAAGAGAAGAGAATGTCATCTGAATTACTCACTCTCCTAACTAAAAGGTAATCAGGGCTTGAGTAACCCCAACTACCACGTAGCCTCAAAACCCCTGACAGATACGGAGCTCCTCGTTGATAGATGCTGGCATTCTCACTAGCATGTTAGACAGGCCTAAGTAAGTAAGAATGCAGTATATCCTATTAATATCGTTTTGATGTGTCATGTGGCCCTTTTCAGATGACTCCATATGTAGCGATTGAACTTTGGTAGGTGGATGGCTGGTGGTCTTGAGTTAGGGCCAAGATGGGAATAAACTCTCAAGTACTGGAAGCCCATCAGGGTCGGCTCTGCTGACCTCCGTTATTCTAGACTGAGGAATTGTTCTGAGAATATAGGGCAGGCAGATGAAAACGGTCCGCATGGATCCTCAAGGGAATCAGGCATTTCTTCAAGCTGCCATCAGCGTTTCTTCTTTTCTGGAGTGCAGGGTTTCCTCCACTCTGTGTGCAACCAGTGTTCCATCTGTCTCCAGAGACGGGGATGTTTTCCAAATTATAGATATCCCCCTGCCTTCCTGCAACAAAGTGACAGTGTGAGGTTTTTAAAACTGCATTAAGAACCATGCATTTACTTTATATTTTCAGGATTCTGTATTTTCAATTTTTGTTTCATCTATAATTGTGTCTTCTCTTTCCTACATTTTCCTTCATCTTCCCTCCCACATTTATGTTAAACAATGAATGCTCTATATATTTGCAGGTATATACTCTTCTGGAATTTGGTACCCAAGAAGAGAATCCAATTTTAAGGGGAGAGGTTCTGAAATAATCACTACCCCTTGTTTTGAAAATTTAAGTTTTCATATAATAGCATTTGTACAAGCTGGCCCACCTCTAGAGAAACACGTGATAAGTATCTAGCAGATGTCATGATGTCATTACTGCAAAGTACTCCCCTTAAAAACCCTTCCATTTTCACTTCCTCTGGATTCACTGCTTTAATGGAAGAGCCCGCCAGGGTGACACATACACTTTGCTTGTCAAAGTGTGGTCTGTGAGGCCCTGCCAGATGGTCTCCTTCAGAATAAACGCTTTCAATATGATAATATTTATATTTGTGTTTCTGGCATGAATTAATAATTTTCTCATGATATTTAATAAGAAACAGATTATTTCACTTCCAGCTCATAAAACCCCGTACCTTTCTTTCCATTATGTCTGACGAGGGTTATTTTTTTCCTGTTGGTGAGCTGGCAGCAGGCATGGGGGGGATCACTGAGTTGTAGCTCTTTTAGCCCAGCTGAGTGGTGTGCATCCCGGAAGGGTTGGAGACCCACTGCTCTCCACAAAGGTGGGGTTTGCAACGCATCAGAAAATGACAGTCAGGGTAGCGTGAGACCAGGGCTCTGACATAAACAATCACGTTTAAGCTTCAGGATTTACCCCTGAGGTCTAATCTTCTGGAATTCGGTGACTGAGTCTGTCCTCTCTGGCCATATCCATCACGTGTTTTTTTTTTGTTTTTTTTTTTTTAACCGGGCTGCACTGCATGTGGGATCTCAGTTCCCCGACCAGGATCAAACCTGTGCCCCCTGCAGTGGAAGCGTGGAGTCTTAACCACTGGACCATCAGGGAAGTCCCCCCCCATCATGTCGCTTAAGAGACCTATCATATTCCTTTCTAAGCCTTCATCTTTTCACACTGGAATCCTTATTATTTGATCATTCTGGCCACAGTAGTGGGGGGTGGCTTTCCACCCCTTGACCATTTTTCTTTTTTTGCACTTCTCCAGACTCTTGTATTTAGGGGAAGTACCACTAAATTTCACCCATGCAGCCCTTTTCCTGCAGATGTCTTTGACTGACAGAAACTGGTCCAGGCAGATAGCAAGAGCAGGGATGGTGTGAAGACAGACCACCTGCACTTCACAGGATGAATTATACCAAAAATGATGAGGAAAATTGGTTTGAAGCACGGCTGGGATTGTAAGACCAGCAGCTTTCTCTTCTCTTCGAAGGACTGCGAAGTAGGGATGGGGACAGGTTAGATCTCCCTGAGAGGGAAGGGATGGTTTGACATCTTTGGGCAAGTACGAGGCACGCATGATTTTTTTTTTTCTTTCACTACCAAACTTCATACAAGAGTAGACTTTTCTCCTTGTCACCAGCTGCTCACCATCAATTCATTCTTTTTTTTTTTTTTATTTTAGATGGAGAATTTTAATTAAATTGGCATATTTAAGACCAAAAAGATAAAGTGGACATTGTCAGTGTATCTTCAGCCCTTGCCTTAACAGGTGAATGAACACAACTTGAAACACAGGTGAATCTTGCTGGTCTATGAGACAGTGAAGGGAGCTTCTCAATATTTAAATATATTAATATAACCAGTTATAGAAATCTAAATATAAAACCAATCTCCTATAGGGTTTGAGAAGGCATTCACCATATCCCTGAAAAGTTTAACATTCCTTTTTCAAGTTTAATCATCTCTTTAGAAGGGGAAAACACTGACAGTACTTGCTGAACAAGAATTACTATCAAAATTCAAAAAGCTGACCATATTCATTTAGCCACAAGCCAATCTTATTTAAATCAGGACAGAAATATTACATCAGCTATTCATGACCTGAATTCTAGTGTATGAGATCAATTTAAATATGGTACACATAAAAAGTCATGAGACAGCTGTTTCATAATAAATAAGGCAGTGGCCAACTATTACTCATTAGTAGCTTTTTTGAGATAAGCTATCAAGTCTGCCCTTTCTGACTTCTTCTTAATGCCAGCGAAGATCATTTTTGTTCCAGGGATGTACTTCTTGGGATTCTCCAAATACTCCATCAGCGTCTCCTCTCCCCAGGTGATGCCTTTGTTCTTGTTGGCATCTGTGTAAGAGAATCCGACAGCCTGACCTGTCTTTCGCCCAAACAGACCATGGAGATTTGGCCCAGTCTTGTGCTTGCCTCCCTTTTCCACAGTATGGCACTGGGCACACTTCTGAACAAAAATCTTCTTGCCCTTCTCAATATCACCCATTTTTAAATCTCTCCGAGGTGCCTGAGCAGGTTAAGGGGGGAAGCGACAGGTGGCCAGGAAAAGTAATGACTTATTGGAAGAGCAGCAGCTTTTGCTCTCTTGGAAAGAGGACGTGACGCGCTGCGCAGCGTCCACCGACTCCCGCCCTCACTCCGGAGGAAATCTTGTCTATCACTGCCATAGCCCCGCAGTCCCGACAACGGAGGGCCCGCGTCTCAGAAGGAACCGCGAACAAGCCGCCTCCGAGCTTTCAGGACCGTTCTTTCTCCGTGTACGACTAAGCCGTTCCCGCTCACAAGCCAAACGTCCCGCTCTGTAATCCCAAGGACACCCAATTCATTCTTTAACCTGTTGGAATTTGGTTTCCACCCCCAACCTGTCACTGACACTGCATCCTGAAAGATCACCAAGGACCAGCACATCGGTAAAGGCTGTGCAGTTCAACCTCGGCCTCCTCAACCTTCTGTGGAATCGCATATGTGGCCCTCTTCCCGCGGCTCCTTCTAAGTGCTGTGCTTGGCCGTGACTTCTCTGATCGTTGTTGCTCGGTCTCCTGTGTGGCCTCCTCCCCCTGTAAAGTTGGCGTCTCCCAGGGTTCTGTCTTTGGTGCCTTTGTTGTTGTTGCTCTTGCTGTAGTCACCCTCGCCGCTGGCTCCAGATACCACCATTGTGTCTACAAGTCTGATCATGAACTTTCTTCCGATCTCTAGAATACCTTCTTCACAGGCTTTTCTACCTGAGAATGTCCTGTTCAGAGAGGAAATTATTGTGAGACACCTGGCAAGGATGCCGAGGACCTGCGCCAGGATGTGAAGAGGGGAAATACAGGAGAGATTCATACAAGTCTTGGCAGATAAAATGAACAGGAATTTGATGGATTCGCGGTCCAAAGCAAGGGAGGAAGAGAAAGGAAGAGGAGAGACAGAAGGAGGCAAAGCTGACCCCAAGTTTTGGAGCTCGAGTAACTTGGAGGGTGGGTGTGCCCTTATTGGTCTAAAGAACACATGGTTAAGGGGCAGATTTAAGGGAGAACATGGTGGCTTCAGCTCAGGATATTTGAACCTACCACATCTCTCTGGTTCATTTTTGTCTCTCGAGTCCTCCTTTTGCAGCGCTGCTAGAATTATCTTCCTAAAACACAGGTCAGATCCTGCCATTCTCCTCCTCAAAATGTTTTCTTAGCTCTTATTAACTAGAGAGTCGTTTAGATGTTCAGGCTCCTTAACAAGGGATTCGAAGCCCTGCACAAGCTGGCTTTGTTTGGTTTCATTATAATCTTCTAGCACAACAGAACCCACCATGCAGTTTCTCACCTTCTTGCTTTTCCTCAAGCTGTTCTCTCAATCTGGAATGCCTTCCCCACTTTTCCCGCCTCTGAGAATCCTACTCAGCCTTCAGATTGCAGTTGGCATGCTCCGTCCCCCACAAAGCCTCCTGTCACCCTGGTTGGAAGTAGTCACTCTTTATTCAATATTTCTATAGCAATTTATGAGTACTTTTTCCTGGTATTATAATGCATTTGCTCAAACGTGCATTTCTTCTATGGGTTGGTAGATGTCTTAAAGCTAGGGAATGTATCTTACTTTATCTCTGTTTCTTACCAGCTGCCAGCACATGACTTTCCGCATATTGGTTGCTCACTTAATAATGAATGAAAAGGAGAGAAATTGGTCAAGGTTAGAGTGGAAGCGGAGTCTGGGGTTTGCGGGGAGAAGTGATTGGTCGGATGGGCTTGGGTTTGCTTTAGAACATGGCAACTGGGGTGGAAACTCTGGGTTGTGGAGAACAGGTGCAGAGAATAATAATGAGGGAGGCGGTGGATTATGGGTAATGTGAGGAGCTCATATTTAAAGGCAGGATCCCGTGACACAAGATCACACGTAAACACAATTTAGCGTTCCTCACAGGCAGACACGCCAAACTGTAAAGTCCTTCATCAACGGGAAATTATTATTCTGCTCATTTAAAAAGACACATTGGCCTCTTTGCATAACCAAGATTCCTGCATATTCAGTGATTGCTGCCATGTCTATTGTCTGATGCCATAAAGAGACGGGACCTTGACCGATAGTATGGTGATGACCCATTGCTATGCCCGTTTATTTAATTGTAGAAAAGATGGGTAAGGGCATATTCTGATTAACGAGATTTCTTTGACCCTTAATTATTCTTTTCATATGTTACTCTTTCATCAACCTGTATTTATTTTCAGCAGTACAAAGGAAAAATGAAAAGTACTATCTTTTAATATTGTGAATTCCAGAATAAGAAAATTTATGGTCTTCCTTCTGGATGCTCTCACACAAATGCATATCTATAATGTTTATATCTGTACTGTGTGTGTTCTCTATGCAGTCTCTCTATGTTCTATGTAACCACGCTTAGCCCAATCTTCCATTAGTGAAAGGACTGCCAGTTGTGGGTTAGAGATGGAAAGAAACAGGTGAAATATCTGAACATTTCAATTTTCAGTCAGTCGTTTTCCATGAGGACAGATACCTCGCTGTTCAGCCCCAGGTTCCCCTGGGAGATACAAGTACAAAGAAAATGCCAGGCGAATGTAACTTTTTTATTCCTCAATGAGTTCCGGCTACCAACCCCTTTGCTGGACCTGCATTCACGAGAAGTTGGGACCTAGGAGAGCCACCAGGATGCCTTTTGCTTGGGCTTCAGGTGGCCACCAAGTCTGGGGGATGGCCCCTGGCCGCTGGCCTCGTTCTGGGCTCTCACGGGGCTCTCCCAGGTCAACGAGGCTCTCTGAGGTGGGAGACAGCCCATGTCCCTGTCAAGTGATTTCCCCTTAATCAAGTCCTAGAAGGGCTCAATCTCGTTAGAGAAATCAAAAAGCAAACCCCAAAGGAGGGAGGATTCTAAAGAGACTGCGCCATACAGGTGAGAGGGCCTTTATCTGCTTCTCATATGCCACATCTTCCCTTCCGTAGCGCCAGGACCCAACACTGCCTTGCCTCTGCCCAGCTCCCAGTGGAGGAAAGGAGAAGAGCTTCAAGCTAACCTAATAGGTTGGATGTGTAGCCAACGTTGGTTTAGAGGCTAAAGGGACGCCAACCTTTAAGCCAAATATGACCATTTTATAAGACACCTATTGTCCTGCGTCTCACAAACTCACCTTATGACTCCAGCCTTTGCTGTAGCCACCAGCTACGGTCAGGTGGGATTGACAGCCCCTTCCCTTGGCTTCACCAAGCAGCTCTTGCTTTCTGCCCCACTGGCTTCTTGGCCACCTCTGTGGCTGTCTGTGGGGACCGACTCAACCACTGCAAATCATGGGCAAAGCTGGAAGTGCAAGGGAGTTCACACTCTCTGCGGCTACTCCGGCCGCTTCTCCCTTCTCTCCCTTGGGCTGTCAATTCTGAAATACATTTACACAGCTCCGCATGAGGTTTCCCAGACGGGTTGCATCCCAGTTGTTCACAACGATGACTAGCTCACCGATGTGCCCTGGGATTGGCTTTCCCCTCTTAACTTGCTTCACTCATCTAGTTTCCCACCTTTATTTCTGGAATTTCTTTCCAAAATAAATGTCAGGGTTCAGCTTTTTAGTGGAACCCAGAAAAGAGAGAGAGAGGCTACAAATGCTGATTAAACCCATTGCATGGAGAATGTTCTAATAGACATTCTGTTTGAAGTGGGACATAAGGGGAAAGGGGACTTGATGGTCTCTTTTTATTTTTTTAAGATTTTTTTGAGGTGGACCATTTTTAAAGTCTTTATTGAACTTGCTACAATATTGCTTCTGTTTTATGTTTTGGTTTTTTGGCCACGAGGCATGTGAGATCTTAGCTCCTCGACCAGGGATCGAACCCGCACCCCCTGCATTGGAAAGCTAAGACTTAGCCACTGCACCGCCAGGGAAGTCCCTGATGGTCCTTTGTAATACACACTGAGAAGTCTGTAGACCACTAATTAGGAATTGCAGTTAAATAAATATAAGAGAACACTGAAGCCAAGCGATGGCATCTCTTATCTAGAAATCTTTGAGACTGGAGAAACATCATTCTAGAGTTCAGGCTGGAGGATGCCTAGATAAATTTCTCAGGTCCTAGCCCAGTGTTTACTCTTTTAGTTTTGCTTGTCTGATGACGGGGACCGATCAGTTATTTTCCTGTGTCTCTGTAAGACACATGGAGCCTTTCTATCCAATGGAAGCACCTGGAAGCTTTGATAATGTGCTTAGAGTTCTTGGGCTGAGAGTCTGTCTCAAAAAGTGGCAAAATGAGAATAGTATCAATATATTCTTTCATTATGTTAAAACTAAAATGTCTTTCATTACCTGTTAAAAGAAACCATTTGCTCTTCCCCAGAAAAACATCTGAAACGTGGTCGGCAGGAGCTTAGCGGGCACAGCTGCACTTGAGGAGGTTGGAAGCAGGTGGTGGGAGAAGGAGGGTGCAGAGTTAGAGAGATGAAGATGGGCAGGGCAAGACCTTTCCATCCCCGCCTGGCTACCCGCAACTCATCTCACCAGATCAAGTACCCATAGTTTGGCAAAATATGTTTAAGCCACCCTCAAGATGACTGCAGGGAATCCAAGCGTGATGACTTGGTGTTTAATCAGAAGAGACACATTTTAGGCCTCCCAAACTCTGAAGCGGGCAAAAAAGTATTTTTAGTCATTGTTTTCTCCCTTAAGTCTGTTGTGGCTTGAAAATGTTGAGGTGTCATTTTTCGCTATAACTGCCCTGCAAGGATTCTGCTTTGCGACCACTTTTGCTTCAAAGACTACTGACTTTTGCTTGTTTAGAAAGAGTAGTGGAATCTGCGTATATTAGATGTTATCTGTTAGGGCGGAAGGGGTCTTAGACACCATTTAGTTCGATCTTTCTTTTTATAAGGTGCTTTCGAGTCAGACTTCAAACTCAGGTGATCAAACTCCACGGGAATGTCTTTTGTGGTTGGATAACATTATCTGTAATCCAGATATTCTCACTAAATAGGGCAGAAAGCCACCTGTAGGGGAAAATACTTTAGAAGTATGAACTGAGATAGATTCTGTGTTCTAGTTCTACAGTTCTATTGAAAACTGACAACGAATTAACTATACTTACCTTAACTCCATCAAAAAAGGAATCCTAAGGGGATACAGCAATTGATTTTCCTTTTCTCCTTTGCAGCTCCTATGAACATGAGCAGAATTTACATTTTCCTCTTTTACAGATCCAGCTATCAAGAAAGAATGATGGGGCTTCCCTGGTGGCGCAGTGGTTGGGAGTCCGCCTGCCGATGCAGGGGACGCGGGTTCGTGCCCCGGTCCGGGAAGATCCCACATGCCGCGGAGCGGCTGGGCCCGTGAGCCATGGCCGCTGAGCCTGCGCGTCCGGAGCCTGTGCTCCGCAACAGGAGAGGCCACAGCAGTGAGAGGCCCGTGTACCGCAAAAAAAAAAAAAAAATAAGAAAGAATTATGAAGGGGAGAACTCCTACCTCATAAAGAAGAGGCCCTGATTGATAACCTCATATCATTCAGACCTTGGACGGGAGAAGAATGGGCCCCTAGGTCCCCAGAGCCACATTTTATTTACTCCAGGGCCTGCGTGATGGGTATTTGCTTTCTTAGTGAATTGTAATTACTTGCAAAATAAACCTCACTTTGAGTGGGATTCTTGTTTTGAGAGAGTTCTATAAGTAAAAGAGTGTTGGCTGGGGTCTCTTGAACATCTGTGGTTGACGGCTCCTTGGAATGGAGTCCGAATCCCAAGAGTATTCTCTGACCCTGCGATTTTGCTCACAGGTTCTGAGTCACCGTTGGGAAAGATTCCAGCTTTTCATTCTCTGAGTGAGAAACTGATGAGATCTTGTTTATTTTGCACGAGCCCCCTGACCGTTTATGTCCCACTTCAAACAGATGAAATCACTCAGCTGCTGTCCCTTTCCGTCCCTCCCTCCCCTTTTGTATGAGCTCCTCCCCACGGACTGAAAGCACCGAGGTGACTTGATTCTGTGTTTTGGCCACGAAGGAGACGTGCCTTCCCCTGCAAGTCCTTCGTGAGCCCCACGTGACCTTCGGCAAGCGAGGGTTCTAATGTGACGCCCTGACTGTGGGTATGGATGTACCGGTGCTCATCAAGCCTTGCCATTTCTCCTTGTTCCCCTGTGACCAGCACTGCGGCTCTATGAAACGGTCAAGGATGGTTTCTGGTGTCCACCAAATGGGGCCAATCAGCCGTAGAGACGTTATAGAAAACATGGCCTTGAGTCTTCGCTTACAGTCTTATTTAGTTAACAAGACAGTAGGAAAAGTATACATGATCTGGTATTAAATTCAAACAGGGGCCGCATAACTGCCTTGGAGTCCACATGCAGCGCTCTCTGGGTAAGTGAAGGAGGCGGATGAGGTCTGTCTTCTCACGGATGGCTCCCATCCCAGCCACTCCTCAACGCCACTGGAACCCCTTAACAGGGGAAACAATTGCCAAACTGATGATTATTTTCTTTCTACTTCTGGCATTTTTCACCCAAAGGGAAAATGTGAGGTAGGTGTGGAATCTAAGGGAAAAGAATACGTACACAAGATGAGATGCCATGCCTGCTGTAGTGCTAGCAAAAAGCCAAGAAGTCTGACTTACTTTAATATTTTCAATAAATACCAGCCATCCCCAAACAAAGTGAGTATTTGAATCAAGTGAGAGAACTTGATTCAATCACTTAAACACGGTTACTGGATGAACAAATGAAGGGGAGAATAGTGTCTGATAAGTGACTGGCCATTTTCAAAGTGGGTTCTCCTACATTATCTCATTTTATAAAAAGCAAATTTGATCTTTGTGAATGTTAGAGTGAAGCAGTTCATAATTTCTTCCAACAAGCCAAGGACGTTATACTTAGAAGCAGGCAAATTGTGAACCAGGCAAAGTATTCTCTTTTGCTCCTTTGTATGTTTCACCGGCCATCAAGGATTCATGGGGAAGTTCTCTAAGGGACAGAACTTTAAAATGGATTTTAAAAAAAGTTGTTTCAATGTATCAGTGTGCTATCTCACTCTCTCTCTCTCTTTCTCTCTTTTGGGCTCAGTTTCTTTCTCTGGTACCTTCCTTTGAATGGGGAACTCTTACTTGCATTTGGATAGATTATTATTTAGCTTGCAAAGCATATCATTTTCCCCCTCATTACAGTCTCACAGTTGCCAGACTTCATTAAGACAAATGGAATTACTCATCTGTTTTCCCCCCGCTATGGCTATGGGGTCAATAAAATGCTGTTAAGCAGGAGAGGGTAAGGCTGGTGAACACTTTTAAATGTCACTAAGTATTTTCAGGAAGGAGCCGGCCTGCAGCTGTACTGATTGATGGATATGCTCTCGATCCTCATGGCCATGAGTGATTTACATAATACCAGTTTGCATGAGAACCATGGTTGTTCAAAACTTGCATTTTGCAATAGTTATAACTAGTCGTGGACACTTCCTGAACGTATCTAAAATACACTGAAATGTGAAACTCAGAACAAAGCCAGACAAAACCGTGAGATTAACAAGTAGCCAAGGATGGCACCCAAGAAAGAAAAAGAAACAAGAGTATAGCCAACCTTTTTTTTTTTTAATTAGAGTATATTATACTTCCAAACTGGATACACTAGAAATTGGCAATGCAACATAAGATGCAAAGGAATATACCAGTTACTGTCAAAATGACCCTGTACAGCCTTGTAATGCAAAAAGCTTTATACAATACAAATTTTCAGTAATGTACATAAACCTTGACAGTATGATCATCTGAACATAATATGAGGAGTTAAAAAAAGGAGAGAAGAAAGTGCTGAGAACTCTAACTGCATTACTATATGGAAAAATAAGCTAGCTTTCATTGAAGAATGCATAGTGAAAACAGAATTGAAGTTAGTTGGCAGGTGACTATCTCAAAGACATTAGTGTTCTACACGGAAAGGATATCTATGGAATACATCCTTCCCTGAGTATCAAACTGCAAACCAAATTCAGGGGTACATATTACTTCGGTGGAGTCTGAAAAATGCTGTAGATTTTTCTTTATTAATAACAATAATAATAATATAAAAAGTCAAACAAACTCCAAACACACCTTTTCTCACTCAGAAAACTTTTATAATTTACCAGAAAGATTGATGACTCTTTCCAAAGTGCTAAAAAAGTTGCCCAATTACATTAAGCATGACTAAGTCATTCAAATACAAGTTCAGTGGCAAGCATCTGAGCGGCAATTGTCTCCTTCCGACACCCTTCTTGATCTTGAAAGTTTCACCCTAGGACCTCGTATTGCACAAGTGGCATGCTGTAAAATCCGCAGTTTTAATTGTCAGGGCCACCCTTCAGGTTTTTAACCTGCTGGTGCTCACGTGGGATTCGCCCTCCTGCCAGCCTCTGTGGGATCACCATGGCCCTCTTTCCTGTCATCACTGAACTTGTAATTGTGAAAGCACATGATTAGCCAGGTGGCACATTCTCCATTATATGGGGAAAAGGACGTGACTTTAAAAAAACCAATCCACCCATAAGCCCGGTATTCTTGGAGTGTATCGTCCATAACTGTCTATAGTGTCTTTTACTGAGACATTGATTATGGCGACGTTGAATGACGTTTCAAACGTGGCCAAGAACAGATGTCTCTGCTGGAAGATGACCCAGGGTACGGGAGCTTCCTGCCCTAGCTGGCTCAGCCTCCCTGCCCCTGGAGACATCTCCTTAGTGTAAACAGGTTGCCAGGGCTGGATGACTGGCAAGGGAAGTGTAGCACACCTGCTAGGTCTGGGGGAGGAAGGGTGGGTATAAGGGAGGACCATGGTGTGGACAGAAGACTTCTGGACTCCTTCCTGTAGAACGGTACCAATTTCAAGGGGAGCTTTCAGTGAAGCAAACTGACTAGAGGAAGAAAATTAGGGATGCTTTTATTTTCCCCCGGTGGAATAGATGAAAAAAAAAAAAAATCCCAACCCTAGGATAACACATGATGGAAAAACAGCAACGCAGTAAGAAAGCATTCCTCCTGTACACCAGTTCTTCAATAGATAAATAATATATAAACTTTTATATTCCAAACTTCTCATTATTATACAAAGCACATTTCTTCCTGCTCTTCAGCCTGTTTCATACTGGAAATTCTGTTGTCTTAAAAAATACAAGCCATTAACATGTTTAGCCAAAGATTCTTTTCCTTTTCTTCTTTTTAAATCACCCATTACTTTTTAAGAATAGCAAAGGGCTGTACAACCAATCCATATCTGCTTCTTGCCGCGATAAAGTGCTGCACATAAGTTGCCATTTTAATGACCACAAAATAAGAGCTTTAAATAAGTATAAAGTTAGCTTCCTAGCAGGTTATATCTACCAGGTGTTAACAAAATGGAATACAGAATTATTAATAACATGGAGAATACCGCTATAGCCTGACGATCTGCAAACACAATGGAAACGTCTCAGGGGCATAAACTGAACGGTAGGACAAAACAGCACCTTTTTGTTGGGTCGTTATATGTCAAAGAGGTTATGACAAAAGTTTCAAACATACAGTCTACTCTTTCCATAAAAAAGGTACATTTTCTTCCTTTTATTTTACTTTTCTTTTTTGCAGATGAGAAACAAAAACTAGTGCAAGACCAAAAGCACTGTGCAAAACTGCCATTTCTTTTTTAGTCTGAGCATTTATACCCAGAATTTATCCAAACCCCTTTTAATCTCCTTGGCTGGATTTATCAACCATAAAAATTTTCACTCATACAGTTTTTCTTTTCCTGCAAACAAATGGTAGCCACTGACTTAATACATCACATACATATATATATATAATCTGCCCTTAAAAAAAATGATGCACTGTGTGTGTGTACCATACACACTGCATACGTATGGACACACACACAAAACACACTTAAGTTTTGTGATGTCGGCTGCAGTGCTGCAAGCTATTTCTCCCAGATGGGGCTCTCAATGGCTCGCATCTTCCTAACCAGAGATGCGCGCACAAGGTCTCCAGGACTCTGTCGGAAATCTCAGGCAGCACTGAGATGTCTACCATTCCTTCGTCGCCTTAGCACCAGGCCCTACCACTCTGTAGCCACAAGATAGAGAGGGAAAGGTAATGAAGGAGCTCGGGGTGCGACTGTAGTGGATGAACCACCCAGGAGGGCCAAGAACGTTCATCCCCGTGAAAGAAGCCAGTACAAAGGATGTGCAAACGTTATGGCACACGACACACGGCTGTCTCTTTCCAAATCCACAAACGCCCACACGCCCCATTCACCCAACAGAAAACAAAATGCACCGGTACAGAAGCTTACAAGTGCTGATTGCTATTAAGGACACTCTCGTTAGGGTTTAACAAGACGAATTTCCTTTCAAAGTACGGAGAAGGGCTGAGGGTGGGAGTGTGTGGCTGGGGAGGCATGCCTCTGAAGGTAGACAGATGCAGTAGGTCACCTCTCTGAAGATTGGATAAAGCAGCTTTCAGGTCAATGCAATAGGTATACACACAGAGCCAATTCTCTATTCCTCACTAAAGATATACAGTACACGTGGTCAGACCCGGGCGGGTCTGTAGGTTTTGCAGCAACGTACACCTGCTGGGGTTGTGTTTAAGTTTTGTGAGTTTTGTGTTTTTGTCTCTGTCTCTTGGTTTTTGGTACAGAGCCCGGCTGCCCTCAGACAGTCTCCGCTCTCTCTCTCAGTCCGAGATAGGCGAGGAAGGAGTGTTTGGGGGACGGGATGCTGGGCGGCGCAGTCTGAGGTCGGGGAGGGTGGAATGTGAGATCCAACTGGTTCTTGGGGTATAACATCGTCAAGGGAATGAGATGGGCGAAATCCGAGTTCCGGTACTTGTCAAAGCGCAAAGGGGAGCCATTCAAGGGCAAGGCCTTGAGTGCCAGGTTGGGCTCGGAGCCGCCGCCACAGCCGCCGCCGCCGCCTCCGCCGCCGCCGCCGCCGCCGTGGGCGGCCGACAGGGCCACGGTCTGCAGAGCCTGCGAGGCGGACATGACCGACAGGGGAGACAGGAGGTGGCGGGCGCTCCCGACCACGAGGAGCGGGGCCCCGGGGCCGGCGGCTTCCTTGGGGGCCGGAGCCGGGCCCTTCTTGTCCTCCTCGGGGCTGTCCGCGCTCTGGTGCTTCTTGACGTGGCGGCTGAAGACGAAGGGGTGAGTGGTCTTGAACAGGCACTCTTCGCAGCTGAAGGTCTGGCGCGGGGCGTGCTTCAGCTTCTTGTGCAGGTTGAGATTGTCCTTGCGTTTGCAGCTGTAGCTGCACTGGTCACAGTGGAAGGGCCGCTCCCCGGTGTGCACGCGCACGTGCTCGATGAGCTTGTTGGCGGTCTTGGACAGGTAGCCGCACTGGTCGCACTTGTAGTGGTTGCCGAGGCGATGCTCGCGGGTGTGCGTCTCCAGCTCCAGCTGGTTGGCCTTCACCGTCTGGCAGATCCGGCACTTGTACTCCATCTTGTAGTGGGTCTTGAGGTGGCACTCCATGGCGGCGGGGCGGTTGGTGGAATAAATGCAGAATGGGCACCTGTGGGCGGGAGGCGGGGGGGAAAGCAAGGACAGGGGAGGGTCAGCCACGAGGGCTCGGCGGCCGCCCGGCTGCTCCCCGCCTCACCAGCCTGCCCTCGGCCGCCCTCCCAGCTCCGAGGCCCGGCCTGACCCCTGCCCAGCCCGGCCCTGCCGCCTCCTGCGGGGGCGACGAGGACCCTCTTCTGGAGCCGTCCCTCGGCCTGCTCGGGGTCTCCTGGCTGCGCCCGCGGACGCCGGCCCCCAGGAAGGGGAGCAGAGCCAGTGCGGGAGGGGGCGCCCGGCTAAGCTGTTCTCCCCTCCGTCCTCCCCGCCCGGCCCCTCGGAGCCCTCCCCGGCCCCCCCAGTGGCCTCGGCCGAGGGCTAACCCTCACGACCTCCCCTCGAGATGGGAGCAACACAGAGAATCGACTTTTCATGCACCACACCAAGCACACGCAGAAAGGCTAAGAGTTTTGAAGAACAGCTTATAGGGGGAGAGCTACCTCCAGCAAACAGAAAGTCGTAGGGGTCAGAATCGTGCTGATGAAAGGGTGGTTAGGACGAGAAGGCCTGGGTGTGTGTGTGGGAGTGTGTGTGTGTAGATGCAGAGACCTGTGCTCCTAAAACCTGCCTCCTACAGCCCTGGGGTCTCCATCAGGGAAGGGAGAGGAGGACCAGGGGCGGGCTCGGCAGAAGGAAGCCCACCCACCAGCCCGGTTAGGAATGGGGGATGGCGGGAGGGAGGCGACTGCTATCTGGAGCTTGAAGACATTATTAATGCATTATTAATGATTAATGTTATTACATCATGGAAATAATCATCATCCAAAGGGATCATGAACTCTCAGCGGGCAGGACCGTCTCCCCCTTTTCTTCTGCATTCTCTGCAGTGCTCGGTAGAGTACTCAGCACATGGTGGGCGCTGATTCATTACTGGACTGGTCTCTGCAAGTCACTTAGGCAGAGTCTGTCTAGAAGGGACGGTTTCAGTCCCAGCTCTGCCACCTTATTGGGCTGGCTGTGCCCTGGGACAAAGCCTGGGTCTCTCCATCCTGGGCAGTGAGGCTACGCTACCCGCGAGCCTCCCGGCTGTCCGGAGGGGCGGGGAGAACAGAGAGGGCAGGTTTCGCTCTGTAGAAGCTGCCGGGCTCGAGTCGGTGGCTGATACGCTAGCTGTAGCCTGTGTGTGCTCTCTTTACCAAAAGAATGCAAATGCAAAAGTGGCTGCCTCGGCTCTGGCCTGGCACCTGCAGGGCAGGGCCTGGGAGGGAATTGTCCTCGGAGGGTTTGGAGAGGTTTTCAGCAGAGCCCAACACACCCAGTGCCCGTGCGCTGCGCCTCAGCACCAAGCCCGCCGTTAGCCTCGGAACCTCAGCTCACAGAAGAGTGCACACGAGAGAAATATAAAGCCCATTCCCAGGTCAGGTGCACACACAACCCCTACGCCAAGCTGGGCCTTACCTAGAGGAGTCTGAAACTCACCACTGTCCTGAGCTACGGCAAAAGAAAAATAATAGTATAATCTTATTTGATCTGCATTATGAACAGGATATAGAGTACAAGCAGTCCCATCACAGAAAAGCAATTTAGACATCGGCAGTCTGTTTCACGTTAAGGACATTTCTGTGACCCACGGCTCAGTCTTTCCTTCGCTGCTCAGGCAGAGTGCTAAGGGTTTTCCGTGCTCCCGTTACTTATGGTAAAGACACTCTCTCAGGCAAATTAAAGCTCTGATACGGCCAAGGGAAAACAAAACAAAACAAAACAAAGACTCACTGTACAGCCAGAAGGCTTTAGCAAGTTTTTCAAAGTATTCTTCTACTTGGTCATCCTAGAACATAAACTATTACATAGGGGACCATTAGTACTGTACGGGAAGTGTCTATACCCGCAAAAGCATCAGCGTTCACTCTGCATCCTCCCCAGTGGGTCGGAGGCTCGGGACTCCTTAGGTCCCCGAAGAAAGGGGGCCTAACTGGCAAAGCCACAACTGGCAGGGGCTGCGGGTAATGGGTGTGACTGGGCTTCTGGGCAGGGCAATGAGTGTTAGTCTAACCACGGAAATACATGGCTTTTTTTTTTTTTTTTTAAACATGAGTACACAAATATTTAGAAAGGGACAGTGGGAATAAACAAAATCAAATTCCCAAATAAGCTCGTGCTAGGCATTTCCCATTTACTGGTGGTCGGGAATGATAATCGCCCCTCCCCCCATCCCATTTACCCACCCCTCCCCCTCCCACCTAATCATCCCCAAGGGTGAAACAAAATGGGATCCAACAGTAGGTGCTGCTCCTCTGGGCAAGTTCTTGAGGAGGGTCCCCCTGACCCGGCAGGAGCCCGGGGAGTTCACCCTGCAAGGAGCCCCCCCCCGACTCGACTCCCAGGCTCCTTCTGGGTCTCTCCACCCCTCACCCATTCAGGACAGTCATGCCACTTCTCTGGCAAGTTGTGAGTTTCAAAGATAAAAATGTTTAAAAACAAAAGGTTTTTTGTTCTTATATTAAGTACAATGTCATTTTTCATTCTTTTAATAACAGGATCATTTCAGCTAAACATGAATAATTATGCTTTGAAAGTGGTACGTCTTTCTGTGCCCAGTGACAGATGCTTTTCTCTTTACTAGACCATAAGTGCCTCCTGAACAGGGACTCTGATTTCAGAACCACTGGGAAGATTAAACTCTGGTTGTGCTCGGACGTACATTTCCCGAGGGTGGAAATTATGTTTTATTCCTTGTTTGCCCTTTAGCACCTATTATCAAGCCAGACACACAGTGCATTTGATAATAACGGACGGGTCTCTCTTCAGACCAGAGGGCTTGTTGCAAATATTGGTTAATGATGATGCTCATTGTCTAGGTCTTTGGGGATCTGTGGAGAACATGTGACCGGAAATGTCAGATCTCACAAAGGCTACACCAGGGAGATCCCAATGCCAGCTCCTGGGAAGGCGTAAGGCATATGTGCAGGAAGACACGAGGCACATGATCTTTGCATGAAAAACGGTGCCTCTTGCCTGTTCACACTGGCAAGGATCCGATATTTGGGGGGTGGGTGTGTGTATGGGGTAGCTGTAATGCTTATTTAAAAGACTTGCGGCAAATCATCTAAAAAACAGAGGATGAAGTGCAGTGTCAGTGTAATGATTTACACCTGGGGACACGAACCCCCAAGTCCCTTAAAATCAAGTCTGAGTGAAACTCAAGCCGTGTAGGATGGGTCTACCCTTGCGTGCCTGTGCCAAGCTGCTTCAGCAAGTCGTCTTGTGAAATGGAGTCTCCTGCTGATATCTGCCAACCTCCTGGGGGGCAGATCTAATTCCTATCCAGCTAAAGGCAGCAGAGGTGCCTGACTAACCACCCCCCATGCCAAGCCCCCCTTCTGCATGACCCCAAAACCTTCAGGGGAGGGGATGGGGTAGGGATGGGGAAAGGGTGTTTAATAAACAACACAGTAAAAGGTTCTGTACTTGCTTTCCTTACTTGAGCCCACCGGTGGGGACAGTGTGGCATTTCTTATGCTCCAGCAGCTGTTCGGGGGTCTTCATGAACTTGTGGCACACGTCACACTCAAACATCCGGGTGATGAGGTGGATCTGCAGGTGGCGCTCAAACATGTTCTTCGTCTTGCAGACAAAGTTGCAAAAAACGCATTCGAACCCTGAAAGGACCGAGGCTGGGTGTACGGGTGCATGGGGCAGAGGGACAGGAGGGCAGGAGTAGGGCAGAGGGACAGGAGGGCAGGAGTAGGACAGAGACCCCCCACCCTCCAGCTGTACCCTTCCAGGCACCGTTCCCTGCATCTCCGGGCTAAAAGGTGTTAAACATACAGCTTCAGAATCAATGTCACACTCCCCATCTTTCCACCCCATATACAGATGCCAAGTAAGCCAAAAAGCACACGTAAATTTTAGATGATACGTACTATACCGTTCCCAGGCCTAATATCTGTTTTCCAACATCACTTCTGTCAAGGGCTTATTCTCAAGACTGGGTCATCCCCCCCCAGAGTGGGTAGGGTTGAGTAGACCAGCCCACCTCCTCCCTTACCTTTCTCTGGCTTTTCCTCACTATTCAGTGAGGGCTGGCTCCCAGGCACGACAGAGATGACCAGCAGGTTGTTTCCGCTCTTGTTTTTCTGGGAGCTGTCTGAATCGTCTTTGCTGTTGGCTGAATCACTCAGAGCTGAGAGGGAGGATGAAGAGGGGCTGTTTGATTCACTGGGGGTCTTCCTGTCTTCCCCTGAAAAATGAAACAAACAAACAAACCCAGGTCTGTTATTTAGGAGATGAAAACCCTAGAATAATAGCAATTATGGGTGGGGGATTTGGGGCCTCATGTCTACATCATCATTCAGGGAGCACAAGCTGAGGTTTCCAGCTCTCCCAGTGCTGGATCCCAGGTCCCAGTCACCTATGGTGATGACACTTGTGGTTCTCGGGCCAAGAGTAGATATTCAGTTGGCAAGTGTGTATTGGCGTCTTATAAGAATTAAAATAAAATGACAACAATAGCTAAGATGAATGTGTTACCAAGTTCTAGAAACTTCAGATGCGTTAAATGGGTTATCATGCTTTAAATGCGCTATCTCATTTTCTCCTCTCAAAAATCCAACGAGGCATGACTATTATCATCCCCATTTTACAGACTAAGGAAGGGAGGCACAGCCAGGTTAACATGGCCTTGGTCACGTGGCTAGGAAGTGGTGGAGCAGAGATTTCACTAACGTCTGTACTCTTCATCAGGGCACTGGACTCTCCCTCAAAACCAGGAGTAAACAAGTCAAGAGGCCATTGAAATCTAGTGTCAGGAGACTTCTGCTACCATGCAAGATGGAGTGTCAGAGACGGGATTTACCATTGCTATTTATCAACTGACAAAAAACAGACAAAATTTATCAAACAATAGTTTTCACAACATTGGACATGAGGCAATAAAGAGGAGTGACCCCTGAGAGAGAGGAAAGAAAACAGGCAGGCTCTAGGTTTAACCTGCTTCTGCCTTGAGAGATTTTACTTTCCAGACTGCAGTACAGGGTTGGGGAAGGGCCTGGCAGACTCACTGAGTTGAGGAGATAGAGCTGAGGGTCTGAGGAGATTGGACTTTGCAGGACAGAACACCAGAGAGGAAAGAGCAGCACAGGAGAGGAACCCGGAGACCTGCAGAGAATGTCCCTCAAGGACATTCAGCAGGGTAGGGGTCAGAGCATGTGTGTGAGGAAACTCCCCAAAGCTACAGGGAAAAAAGCCATCTGAAAGGCTTAGAGAACAGTGTCTGTTTCCACTGGCCAAATGAGAAAAACTTATAATTCCCAAGGCATTGAGTAGAAAACTGAGGAAGATCTTTGAATTGTGGGTAATGATTAGCCCTCCATGGAGCACTGCTCCAGACCTGCCTAACAAATCATAAAAGCAAGACCCCAAAAAGGTCAAAGTTGCCAAGTAATTAACTGAATCCTAAGACAAAGGTCAAGACTGTTTATAGGGATATAAAATGTACAGCACCTGACAAGGTAACAATCACAATGTCTGACATCCAAACGAAGATTATCAGCATGCCAAGAAACGAGAAAACACAAACCCCAAACGAAAAGAATAATCAGCCAATCAAAACTGACCCAGAACTGACAAAGCTGTTGGAATTTGCAGACAAAGACATAAGAGCCGTTATTGGAACTGTATTCCACATGTTTGGAAAGTTAAGTAGAGACATGAAAGATATAAAAAGATCCAATCCAAATTTCTAGAGATGAAAATTACCATGTCTGAGATGAAAAATGCACTGGATGGGATTACCAGCAATTTAGACATGGCAGAAGAAAAGATTAGTGAACCTGAAGATATAGCAATAGAAATGATCTGAAATGAAACACAGAGGAAAAAGAATCACAAAAATGCAAAGGGCATCAGTGAGCTATGGGACGCCTGCAGGTAGCTTGATATAAGTTCAACTAAAGTCCCTAATGGGGTAGGGAGGGCAGAAAAAATATATGAAAAGGCCAAAATTTTCCCCAATTTGAGGAAAACCACAAACCCACAGATCCAAGAGACACAATGAACCCCAAACATAAAGAAATCTATACCAAGGGACATCATAATCAAAATGCTCAAAATGAGTGATTAAAAAAAAAAATATCCTAAAAGCAGCCAGAGGAGGAAAGCTACTTTACGTGCAGAGGAACAAAAATAAGCATGACAGAAGATTTCTCACGGGGAGCAACGCAAGTGAGAAGTAGTGGAGTAACGTCTTTATAAAGTACTGAAAGAAACAACTGTCAACCTGAAACTTTATACGCAGTGAAGATATATTTCAAAAATGAAGGCAAAAGAAAGTCAAAAGAATTCATCACCAGCAGACCCAAATTACAAGAAATGTTAAAAAAGAATTCTTCAGGCAGAAAGAAAGTGACACAAATATAAAAAAATGGATCTACACACAAAGAATGAAGAACACTGGAAATGATAACTGCATGGGTAGATAGATGAATTTTTCTTTCTATTTAAAATCTCTTTAAAATATAATAAAAGTAATTTTGTTTAACAAATAATAACAAAGTATTATAAGGTTTATAATAGGTAAATGTATGACAACAATAACATAAAGGCTGGGAGAGAAGAAGTTGTTGTGAGGTTCTTATACTACATATGAAGAGGTATAATATCACTTGAAGGTAAACTGTAATAAATAAAAATGGACATTATAAACCCCAAATAACTGGAGAGCTATCCATTGTAAATGTTCAAGAGACTCAGTATTGTTAAGACATCGATTCTCCCCAAGCCAATTTAATCCAATTAAGCCCATAGTTTTAGGCTAGGGTTGAAAATGTAGGGAGACTGTGCTTCCATTCCCTTCAAATCAACCAATTAAGTAATCTAGTGATTGTAAACTCTAGAAACAAAGTTCCTTTATTAGGAGATTAAAAATATAAATCATATTTTATATATAGGCATAAAAAATCCAGAAGTAAACATAGCTGTAATGGTGGCTACATCTAGCATATGAAATGATCAGCCTTATGCCTGTTTTCTTTTATTTGGGTTTTCAACATTTTCTGGAGTGACCATAAATTACTTGTCTAATTAAAAAAAGTTTGTAAAAAGAGGAAGGGAAAATATTTACCGGCTTACAATGTTTTCAAGTCCAGTTGCTGTCAGAGCTGCACTTATGCCCAGAGCATCCAACCCTTACTTCAGTTGACAATTTTAATTTTCCTTTTTATTTTCCTTTTTGGGCACGCCCCACGGCATGGCATGCAGGATCCTAGCTCCCCAACCAGGGATTGAACCCGCGCCCCCTGCACTGAAGCTCGGAGTCCCAACCACTGGACTGCCAGGGAAGTCCCAAGTTGACAATCTTTAAGATCTTGTTCCTTAGCAGAAGTGAACTTGGTTCCTGGACAGACAGTAGGTGATCTCACTTACTGACCCACGAGAAGGGATGGAACACGCCTTTAGGATACATTCCTCCCTTGGTAAAAGGAAAGCCAGCACCATGATTGCCAGTCTCTTATCTAAATATTGAACCAGTTCAGTCACAGTTTGTAGACAAGTAGAATATTTTCAGTGGGGGCCCTGAGTCCCTGACATTGCTTCACCAAATCCATCCTCTAAGACTAGTCTTATTAACAGAATATTATGAGTGATTATGTTAAATGAGTTCTTAGAATTAAAACAGATAATTTTAATTACCATCTTTAAGAATAGCTTCAAGTACCCTCAGGCTTACGGCACTGGGGAGAGCTCCCTAAATTAATAAATGTATAAATATAGAGGTGCCGCGGCAAATGCTCTGGGCTACAGCATGGGGAAACAGCCCAGCCCACGCTCTTTATAATCCCTCATCTACACAGCTTCCTCTCCCCTCAGTTCACATCTCCCCTCGCTGTATCTGTAGGGAGTGAGCCAGGGTGCCCTTGTCAACCCAATCCAAGGCTTACTGCAATCCAAGCCATCACTGATTTTCAGCATCGCAAAGATTTTTGGTGAAGGACACCTGTGCACAGGTAACGCAACCTCAAACACTGGGACAGCCAATTGAAGAGAACGTTAAAACCCTAAATATTTTGTAATTTAAAATGACACCAATTGAGAGATTGAGACCAGAAAAAAGTACCCACCCTCTTGCTGCCTCAATACAAACAGCATTACATTTTTGGTGTTCTTTTTTTATTTTTGAAAAAGTAAGCATTTTTACTTTAAAACTGTTGTTGTTAACTGCATAGTGGTTAAGAATAAGTATTTAAGACAAATATCACATGATATCACTTATATGTGGAATCTAAGAAAAAGGGTACAGATGAACTTATCTACAAAACAGCAGTAGAGTCACAGATGTAGAAAACAAACCTATGGTTACCAGGGGATAAGTCGGGGGAGGGATAAATTGGGAGTTTGGGATTGACATATACACACTACTATATATAAAATAGATAACTAATAAAAACCTGCTGTATAGCACAGGGAACCCTACTCAATACTCTGTAATGACCTATATGGGAAAAGAATCTAAAAAAGAGTGGATATATGTATATGTATAACTGATTCACTTTGCTGTACACCTAAAACTAACACAACATTGTAAATCAACTATACTCTGATAAAAAAATAAATTAAAAAATAAAGAATAAGGACTTAAGATCCAGAATACCTGAGTTTGAATGCCATCTGTTCAACTCAGTAGCTGTATGACCTGGGACAAGGTATGTACTTTGTGCCTCAATTACCTCATCTAAAAAATGGGGACAATAGCAGCACCTGCCTCATATGTTTGTGGTGAGGCTCAAATGGGTTTTTACATGCAAAGCACTAAGGACGATGCCTGGCTCATGGTAAGCATTATTGAAGAATATATTATTATATTATAAAATATAACATATAATATTTATAAAATATAATAATAATGATAACTAACACTTTGTATTTTCCCATGCTGTTTTATATACCTGGCAGACAGTTGGTGCTCAAAAAATTTATGAAAATAATTATGAATTAATACTTTTAAATGATATTATTATATCCATGGGGTAAACTTATCCTACTCTACTTATTTCCTTAAAATTGCATTTGAAGTTAAAATTAATATTCCACTGGCTGGTTTTTTTTTTTTTTCCCCTACAGATAAATTCCCAGAAGCAGGATTACTGGGTCACAGCGCATTACAGTTTCAAGGCTCTTGGTATATACTAATTAGTTTTCAAAAGTTCTACCACTTTGCAAGGCCATGGCCACAGGCGGATCAGCAGCTTCTGGTAACAGTGGGTAACATTATAAGACGTGCTCCTGACTTAACAGGTGAAAGATAAGCCACTTTTGAGTTTTAGTTTGACGGCTAGCGAGGTTGAACATTTTTCCTGATGTTAAGTCATTAGCTTTTCTTTGTTTTATTGTGACTTGACTGTTCATGTCCTTTGTGAATCCTTTAATTGGAGACCTAAAGTGTTTCTTACCAGTTTATATGAATTTTCCATGTTGTAAATAGATTAACATTTTGTCATTTTTACAAACACATTTTTTTTCAGACTGTGGGTTTTTCTTTTCCTTTTCCTTCTCTTTTGCTTTGCTTTTGCAAACAGGAGAAATTTTCCTGTGTCAGATCTCTTGATTCTTCTCCTTCGTGATTTCTTCTGTCACTTAAGCTTGTACAAATCCTTCTCACTCTGGAAGTTTGAAAAATATTCTATTTTCTTCAAGCCTTTCTAGGGGTGATTTGTAAACAGGGATTGGGTAAGTCATGTGGCATTTATTTTGGTGTCAATGTGGCGGGACATACAGATGGTTGTATTTTCCAAATAGCTATTCAAATTCCTCAATGCCATTATTGCAACATTTAAAGACTGCAGCAAAATTTGCATTTAGGAAGCACCAGAGGGAATATTTTATCTTGCCGATGTTCTCTGCAGGGACAAGGAGCCGTGGAGGAAGAGGGTAAGGGAGAGTCACTGAAGAAACACTAAACAGAGGACAGTTCCTCAGGTACCCGCTCAGCACTTCATTCACAGGGTGCCTCGGGTAAGAGTAGCCAGTAAGGAAGTATGAAGAAGGATGTGGATTCTAAGAGAGACTGAGTAAAAATCTGCTGTTCATTAAAGCTCATCCCGTAGATCACAACTTTACTAGGTAACAAGAAAGCACTTCAGATCTCCTGAAATAAAAGATGCCCATTCCTACGACAGGTAAGTCAAATGAGGGAACAAGGCTCACAGAATTAGAGAATCTCAGGCCTGTCTGGCATCTCCTACTCATTAAAAAACCTCAGGGAACAGATGGAGGCCCAGAGAAGTTAAATGAGTTCTTACATTCCCAGAGCTATTTACAGTAACACGGGGTCTAGAGCCAGGATCTAGAATTCAACGTGTGCTCTCCTCCATCCCAAGTAACGTCTTCCACATAGAGTACAGGCAAACCTCGGAGACATTGATGGTCCGGTCCCAGACCACACCCACAGAGCAAATATTGCAATAATACAAGTCACATAATTTTTTTGGTGTCCCAGTGCGTATAAAAGTTATGTTTACAGTATCCTGTAGTATATTAAGTGTGCAACAGAACTATGTCTAAAAAAACAATGTACATAACCTTAATTTAAAAAGACTTCATTGCTAAAAAAATACTAACCATCATTTGAGCCTTCAGCAAGTCTTGATCTCTTTGCGAGAGTAACATCAAAGATCACTGATCAGAGATCACCATAACAAATATAATGATAATAGAAAAGGTGGAAATATCGCAAGAATTGCCAAAATGGGACACAGAGACATGAAGTGAGCAAATGCTGTTGGAAAAATGGCACCACTAGACTTGCTCGACGCAGAGTTACCACAAACCTTCAATTTGTTAAAAAAAAACCCCAAACCTGCAAAGCTAAATAAGGCAAAGTGTAATAAAGTGAGGCATGCCCGTATATACGTAAGTTAGTGGACGCTAAGGTCAGGCAAGGGCCACGTTTCAGTAGTTTTCTTACTTGGCGTGCACATGTGTGTGTAGATGTGCTTGCACACTTATATTCATTCACTGGATGAAGGCTTACTCCCCACCTACACTGTGCAGCCACTGCTCCAGGTGCTGGAGACACAGCAGTGCCTTACATAAGCTCCTTATTCTCAGGAATATATATTGTTATCTATATTATATCGCATACATACTGCTTTATATCATAACTTTGCAATTACACAGCTTACTGATTACAGATGTAGGCTGACATATTTTGGGTTAAATTCTAACCTCAAAGCAGCAGCTAAATACGAGAAACCCAAACTGTGGGGCCATAAGCTTATAACTGGGGGTCAGCAAACGATAACCCTTGGGCCAAATGTAGCCTTGAGTTTTTGTAAAGCAAGTTTTAGTGGAACACTGCCACGCCCACTCATTTGCATATCACACACGACTGCCACGCCCACTCATTTGCATACCACCTACCGCTACTTTCCATCCAATGGCAGAGTTGAATTGCAGTGACAAAATCTGTATGGCCTGAAAAGCCTAAGACAGTTACTATCTGGCCCTTACAAAAACCTTGCTAGCACCCCTGGATTATAAAATAGGATAGAACCTTATTCCTTAATAGCAGCAGCACTAAAGGCTTCTACTGTGTTACAAAAGAAACTTCTTCAATGAATTTCACTCTGGGCTCTCTGTGCTAACAAGCAAGAATGTCCTTCCCAGCTAGAGCAGGGGTCCCACCATATCAGAGGGAACAAGATCTTCACCGTGTTCCCTGTGGCAATTAGGAGGTCAGTGACTTTGCGTCGGTTGCTTGTGAATGTGAAGTTTCCAGTGATGACAATTAAGTGGTTCTAAGTCCAACATCTTTCCAGCCATATGGTTTCTATAGTTTCCTTGAGGTGGGGTGGAGAGAGCTGTGGATAGGGGAGGGAGGAGAAAAGTTCTCAACTGGGTTTAGGCATACTTTGGGGTGGAGAGAGTTAGAAGAAAGGAAGTGTAACAGACAAGAGAAAAAAAAAAATCTGAAAGCCAGTGGAAATAGAAGAGAGGCTGGCCTTTCCCTCCACTGGCTACTCCAGAAATGCTGAATTTCATTTGTCTCCACGTGGGTTTCCCAGCTCACCCGCTGCCCACAGTGCTAACATGGTTATGGTGAGACAAGTGACTGTAAAAACGGCACCTCCTCACTCAGCATAATGGTTCTCTGCAGACCTCCGAGTCATAGCTGCTCCACTTACTGACAAAAGCAAGCGTTTATTGCTGCTGGTACCACGGAGCCAAAGCGGCCAGTAAAGCACAGAGAGATGCTTCTCGGCCGTGCACATTGTCAGCACAACTGCCAGGGAATTTCCCCTTCCCGAATCCTTCGAGGGCCGAGGATGCAAGGGGCTGATCCACCGCCCAGGGCTGGCAGTCAGCAACGTGAGCTCATGACTTGTAAGCAAAACACAGGGGGAGCTCCTCTTCACTGTCACTTAATGACGCCACGCTGGTGTCATTTGTAACCATTACTTGGGAGAGGACGATTGCGTGGTGAAGTCCAAATGTTGACATCATGAAATGGATGAAGTTCACCAGTATGGCTGGAGCTTTATAGGAAAGGAAAAGTGCTGGCAAAGTCTTGGCTGCAGGCTAGAGAGCCACTGAGTTGTTTCAGGAGAAGCTGGCTTTCTTTGCCCCTGAACAGAGCCGCCATGCATCATTCTGGAGGGGGTCAGGGCTGCAGTTTCAGGGAAGAGGGGCAGAGCCTGCAGAACTAGGTGCACAGGGCTCTGGCCCCGCAAAACAGAAAGGGGCAGCCCTCTGCCCAGGGTTGCCTGGGGCTGTCAGAACAGCAGGGTCACAGAGAGTGGCTCTAGCATGAAAGTGTTCTGGTCTGAGTATCTGGAGTCACTTCCTGGTTGTAGACCTTGGAGAGAATACCTGACCTCTGTTAAGCCTCCGTCTCTCACCTATATGGTATGCCCATGATGGTACTGACCCCAGAGGGTTGTTCTAAGACTTCAATGAGATCTGGGGCACAAAGGTGCAAGCCTGGGGCGTCATAAAAGCTCCATGACTGTTACCTACAATGATGATATCAGGATGAGGAACAAGCAAACAGCCCTCGCCTCTCCACCGCACCTGAGCCGGTGAACCTGTCAGATGGGCGAGGCATAAGCCGGGCCAGGCAGTGGCCTTGTGGATACAGAGGGATGTGGCTCTGCTACCCTGAGAAAGTCCCTCCTTCGGGAAGGAAGTGTCAGCGTCGCATGGCGATGAGGACGCCCATGCCAGGTGGGGCGGCAGGGGATGGAGGAGAGACGGGTGAGAAGGGCAGACAGGGAGGGTCACCTGTGTGCTTGGTGCCGATGTGCGCCTTGATCTCCGTCTCCTCCATGGTGACGAAGTCGCAGGCCGTACAGCAGATGGAAAACATCCACTGTTCCTTGTCCACATGGAGTGACATGTGGCTGACAAACTGGACGTTGAGCTCCGTCTCAAATCCGCACACGTGACAGCTGTACGGGACAAGAGAAGAGTGAGCTTCTAAATGGAGGCTACCCAGGTGCACGCGGTACACTCCGAAATCTGGACCTTGACACGTGTTTTCCTCCCACCAAAAGGCTTTGCCTTAGAAAATTCCTCCACTTTCTGGGACACCTCCGAAGTGGTCACTGTGCCAGACAGGCTAAATGCCAGCACGATGTAACAATCCCATTCACGCTATAACTATGCTAAATAATCATAAAGTTAATTAAAAATTACAGATTCCAGATGCTGTACGTTAACCTAACTGACTCCTTCGGGCCAAGAGACGCGGGGCAGCCTTGCCAAGATATCAGCGGAGCTGGTGCGCTGATACACTCGGGCAGAATTCGAGAGCAAGCCTGAAAACTCGGGATTTTATAGCAAACAAACCAAATATTGATTCACGGTTGAATATGGAAGAGAAACATACCATTCCAGGTACTAAAGGATAGCACAGCCAGGGGAAAGTATGCAATACGTCCAGGGCTATTCCCTCAGGGTTCTCAGATTCATTTCTCCTTAGGATAATTCTCAGGAAGCAGTGAGGTGCTCAGTGACAAAGGTGGGAGTTTCCCAGCTGCCCAGACCTCACAGCTCATCACCCCTGAGCCCTGCCACTCTCTGGACTCCGCTCCACAAAGCCACCTCTAAGACCTCCACCCTTTTAATTAACTCTCCCAGGGCCACCCAAGCCAGGAAGGAGTCAGTGCAACACAGGGTTCAATCCAAGCAAAGCCAATATTAAAAGGAAGTTCAGCCCTGTGACTGAGAAAAGGCACTTTGTCATGTGTGCCCTCGCAGATGGGCAGGGAGTGTTCAAGAAATTCTGGGCAGCCTGGACCAGCAGGTTCCACTGGCGGCTCACCTGTAATAATAAGGGTGCTTCTTCCCATCACTGCCTTCAGAGGTGACGGCGCTGACGATGTCCTCGGTGTCCGTACTCACCAGCTTCACCGAATGGACGGTCAGGTGCTGGTTCAGGTTTGCACGGCACTTAGCAGCATACGGGCACAAGTGGCATTTGTATTTTCTTTCCTCTGGGGGAGAAGGGACAGGAAAAAACCCAAACCACTCTCAGAAATGAAATCCCAACACCTTGCCAAAGACCACTTAAGGGTATCAGGAAAGGAGGGTTCAAATCTCATTTCCAATGGGGACAAAGGGAACACTTTGGAATTTTAAATATCTAAAACGTCTTCACATGGCAGGTTGCTTCTGCTTTCAGACTTTCAAAGATGAAAGAAAGTTCTGGGGCAACTGGACCACCTGCTTTTTCCTGGGTACCTATAGGCCTCTCTTCCTGATAACGTGAGCTCCATGCAGGCTACAAGAATAATGTGTGTGTGTGTGTGTGTGTGTGTGTGTGTGTGTGTGTGTGTCCAAGCCCTGACATGTGTCAGTCCAGGGTGGGTGCTGAGCTGAGGAAGGGGATGTGCTCAGCCTTCCCAGGACGGGTGTGTAAGAGAAGCCCCTCATTTTTCCTAAGCTCCAGGCCTGAGTTAGCCAAGAAATAAACACTAATGACATTAAAGGGACTCCAGATGACATAACTTAATTGGAAATTTTCATGCTACAGAAATAAAATAAAAAAACTTTAGTTGATTTCTTAATAGAAACCCTTTCATAAAACTGACGATGTTTCAGGGCTGTTTCCAGAGTGGCATTCTGAATTCATTTGATTAATTAAGGAAATTAAAGGAGCAGGCTTTGCTTTTAGGTACAGATCAAGGTAACAGATGGTAGCAGAGGAAGGAAAGAACAACTTCCTTTTCTATCCTTAGTTCTGAATTTGTAATAGTGGGCTCACCTTAAAGAAAACACCTGTCTTATCTACTTCACGGGAAAGAGTGTGGAAAAAAATTTGTCTGCAACAAAATGTAAGGCATCATTATTGTTATAGGTGGTCCCCAGCATCCGAGGTGCTGGTGGCCTGGGCTTTGCGGGGTTGGGGAGGAGCCCTACGGTACAGATAGAAGAGAGTCTTTTCTTTAGAATTTGTGCATTTGTATTAATAAGTGAGGTTGTTAAGTTTTGGTGTTAAGGTTATGATTTCTTCATAAAGTGAATTGTTGAGCTTTCTTTTCCTATCATTTGGAAAAGTTTAATAATATCAGAATTTCCTAGTCTCAACAAGTTAAAAAGAACCCAGTTGGGGGCTTCCCTGGTGGCGCGGTGGTTGAGAATCTGCCTGCCGATGCAGGGGACATGGATTCGAGCCCTGGTCTGGGAAGATCCCACATGCCGCGGAGCAACTAGGCCCGTGAGCCACAACTACTGAGCCTGCGTGTCTGGAGCCTGTGCTCCGCAACAAGAGAGGCCGTGATAGTGAGAGGCCCGCACACCGCGATGAAGAGTGGCCCCCGCTTGCCGCAACTGGAGAAAGCCCTCGCACAGAAATGAAGATCCAACACAGCCAAAAATAAATAAATAAAAAAACAAACCAATGAACTGACATTAAAAAAAAAAAAAAAAGAACCCAGCTGGGAAAGTTTCTGGACCTGATGCTTTTATTAATAGTATCTCCATCATCTTTCCAAATTCCCCTTTGGTAACTGATTTACTTAAGTACCACCACCTCCCCCCTACCCAGCTTGGGTCAATTTTGGAAATTTTGCTTAAATTATCTATGTCTTCTAAAGTTTTCAGTTTTTGTTTTTTTTGCCATAGAGTTGCCCTTATTCTCCAATAATTCTTTAACAGCATCTGTATTAAGAATAAGCCTTCCCAACCTAAATGTCCATCAACAGGTGAATGGATAATGAAGATGTGATACATATATACAATGGAATACTACTCAGCCATAAAAAAGAATGAAATCTTGCCATTTGCAGCCACATGGGTGGTCTTGGAGGGCATTATGCTTAGTGAAATAAGTCAGACAGAGAAAGACAAATACTGTATGATATCACTTATATGTGGACTCTAAAAAATACAGCAAACTAGTGAATATATCAGAAAAGCAGGCTCACAGATATAGAGAACAAACTAGTGGTTACCAGTGTGAGCAGGGAGGGGCAATACGGGGAGGGGGAGAGGGAGGGGGAGGTGCAAGCCGCTGGGTGTAAGATGGGCTCAGGGATGTACTGTACAGCACAGGGAATAGAGCCAATATTTGGTAATAACTGTAAATGGAAAGTAATCTTTAAACATTGTATAAAAAGAATTAGGCTTCCTTTTTCATTGCTAATTTTGAATATTTCAGCCTCCTTTTCATTTCCCTTTTTTTTTTTTTGCTGTACGTGGGCCTCTCACTGTTGTGGCCTCTCCCTCTGCGGAGCACAGGCTCCGGATGCACAGGCTCAGCGGCCATGGCTCATAGGCCCAGCCGCTCCACGGCATGTGGGATCTTCCTGGGCCGGGGCACGAACCTGTGTCCCCTGCATCGGCAGGCGGACTCTCAACCACTGCATCACCAGGGAAGCCCTCTTTTTCCTTTCTTAATCAGACTTAAAGTGATTTATCTATTTTATGGTCTTCTTCCTAGATTTTGTTCTTCTACTAATTCTTTAATATGAGTGCTAAGTTCCTTTATTTTTGTTTTTCTTCCCTTCCAATTAAAATGTTTAAGTCTATAAACGTCCCGTGGACCAGAGCTGTAGCTATTCATTCCAGGTTAAGGATGAATGTTCCCCTTTCATTCCTCTTAGATGTCTGGAATTTGTGATCCTTTCCTTTGATACAATTAGGACATTTTATGGATCCTTGGTTATTTTAAATTTCATTTAAGTATGCTCAGAGAATGTGGCTTATAGAACCTCTACTTTTTATTTATTTATTTATTTTTTTTTTTGCGGTACGCGGCCCTCTCACTGTTGTGACCTCTCCCGTTGCGGAGCACAGGCTCCGGACGCGCAGGCTCAGTGGCCATGGCTCACGGGCCCAGCCGCTCCGCGGCATGTGGGATCTTCCCGGACCGGGGCACGAACCCATGTCCCCTGCATCAACAGGCGGACTCTCAACCACTGCGCCACCAGGGAAGTCCCTACTTTTTATTTATTTATTATTATTATTATTTTTTGCGGTATGCGGGCCTCTCACTGTTGTGGCCTCTTCCGTTGCGGAGCACAGGCTCCGGACGCGCAGGCTCAGTGGCCATGGCTCACGGGCCCAGACGCTCCGCGGCATGTGGGATCTTCCCGGACCGGGGCACAAACCTGTGTCCCCTGCATCGGCAGGCGGACTCTCAACCACTGCGCCACCAGGGAAGCCTCCTCTACTTTTTTTAACATGTGAAAGTTTTCTTTGTGGTTAAGTATATGACTAAATTTTGTCTTTAGTGGTTTAATAGTTAAGATTAAAAATATTAAAAAATATATATATAAAAAGAAATTAATCTTGCCATACTAATACTGTCTTGCTTTTTTTAACTTTGTGTGAGATACAAAACTTTTATTTTCTTTACCACTTTGTTTTGTGTTTCCTGTAAATAAGACACATTTGAATTTTTAACAAGGCTGATCTACAGTGTAAAAATTGAAATAGTTCATTTTTTATTTTCCATCTTGCTTTTTGTTTGCTATTGATTTTACCTCACTTCTTATTGTCCTTGCTTATTATTGCTGCATTGATTAAGTTACTATTTATTCGGGTTTCCGCTTCCCAGCACTCAGAATCAACCACATTTCTCCATTATTATATGTAAATAAAGACAGAGACTGTTTCTCCATCAATGTGCTCTTTTCCCCTCTCCTTCCACCTACCGCAATGAGATGAAGCCAATAAGATGGGGTGCAGCCCCATGCCCTGCACCCTCAAGGTGACAGCAATAAACTCCTCAGAGTTCAGAAATTTTACCTGAACACACCTAAACATGTGTATCTTTTCTCATCAATCATCCTTGAACTCAATTTCAATACAAATAAAAAACCGTTTCCAGAGGCTTATTTGAACATGCCAGGTAAAATGGCTTGAAAAGGTCCGGATAAAAACATTTCTACCACTTCCTGATTTAATTCTCTTAGAGACACAGCTTCCTGCTCATGGAGAAGCTGGTGGTCCAGGGAGGGAAGGCCCGGCAGGGAGACCCTGACTCACCTGTGTGCAGAGACAGATGTCGGGACAATGTCTGCTGTCGGCCAAATACTTTCCCACACACGTCACAGGGAAAAAGCTGGTCGTTGAATTTCCAAGAGGGCAACCCATTTCCTGCCTCGAGGACTATCTTTTCTGTTTCTGGGCCAAAAGAACAAAGCAGCGTGAGGAATAAACAAGGCAACGTGAACACATTTCAGTTTAGTCAACATTCAGGACTTAAGCAAAGACTTCCTTCTGAAGAATGTGGCCCGTAAACTGCAAGTATTGATAAGTCCAAGTAACCTCTGGTCTTCACGCTCAGCTCCTGTCTCTAAGAAGGCCATTCTTGAAAGCTGTGGTGGCACATGGATTCCAATTTTAGTCGAGTCTCCCGTGGTTTCTCTCCTTCCTCACTGAAGGTTAGTGGACCTAACCCTCCAGCAGGTTGACAGGTTGGTTTAGCACTGTGCTCGGTATACAGTTGGCACTCCACAAATAGGTGCTGAATGAGTGAATGGTTGAGTTGCACGTTAAAATTCCAGAAATGCAGACTCTCGCCACCAGACAGTAAATCAAGGGGGCCGAAGCTCAGATTCTGATGTAAAAATAGATGCTTCCATCTCTTGAAAGGAAATACACTTTCACTGCCCTTTATGAAAACAGGCTTTGCCCTATTTTCTGGGTTGTGCAGAATCCTTAATGAGGAACTTAATGTTACACAAACTCAGGGATGACAACTGCGTACTGCTGGCTATGGTCTGAATGTGTGTATCCCCCTGAATTCCTATATTGAGACCCTAGTGCTCAAGGCTGTGGTTTTTAGAGGTTAAGTCTCTGCGAGGTGATTAGGTCATGAGGGTGGATCCTCATGAGTGGAATTAGTGCCCTTAAAAAAGAGGCCTCATGGGGCTCCCTAGCCCCTTTGCCACGTGAGGACACAGCAAGGTGTAGGCAGTTTGTGTCCTGGAAGAGGGCCCTCACCCGACCATGCTGGCACTCTGATCTAGGGCTTCCAGCCTCTAGAACTGTGGGCAATACATTTGTGTTGTTTATAAGCTACCCAGTCTATGGTATTTTGTTACAGCAGCCTGAACGGACTCAGACACTACTCCACATAAAACTCCCTAATGCAAGAGTACACAACCAGAATTTCCCCCAAAGTCTCATCATATTAGGGAAAATGACGAGAACCACAAGGTCTTCTGTACCTAATTCATAGCCATGAATGATCTAAGTGGGCGTTAATACCTTCTCCTGTCATCTTAAAAAGTTTTTATTTTCTTGTCATCATTCATTGAGTTACCTTTAATTTTCTCACGCTTATTTCTTCTCCCTGAACTGTAATGGATTCTACAAACATTCCTTCTACAGTAAGATAAGGAGAGAGATGACAGACTACCAAAAAGAGGGAAGGGGACACTTCCACGAGGACACTTGTCTGGGCCACTAATAGGGCTTTTGGCCTCAACTCTGAAGAGAAAGACAAATAACTGACTGAGTCAATATCTTGTCCTTTACCTCAGTAAATTCTTGTGAATGTTCCTACAGCACGGTAGTGCTTTATAGAACTGGATACCACGTGGAAAGAACTTCTCATAAAAACCAAGCAGATGAAAACATTCAGACCACTGGGCAGAGACAGCATCAGAACAAAGAATTTGATTTCACACAATTTGGTTAAAACTGCTTCCCATATACAAATACAGGCTTCCACCTGGATCTGGGTGAGTCAACTGGATCAATTTTCATTTGAGTTCAGGCTTGCCAGATAGTGTGATCTCAGGAAAGAAGTAAATACGAATGTATGTTTGGAACGGGGTGGGGGATTGATGATGAAATTGCAACAATGTTTGCTGTGAGGCACCTGCCAGCAATCCTAACACTGATAAGACACATTTATCGATTTACGTGTGTTTGTTAAACGTAGCTTTTTGGGCCTCAGAGAGAAGAGCTAGTCTTCTTATTAGAGTAGGAATGTGTGACTACAAACGTCTTCAGGGGAAGGGGCGGAATTCTGGGGGAAGGAAGGTGAAAAGGGAGGTACAGGGCTCTGAGATGTGCGGACAGGAACCACTCTCAGACGACTGCCCTTGAGTCCAAGCCATGGGCATTTCCACTGCATGGCTCAAGAGGGTATTTTAGCAGCTCCTTTGAAGTGTGTAATCAAAACAGTGCTTCAAAGGAGGATGATAGTAATAATTATAAGGAGAGATCAAGAGGGTACAGGGTCTTCCAATACATTCACAACAAGAATGAACTAATTGGGTCACAGACTGCAATTAAAAAGAAAGACATCTCTTAATAATATTAGTCACACGCTTGAGACATTGAAGCATCATGAAAAGTCCAATTCCCTCCAGTGGCCTAGAAAATGGTTCGAACCATGAAGGCTGTGCTGTGGGCAAGCAGAAGGCCCACCTGCAGCCGCGGAGGCAGGAGAGGCACCACGGGGGCGGCCAGGCTTGGTCAGCCACACCCCTGGGGCCTGGACCCCAAGCCTCACCCCGCTTGCTGTCTGCATTTGCTACGGCCGCCCGTTGTCATTTCACACGCAGGAGCAAGGCAACCCGGCCATAGGAGCCTCATCCCAGAACACGACCTTGAAATCACAGCGGGGTGAGGCGGAGGTGGAGGTGCAGGGGCGAGAGGGGAATTATTACTGCCTAAACAAGTACTAAAGTAAAAGGCCTGCTCTTCTTTTCCCGGAGCTGAAATGGAGCTCAGCAGATGCTACGTTCTCCCACATTTCCTGGAGATGGTGTCAGCCACATGCCATGGGAGAAAAACACAGAATTTTTTGATTCTTCCTGTCTCTGTGTATGTACCACCAAAAGCTGTCCATCTGGTTCCAGAGTGATATCTGAATGTGATGGACACCCAGCAAGGCCAGGCTTTAGAACGACCACAGCCTGCCTTGTGGAAGCTGGACTGGCCCCATCACCGTGGAGGGCTGCCAGCCGGGACACCGGCTCTCCAGGAAGCGTTCTGGAAGACAGCAGCGCACTCTGTCTGCAGCTCTTGAGGATCGAAAGTTGCCAAAAATACTGAAAACTATTTAAATTGTGAACCTATTGATAAATGTTTATAAAAACAGATGCGTAGGTCTGTACTAATCTCTAGGCGTTAGCAATACAGACTAAGCCTACATTAAGCAAATCACTGCACGGACAGCGGCGAGTGTCCCCAGGGTGTGCTTAAAGCTCAATTCATAGTCACAGGTACTGTTCTCCATCTCCTTCTCGGAGGAACCGAATGGACTGGCCTGGTTCCCTCTGCGGTCACATGCTACAGGTTTAACAAAAAGATATCACGATTTGATTTGTGTGTGGACACTGTGAAAGCTAAAATTGCCATATTTTAATGTAAAGTTTTCCTGTTCTTTGATTTTTGATAAACCTTGGAAACCAAAAAAAAAAAATAAAACAACAACAAAAAACCACAAAGACCTCAAAGATCTTTCTGGAATCCCACTGCCTTAACTGAGTCATCATCACTCACCAGGACTTGCAAAAGCCTCCTAAAGAGCCTCATGGGTACCATTCCAACAGCCCCTCTCTCAATTCCAACAGCCCCTCCTCACGGGTTCCAGAATGATCTTTCTGAGGCCCAGATCAGGTTATGTCTCGTCCTGTGTTCTAATGGCTTCCCCAGGCCAAACTCCTGTGCATGGAGCCTGAGGTCCTTCATACTCTGGCTCCAACCATCTCCCCGCTTCAGCTCCCCACTTCACCTCCCACCATCCAAGGGCTCCGCGGAGTGAGCGACTCCCCTTTTCGGGAACAAGCTAGTGCCTTTGGAGATGTCAGTGCTTTTGAACCAACTATGCCCCCCCTGCCAGCAGCCACTCCCCACCTTGGCACCTCTTTCTGCACACAAACTCCAGCTCATTTTCAAGCGCTATCTGACTGCATCTCCTCGGTAAAGCCTTCCCCAGTTCCCCAGGTAAGGAGTCGTTTCCCATTCTCTGTCCCAAAGCACTTTTATGAATACTCTATTGCACCACTTTACCTGTTATATTATTTATTTACATATCTTCTATATTATATGCATTTTTTTTTTTTTTTTTTGCAGTCCGCGGGCCTCTCACTGTTGTGGCCTCTCCCGTTGCGGAGCACAGGCTCCGGACGTGCAGGCTCAGCGGCCATGGCTCACGGGCCCAGCTGCTCCACGGCATGTGGGATCTTCCCGGACCGGGGCACGAACCCATGTCCCCTGCATCAGCAGGCGGACTCTCAACCACTGTGCCACCAGGGAAGCCCTATATGCATCTTTTTAATACGGAGTACCCAGCAAGTCCAACATGCGGTGGTGCTCAGTAACGATGTTCGCTGGCCTCCTCTGCCTGTTCGAAGGTGACTCATTGAAGGAGGGGGTTCTGCAGGATTTATTTGTGCATCCTCGGTATGGGCACAGTGCCTGATACATAGCAGGTGGGTAGTAGATAGCTGCTGAAGAAATGAATGACTGAATGAAAGGATCCAAGTGAGGCAGGGAATAAACACGATTCTTATTTTATAGTGGGAAAGACTGAGCCCTGGAAATACCATTAGTTAAGGCAAATGGCCAATTCAGGGTGAAAAATAAGGCTGCTTGCCTTCTGAATGGTGTCTTAACTCAACCCAAGAACGGTGATTTTATGATTTTATTAGTGGAAATGTTTGCAGTCCTGAGCCGTATCCCCAGAGGTCTTCTGTCCTTACTTCCTCCCAATAACAAGCCACAGGATTATTCTCTTCAAGACAAATTCTGTGGCAGATGCTGTGTTTTGATTAACCCAATAGTTATTCTCAACTTTCCTTCTCTCCTGTCTATTCCCACTGTACAGGCAGCTGGGGTGGTCATGTGCTAAACTTCTGGCCAATGAGAAGGCTTTTGCTTTCCTGACAAAGAGAAATGTAGGCTTGGTGTTGGCCCTCTTCTCTCTTTTTCTTGCCTTGATCACAGAGGAAATGCCTGGGATTATGGAAGCCATTTTGTGCATATGAGACCTGAGGATGAAAACCAACCTGCCAAGGATGGAGGAAGGGAAAGATGGGAAAAGTCTGGGTCCTTGATGGCATCTTCCAGTAGCTGAAAAAATGGCAGAAACTACCGCTCTGGACTTACTTCTTATGCGAGGAAAATAAACCCCTGTTTCTTTCAGCCACTGTTAATTGGGTTTTCTCTAACTTATGACATTCTTAATTGAAACCCTCCTATGGTTACTCTTGGTCTTGGGACTTTGGAAGTTAGGTCTGGCCTTTGACAAGCTTTATTCCAAAACACCTGCATCCTGTGAAGAACTCTCCATGTTCACTGTCAACAGCAATCAGTTTACAGACATCTGAGCCCATTTCCATCTTAATTGTCTTCTTTTGTTCCGCTCAAAAAACTTAAAAAGTTTCTTTTAAATTATTAAGGAATATACTTTTTAAAAACTTCTGATTGAAGCATAACACATCACAGAAAAATTCACATAACACTAACTCCTTTTCAATCAGTCCAAAGTCATGAAAAATTTTGGAATATAGGTATTATTTTTTTTAATTTGCTCTTCTTGGGCTTCCCTGGTGGCGCAGTGGTTGGGAGTCCGCCTGCCGATGCAGGGTACGCGGGTTCGTGCCCCGGTCCGGGAAGATCCTGCAGGCCGTGGATCGGCTGGGTCCGTGAGCCATGGCCGCTGAGCCTGCGCGTCCGGAGCCTGTGCTCTGCAACGGGAGAGGCCACAACAGTGAGAAGCCCGCGTACCGCAAAAAAAAAAAGAAAAAAAATTTGCTTTTCTTCATCTTTATTCCCATATCCTTTAATATTTGTTTCATTATCTTAAAAAGATGCAAATGATTTTCTTCATTTCTTTTATAGCAAAATACTTATTTAATGATTATATATTTTTTATACAGTGTCTCAGAGGATTCTGTCTCCTACAAAGCATTTTATTTCCCTTTATCCTCCTATACTCTGATTCCTGAGATAGCCATAAATTTTTCCCATAAATTCCTCGCCACTTGGTACTATTTCATTAGATGTTTTTCTCTCTACTTTTCCACTCACGGTCTTTGCTTTGAATGCCATTTGGGTCTTTGCCTCTTCTTTAAATACATTTTTGTTTTAAACGAAGTAAATAGGTGTGCAGGAGCAAGCACTTTTTTTTTTTTTTTTTTTGCAGTACGCGGGCCTCTCACTGTTGTGGCCTCTCCCGTTGCAGAGTACAGGCTCCAGACGCGCAGGCTCAGCGGCCATGGCTCACGGGCCCAGCCGCTCTGCGGCACGTGGGATCTTCCCGGACCGGGGCACGAACCCGTGTCCCCTGCATCGGCAGGCGGACTCTCAACCACTGCGCCACCAGGGAAGCCCCAGGTGCAAGCACTTTTATCCCCTACAGTACAGTCGGGAATATGGGAACAGGGCATTTGGAAAGTCACCTCATCTTAGTGGTCCCAACGCAAGGCTCTTAGCTCCTCCCCTTTTTGGTGAACTGAGGCCCCTCATTCATAATGGTGAGGCCCAATAGCCAAGAGACAGGATGCCAAACTCCTCCTCTTGTGACCTAGTCATCCAAGGGGAAAGGTCTCACTTCATGCACAGATCCTGGGAAGATGAAACCCATCCATCAAGTATTTCTCCAAAAACTTCCATGAAAGAAACCCATCTGGTACATTTGCGGAGGGAGCTCCATCAAACTCTACGTGACAGAACATTGGATCCAGCAGAGGACTCAGCTTGTTTTTTGAATCCAACTCCTTCATTTCCATAAGGATGAAACCGAGGTATAAAATTCCAGGACCTCTTCCACCTCAGTGCACCCCACAACCTGTACAGGGTTGAATAATAGAATCAAGGTTTCCAGAGTCACTAAGGCTCCCTCCTGCCCCAAACCTTAGTTCAGGGAGGAACCTGAAGGATCGTCTTGTTCAATGGTCTCTTCCTATATATAAGGAAACCGAGACCCAGAGGACTGAATTGATTGCCCAGGTAACCTGGCTAGTGACGCTGGGAGAGGAGGGAGCAGACCATGGGTCTCACTGACGCTCCTCCAAGCCATATGGGATCACTGCCAAAGGTGACCACAAACAAGGAAGGGACTTTTCTTTCTCCTCTTGTGTTTTGGCCCTGAGTTTAATTTCTTGGTTACAAGTGGACATGTATAGATTTAGCAAAAATTCACAGACACTAGAATTTCCTTCCGTCTCTCTTCTTGAAGGTGTCAGCCTAGAGTATTTCCAGCCACAGAGAAATTAGAAACTGTAATATGTCATGAAGTAGAATAAGGAAGGAACAAGAGGAAGATCAAATGGGAAAATCCTAAAAGCCAAGCCCCTCTGAGGTAAACTAGTTATTACTATAGAAAGTTCCCTTGGGCCTTTCATTGACATTTGGGGAACATTTTTGTTAAACAAACAAACAAACAAAACCAGGGGCAAAGGAAAGGACTTGAATTTGCTTCTTCCGGTTTTAACATCTTTTAGCTCCCTGACTGGTATATCATCTGGCTTTGTCGCTGTGTTTTGCTGTGTGAGAAGATCCCTGTATCTCCTGCCAAAATAATCCTCTCAGAGAATCATCTCTCAACCTGACTTTGGCAAGAGAAACGTGGAGAGAGAAGGCTTTATTTGGTTAAAGCCATAAGCAAAAGATTGGCCAAAATGTGACCTCAACACATAAATAACTGTCCAGATTGACTAATCTGCATCAGCTGCTCAAGGAGGAAGAGGCTCTGGGGCCACATGGGTTTTCCATTATGACAGATGGTATTTTGAATCTTTCCTTCTTTCATCATCAAGCCTGGAGAGTTTCGAGGCACGTCGCAAATGAACTTCTGAAACCCTCGGCATTTAGAGTCAGTCCTCTTCTATAGGGTTAAAACCTAGCCAATCATTTCCAGGCAGGGCGTGTGATTTTTCTGGTTAGTCCTTTCCCTGCTGGCTCTATCCTTTGGTTTCAGGGGCTCAAGACAAGCTGCCGCCCTCTGAGGGCTGCTTGTGAGTTAAGGAGTCAGCTGTGGTTTAGGACTCTTTGGGGGTTAATATCTTTGCTCTAGTGTTTGCGGTTCTATATCCTTTACAAATTCCTTTTCTTTCTAAGGGTCACTTCAACTTAGGGGAATATGGCAGGTCCTAACACAACTCTTAGGTTCCCTATGACCACCTCTCTGCAGGTCTTAGTGCAACCAAATTCCCCTTTAAAGACCATTCCAAACACTCTGCCAAAATATAGGATTTTCTGCTGGTTAAGATGTCAGATCAAGGAACAGCTAAGATCGCAGATTTTAGTAAGAGTCAATCTGTGCTCAATTAAAAATAGTGGGTAGAGATTTTTAGGCATAAAAGAGTTCACAGCCTTGATCTTTTTTGGCCTCATTTCAAACTTTAATGCTTAACATACTTAAGCATTAAAGTCCATGCATAGGTCCAAGAAGTATTTCTCCAAAAGTTTTCATGAAATAAATCCATCTGGTAGAATTTGGGAGGGAACTCTATTAAACTCTACTTGACAGAACATTGGATCCAGGAGAGGACTCATCTTTCTTTAACCCTAACTGCTTCCCTTTCATGAAGATGAAACCAAGGCATAAAATTCGAGGACCTCTCTCACCGCAATGCACCCCACAACTTAAAACGTACACAGGGTTGAGTAACAGAGTCAAGGTCTCCAGAGTAACTACATCTCCATCCTGCCCCAAATCTCACTTCAGGGAGGAACCTTAACAATTATCTTGTTCAATGGTCTCTTCCTATTCAATACATATAAGGAAACCAAGGTCCAGAGAATGGAAGTAACTGCCCCACAGTCTCACTCAAGCTCCTCTCAACCATAAGACTTATGCCAACCTCTACAACCAACATGGGTTTGTGGAATTGGTTATTAGTAAACATCCTGGGATCAACTTAGAAAAAGTCTTATGGCATTTTTTGCATAATTCTGGGCAAGAGTTAGCCTCAAAGAATCCTTACTAATGGACTTTTAATTCGGTAAAGAACCATAAGTGTTTTCTACACCTGCTTTTTTTCATTTAAAATCAATAGAAGAAAACAGAACCTGGATTCCTCTGGTAATGGAAAATGGCTAGGACTTGGTACCTCTAATTCCAGTGAGGCTGATCACATGAGCATCTTAGGGAACTTCTGTAAGCATCCAAAGAGAGAGTCACTGGCAGAGTTTAGCCAATAGATGTCTGTCATCTCTGTATAACTTCAGCTTAACAAGAAATCCATTGGGAATTTGGATGTTGCTTCTATATTTTCCCTCTACTTGTGTTTCCAAGATCAGTGGACCTTCAATAAATGCTTACTGAATAAATGAGACAGTCACATCACCAAGATCATGATTGGTGAACTAAATGGCAACCAAATTTTACATTGCAACAGGGAAGCAAACTGACAATATTGATTCAGGAGTGACATCTACAGGGCTTTGGTTATTATCTTGCCACTTACATACACCGGTAACCACTTCTCTTCTTAATGATGATGGTAAGATGTAAAGTCTTAGCAAATGCCCTCAGAATGTCCCAATGTTGAGAACATTTATAAATCTTTGTTAGAAAACCATTAGGCCTGGGACCTGTGTCATTCTTATGTCTTTGTGGCAGACACTGCTGATTACTTACTCAATATCCAACAGAGTGACAACTTTTTTCTTTAGGGTAGCACTGTGCCTTGTTAAAAATCATGCACTTCCCTTCACAACTTCCACTGCTGTTAGGGCCTTGCCCTGAAACATAGTTCTGGCCAATGAGATTCACCCCATTTGGGCAGCATATCTCCATTATGCAAAACAATATCAGAGTTTCTTAAAAGTATATTAAGGATTTAAGTTTAATTCGGTCCCATTTGTTTATTTTTGTTTTAATTTTCATTATTCTAGGAGGTGGGTCAAAAAAGATGTTGCTGTGATTTATGTCAAAGAGTGTTCAGCCTATGTTTTCCTCTAAGAGTTTTATAGTGTCTGGTCTTACATTTAGATCTTTAATCCATTTTGAATTTATTTTTGTGCATGGTGTTAGGGGGTGTTCTAATTTCATTCTTTTACGTGTAGCTGTCCAGTTTTTCCCAGCATCACTTATTGAAGAGGCTGTCTTTGCTCCATTGTATATTCTGGCCTCCTTTGTCATACATTAGGTGACCGTAGGTGTGTGGGTTTATCTCTGGGCTTTCTATCCTGTTCCACTGATCTATATTTATGTTTTTGTGCCAGTACCATACTTTCTGGATTACTGTAGCTTTGTAGTATAGTCTGAAGTCAGGGAGGCCTGATTCCTCCAGCTCCTTTTTTTTTTTTTTCCCTCAAGATTGCTTTTGCTATTTGAGGTCTTTTGTGTTTCCATACAAACTGTAACATTTTTTGTTCTAGTTCTGTGAAAAATGCCACTGGTAATTTGATACAGATTGCACTGAATCTGTAGATTGCTTTGGGTAGTATAGTCATTTTCACAATACTGATTCTTCCAATCCAAGTACATAGTATATCTCTCCACCTGTTTGTGTCATCTTTGATTTCTTTCATCAGTATCTTATAGTCTTCTGCATACAGGTCTTTTGCCTCCTTAGGTAGGTTTATTCCTAGGTATTTTATACTTTTTGTTGCAATGGTAAATGGGATTGTTTCCTTAATTTCTCTTTCTGATCTTTCACTATTAGTGTATAGGAATGCAAGAGATTTCTGTGTATTAATATTGTATCCTGCAACTTTACCAAATTCATCAATTAGCTCTAGTAGTTTTCTGGTGGCATCTTTAGGATTTTCTATGTATAGCATCATGTCATCTGAAAACAGTGACAGTTTTACTTCTTCTTTGCCAATTTGGATTCCATTTAGACAGCGCTCAGAATGGGAGAAAATATTTGCAAACGAAGCAACTGACAAAGGATTAATCTCCAAAATATACAAGCAGCTCATACAGCTCAATATCAGAAAAACAAACAAACCAATCAAAAAATGGGCAGAAGACGTAAATAGACATTTCTCCAAAGAAGACATACAGATGGCCAACAAACACATGAAAGAATGCTCAACATCACTAATCATTAGAGAAATGCAAATCAAAACTACAATGAGGTACCACCTCACACTGGTCAGAATGGCCATCATCAAAAATTCTACAAACAATAAATGCTGGAGAGGGTGTGGAGAAAAGGGAACCCTCTTGCACTGTTGGTGGGAATGTAAATTAATACAGCCACTATGGAAAACAGTATGGAGGTTCCTTAAAAAACTAAAAACAGAACTACCATATGACCCAGCAATCCCACTACTGGTCATATACCCTGAGAAAACCATAATTCAAAAAAACACATGCACCCCAATGTTCATTGTAGCACTATTTACAATAGCCAGGACATGGAAGCAACCTAAATGTCCATCAACAGAGGAATGGATAAAGAAGATGTGGTACATATATACAATGGAATATTACTCAGCCATAAAAAGGAATGAAATTGGGTCATTTGTAGAGACATGGATGGACCTAGGGAGTGTCATACAGACTGAACTAAGTCAGAAAGAGAAAAGCAAGTATCGTATAATAACGCATATATGTGGAATCTAGAAAAATGGTATAGATGATTTTATTTGCAAAGCAGAAATAGAGACAAAGACATAGAGAACAAATGTATGGATACCAAGGGGGAAAGGGCTGGGGAGGGAGGAATTGGGAGACTGGGATTGACACATATACATTATTGATACTATATATAAAATAGTCAAGTGATGGGAACATACTGTACGGCACAGGGAACTCTAGCTAATGCACTGTAGTGATCTAAATGGGAGGGACGTTCAGAAGGGAGGGGATATCTGTATGTGTATGGCTGATTCATTTTGTTGTGCAGTGGAGGCTAACACAACATTGTAAAGCAACCATACTCCAATAAAAATTAATTTAAAAAGTATATTAAGGAGATAATGCATAATTAAAACCATAGGCTACAGGTAGAGAGGATTTACCATTGTGCCAGGCACTCTATTATGCATGTACACATATTATATTGAAACGTATAATGGCACTATGGTTAGATACTATTGTTACCACTTCCATTTTACAAAAAAAGACGTATCAGGCTCAGGGAGGCTGAACAATGAATTCAAGGTCACGCAACTGGTAAGTGAGTCTATCCCAAACCCAAGTCTGACTCCAAAGCCCAAACCCTTAACCATTCGTTACATGATACTACTGTACAAGATCAAAGAAGAAAATCCAAGAGTTCTGATTTATCTCACCAAAGACAAATTTATCTGCTACAATCTCGATTTGTTCCAATTTAAATTTTCCTATATTCACCAGCCATGAAGAAGAAGCATCCGTGATTGCATAAATTTAAAGGAGGCTTTACTGGGGTGACCCAAATGCCTACCCCAGGACCTAGATGGAGAGAGAATGGTGGAATTTGGAGCCCGCCAACTCCCTTCTCTTGCCTGATTCCTCTCGGGTCTCCTCCTAGGTTTTTACGCTGATGGGTTGCTGGATATCAAAAATCTGAGCACCAGTTATGTAAATTTTAATTAAATCCTTTCAGGTCAGCTTTCAGTGGTCTTAGAATAAGCCCCTCTAATGACTGTTCTTTCAACTTTTCCCAGCGAAGTAAAAGAACAGACATTCAAGTGTGGAGCTACCCCATGACTGTATTAGGTAATGGCGAATCTTTAAATCAAAAAAATTTTCTTCTACAAATTATTATAAAGTATGGGCACATATGAAAACACCTTGAGGGAAAACACTACCACTCCTTGGGCAAATGGGAGAATTCTCTTTTTCCCCTTGTAAATTGCTGAACTCGGTGCTCCATATTTATTTATTGAATAAAGGAGGGGATGAATAAACTAAAAGCAAATCACCATTGTTAAAAAATTTAAACTTTATAAAATATTCTAGACTGTGAAAATTCAGACCTTCTAAACTAACTTCTAAAATACTAAAAATGTTGATGTTCATTTACTTCTAATATTATATGATGTGCTATGCACCACACCTATAGAGTATTTTTAAAATATTTAATATGTTTCTTTTAAAATTCAAGTCACAGTCATTTCCAAATATTATTCAAGTAAGCCCCTAGGGATTCTGTAGTTCCCTTCACTGAATTGGAATCCGTTGGTATTCTCAATTATTCTAGTTCTCTTTTCTTATGGACAAGCCTTGATCATATCATCCATTCCTTTAAAGATTTCTAAATTTCCTTAAAGCCCTTATCAGCTCCCAGACACTGCAGTATTCTTGAGTGACTACATCCAGTTTCAAATTTTCGGTCTTCTCTCTCTGTTTCCTAATCTATTGAATTCTGTATTAACAGAAAATATAACTCTTCCAGTTTGCCTTTCTCTTGACCTTGGGTCTTAGCACATTATAAAATTTGCAATAGTTGATGGTAGATTTAACATTTGAAGGCAACACTCATCACAAATATTTTTCTCCTGGACCCAGAAATACTATCTATTTGATAAAGCTGAGCTGTATGTTTTTATATGGTGAAGATTTCTGCTTGTTGGTTTCTTTAATTATTTTTCCCCAGGTAGGGCACACCAACATGGGTTTGGGACATACCTTGTTAATATTTTCCTATGAAAGTGTGTCTGAATGATTGGCAACACTGATAATTTGTTAACAACAATAATAAGTAACACAGCTGCCAAACATTTTATTTTTAAAATAAATAAAACAGGCCATCTCCACAATAATATTGTTGTCAATTATTTGAATATCCACGTACTTTCTTTAATGGGAGAGAAACCTGTGGATTTAGATGTAGCTGAAAGAGGAATTATACATACAACCAGTTAAGATTTACTTAGCACTTATGTTGTTCTAGGCACTGTGGCTAAGTCCTTTACTTATATTATATCATTTAATCCTCAAAGCAACACATTAAGGTTGGTCTCACTGTTATCCTTATTGTACCGATGAGAAAAATCAATGCTCAAGAGGCTTAAGGAATCAGTCTGTTCTCACACAGCTGGTAAGAGGTGGAGCTGAGATCTGAACCCAGGATTCCCAACCTGGAAGAATACGTACACTGGCTTTCCTCATACTGCACGTAACACTCGGTGTGTCCATGGGATGCGTCACCCCTTTTTTATGAAGGATCTTTAATCTCTGTGTCAAAGTAGAAAAAGGCTGATAGCAGATTTTGGACTGGGTCCTAAGGAGGCCAAAGTTGTGTGTTTAATTTTTCTCTTTCCTAGATGGCAAGTGTCGCTGCATTTTATGGTTTCAGATGAAAGTACAACCTTATCAGCTGCCTTAAACACACATGTCCCTGTTAAAGAACAGAAGGTAGCTACAGCACGGAAGGTTTAATGTAAGTTTAATCCTACTCCAAACACATATCCTATGGACAAGGAGTCTGAAGAATTGAACTTGAATTTGAAAGTTAAGGCATTACTATTATCAATATAACTAAATGAAAACTCGAAACCACTTCTATTTAATCATTTAAGGTTAGAGCAAATAGAGGATTTTCAGCTTACAAACCAAAAATGCAAATATCCAGTAGCCTAAGGATATGTTAAGGAACAGTAAATACTCAGTGATACAACTCCAAAGTAGCTGAGCGAGAGGAGGAGAAATCTAAAAAAAAAAAGATGTTTTCCTTCCATTTCAATTTTCAAACTGAAAAGGAAATCAAATAAATTAAATACAAAAATATCAGTGCAATATTTTGGTTACAAATCAAAATAGAGAAAGATCAAATAATAAATTTGGAAGTGTGGAGGCACAACCTTAGTCCATAGTGGAAATGCAATATATTTTAACTATATGTCCTGTATTACTGAAGGTTGTATGTATGTATCTTTCTCATATATTCTGACTTGGTCATCTTTTTTTTATTCTTTAATTTTTTTTTTATTTGGTCGTGCCACACGACATGTGGGATCTTAGTTCCCTGACCAGGGCTCGAACTTGTGCCCCTTGTATTGGAAGCATGGAGTCTTAATCACTGAACCTCCGGGGAAGTCCCTGACTTGGTCATCTTTGAAAGCATCTCTTCCTAGCTTCTTGTTTTACATAGATCTTAAATATAATAGACAATCAATAAATATTGGTTGATTTGATTAAAATTTCACTAATTATAGGCAAAGGAGAGCAAAGCATTGATGCATGATATATGTAAATTAATGTAAACCACTTGCAAATAGATGAGGCTGAGAAGTCCTAGCCTGTCCCATGTTGCACCACTGCCTACCCCATAACAGAAAGTTACTACCTCAAACTATGATGATGGAGGTTCAACTTTCTTTGGAGACTTCGCCTCAGAAGAATCTTGGCCTCACCTTCTGTGAACCAGGGAGAACTGGGAGAAGGCTTCTATTACTGCTTCTAATTTATAGAGAACCTGAGGTGTGGGCCAGCTAACTGCCTGCCTGGAGTCATACAGTAAAATCCAGATTGGGAGTGAACCAGTCTTAGCTCAGTGCTCTCCTCACCTCCTCCCCCTGCCTCCCCACAGGCTGAAGTTCAGGTGCTTAATCACACTACCTACCAATGGCTTTGCATAACTAATCAGTCTTCAACCTGTACACTGTCCTATAGAACACTTACTACAGTGGAGAACAGACGTCACCGTGATAATCTCATTTTCTATCTCCCAGTTTTGGCATACGCACATCTGTAACCTTAACGTTGCATGAACAAAGATTCTTACATTTAATCTTAATGTGGGAATTCACAAATGCTCCTCCCATCGGAATGCCGCCATATTCTGATTTCAACAGTGTACGAGCATATGATTTGTCTCAAGGTCCTTTCGGTGTTGTCTGAGATGAAAATGTGGTCACAGTCTAATCTCATAGGACATAACGTCAGGTGAAACTCCTAGAGATCTACATTTCTCATTTAAAAAACGTATACATACCCCAAACCCATAAAGGCCAATGGGAAAGCTCTTTACCTGTCAAGACCCAATTCACAGAACTATTTCTACCGTTAAGGAAACCAGTAATATCTCCAGGAGAACAGAGCACTGAAAAATGTCAAATCCCAAATACTGGTCTGGCGGGTAACCATGGGTAAAAAGCGAGTTTCCAAAGGCTTTCAAATGGAATGGCACACCTCTTTCCTCTTCCAAAGTAAAGGTTTAGCCAAAATGGCAAACTCTGATACCTAGACTAAGCCTACTCACCGTCCGTGCGTGTCAAATGATGTCAGAATCACTGCTTATGGGGAGTGACTGCGTCTGCTTCTCCCTCTGTGTTACTTATAGATAACATAACCCTATTACTTAGGCACCAGGATAATCAGAAGTATGCCCTTTTAACCCAATCATTTTTGCCCTAATTGATGGAATGTGGAAGAGCTAAATCTGATTTGACCAGGTTCATGTGTGGGGGGCAATGGGAACGATTGAAAGAAGGGAAGTGGAAGCAACTGTCATTCTTCTGAAATTCTTTGCTCTATCTGCTCAGCTAGAGTAGCGTGTCTTACGCCACTGACTCCTCCACTAAGGCTTCTAATTCCCTGTCAGTGTAATTTGGAGCCAGTCAGCTAACAAAGCATATAAAAATATGTAAAAGAGAATTGGTTGTTGATTCTGGGCACCCACATATTTGGCCCACATGCTTAAACGATCATGTCTCTATGTGGAGATAAAATGGCCTGCTGAATGCGGTACTAAGCTCCAGTGTGAACCACCCTTTGGGGCTTCAGTGTCTACCCTGTCAAAAGGATCCTCTATATCCAATGTCCTCTTTATCTTGTTAAATCAAGAAGGATGTAACCACTGGATTCCACAGGGTAGAAAAACTTGCCATTTGCAACCGTGCAGGGAAGAGACTCTTAACTTCGTTTCCCTACTTCAATTATCAGCTTGAAAGGAGGTTCTTTATCCTTTCAAGTGGAGGGCTGTTCAAGAATAAATGTTCCAAAAATAAATATGGATACACGCAGATATACAGATACATTTTCACTTGTCTGTGCGTATAGTATCTCTGGAGGGATGCCCATGGAACTGGTAACACTGGTTGAGTGGCGGAGAAGGGGGAAGGAGGGGGAGAAGAGGGAGAGGGCAGGAGCAGGGAGCAGTGAAGTGGTGGTGGGGAGAAGGGTGGGGGGATACCTTATTTCATCAGTGGCAAATCGAATTTCTAACCAACTGTGAACATTTTTTTTTTTTTTTGCGGTACGCGGGCATCTTACTGTTGTGGCCTCTCCCGTTGCGGAGCACAGGCTCCGGACGCGCAGGCTCAGCGGCCATGGCTCACGGGTCCAGCCGCTCCGCGGCATGTGGGACCCTCCCGGACCGGGGCACGAACCCGTGTCCCCTGCATTGGCAGGCGGACTCTCAGCCACTGCGCCACCAGGGAAGCCCCAACTGTGAACATTTAATATCATGTCTCCGTTTACCCTCTTAACACCTGGGCAGGAAATATGGCGGCAGCACCAATAATAAAATTTGCTACTGAGAGCTAGCAATGCATCAGGCGCTCTGTAAAGTACCTGAAGTGAATTATATCATTGGCTCCTCCCAACAGCCTCTGTGGTAGGTTCTGTCCCCTTTTCACAGATACTGAACCAAACCACGCATTCTGGGGGTGTCCTCCCAAGTCAGAGCAAGGTCAAAAGGCAGGAACCGTGTAGTGTTTTATCAAGAATTTTGGTCTCTTAGGGGCAGTGGCCCTGAGTCACACAATTCTGGGACCACATTTGCAACAATTATTAATCAATGGAATCCTTATATAATATCTCAAAACAAAACCCAAATGTCTTGAAGAGTATCCCGCAAGCAAACTGTATCTGGCTCAAGCCACGGTGTGCTGGGTACGATCTCTGTACTGGATAACAGAGACCCTACAGACCAAAGTACAGATCTTGCTTTTAGAGGTAAACTCTTTGCCTTTAGGTAAAATTATTGTGAAAAGCTTCACATTTGACCTTTACAGACACTCCGTCTACTGCTTTGATATAATAATAGCCAGGGGATTATCTTTTTATCAAGTTACAACTGTTCACCTAGTGACTCACATGAGTCTATGCTTCGTTCCAGTTGGCCAAGGAGAGGTTTGTGAAGTCCTTGAACTTTAAGAGATTCACAACGGCTACCCCTGCCCCAAAATGCTGCATCACAGGAGAAGTTCTTTGTCCCCTTTTTCTCTGGAGCTTGTTCACCAGTAAGGCTATTAGCCCTCATTCTCCCATGTTCCTTCTATGCCTTTCTGTTTCCTGTATTCATTTATTTTAAAAAGAAAGAGAAAAAGCGGAATCCTTCTGTTTGGAGGAACCCGCACTCTAGGGCTTGCTTCCTTAAGTCCTGAATAATTTTTAAAAGCGTTATACTGTAATATGCTGAGTTTTAAGAAACCAAAACTTCTATGGCAGAAATGGAAATGATTTATTCTGGAAATCGTTGTTGTATTTTTTTTTTTTTTTTTTTTAGGGTTGGGCATCATTAGCTGTTGTATATTCACATTGTTAAACCCACACGCCCTCTTGAGTGCTTAAAGTTTTAGCCTGCCTAGTAAATATTTTGATACAGGTCAGTCTAAGTAACTTTCAGACTTCCCTGGTGGCGCAGTGGTTAAGAATCCACCTGCTAATGCAGGGGACACGGGTTGGAGCCCTGGTCCGGGAAGATCCCACATGCTGTGGATCAACTAAGCCCATGCGCCACAGCTACTGAGCCTGCGCTCTAGAGCCCACGAGCCACAACTACTGAGCCCAAGCACCTAGAGCCCGTGCTCCGCAACAAGGATGAGAAGCCCACACACTGCAACGAAGGGTAGCCCCCGCTCACCGCAACTAGAGAAGGCCCCTGTGCAGCAACAAAGACCCAACTCAGCCAAAAAACAAACAAACTGAAAAACCTTAAAAAATAAATAACTTCCACTTCCATGCGATTGGGTGAAATTGTTTTCTTTACCATTTTCTGTTGATACAATAATAAGAATTGCTATAATGAGTCACCATCATTCTTCCTCACTGAATTTAAGAGTAAATTGATGTAGAATCATCCATTAAATTTTATGTTGTAAGGACCAAAGGGACTTTGAGAAGAAAATCAAGACAAACGTTTGTGTACTGGAGTATGGCTGCCCCCACTAACTCTATATTCACATCAGAGTATGTTATAGCCTATAGAAGACACACCCTGCATTCCATAAACAATATACATGATTTGCATTTCTATTACTTCATATAGAGGTAAAATACTAATCTGCTTTCAAAATTTATACTAGTAAAAAGTAGGAAATGACCTAACAAAGAACATGCGTGTCGTAGGGGCCAAACTATATTATCACCCGCAGAGGATTTGCTCTAATACACACACAGATACGTATGTACATTCATCAGTTTAAAAATGTTCTAACCTTAATTTTAGTGATCTGCTCAGAATTCAGGGACGGATATCTGCTGTACGATGTTGACACATGAAATACTGTAGAAAGCATGATAATTACTGCCATTTGTAGATCTTCTGAGTTGCAATGTTTTTGCTGTGAGTTGGTGAATTCCTTTACTGAAAAGAATTACCTCGAGTTTAATGAAATTGATCGGATCAAAGCAGAAATCTCTGACATCTGCAGAGAAATCCACAGGTAATTGACAAAGCCACAGAACATTAGTTGTCTACTCTGAATTTCTAGCTTGTCCACCGATGTGACTCCGATGTAAAGTGCCGGCAGTCTACTAGTTCGTGAGCTGCCTCAAGCCCACATCAATCCTGGTCAGCTTTATTTTCATCCCAAATCAAATCCCACGTTTTGATAACTTTATTGGGGGTGGGAGCTACGACTCAAAATTAGGTCAAAGCAACAAATCTGTATTAGGATTTTAAAACCAAATGAAATTGACAGACATGTATGTGTTTACTAAGTTAAGGTTCAAATCAGCAGATAGGAAATCAGCTAGTCGGGAGCAGGGATCCACCACAATGATAACAGTGTGTAGAAATCTTAGTAGGTCACTCTGATGGGCACTGGTCTGAGTGCCTTATGTGTATGACTTCACTAAACCTCACCCCAAGCCTGTGAGTTAGGTATTACTACCATCAACAATTTACAGAGGAGGAAATCCAGGCACAAAGAGTGGAAGGAAGCTTGCTAAAATCGACTCAGCTGGCAAGTGGCGGAGCTAAGATTTGAACCGTGGCAGTTCAGCTCCTCAGCTAGTACTGCCCTACGTGAGATTGAGGATTGATGTAACAGAGTGAAATAACGAGCCATTGTAGACATCATCACAGTCTGTGCCCTCTATCCTGACCAAAGGCCAGCTGGAATCATTAAGCAGTCTTTGGGTTCCTTGACCTTGAATTAACCGAAGACAAGATATCTGAAGCAGAGGCTGCTAGCTGTCTTCCCACACGCATGCTTTTCTTCTTCCTTTAATAAAGGAACCCCTGAGGTTTTGCTGGGCACATGTCTGCCCAACAAAAAAACTTTGTCAGTCTCCCTAACAGCTACATGTAGCCATGTGACTAAGTTCTAGACAATGAGATGAGCAGAAGTGATGTGCACAACCTGTAGGTCATGCCCTTAAAAGGAGGGCCATGCCCTTGACTTTCTTCTTGCCTTCCTGCCGTTGAGGATGTGGGCGTGATGGTGGGAGATGGAGCCGCCATCCTAGGTGGTGAAATGGAAGCTATATACCAAGGTTGGCAGAACAAGACAGAAGGAACCTGGCCACCCTGGGGCCACAATAACAGCCCCAGATTGCTCACGCTCCGGCTGACATATCAGAGAGAAATAAACTTCTACCTTATTTAAGCCGCTGTTCCTTTGGCCTTTTTTACAGCCATCAAAACTTCATCCTAACTGATCCATGTAATTTTTTTTTATCATTTAAAGTAGGCTCAGGTACTTCACAGGGAATAGGACTCCCGTTCCATAATGCATATCCTCCATTTCCTGAGATTTTAAGAATTCATGAGCAAGGTTCTGTTCACGTTTGATGCTTGTTTTTCAGGCCACTGTTATAATGAAAGAGTGTCACCGTTGCCCAGTTGTCTACTATGAAACAAGTGCAAGTGTTCATAGAGCTATTAAACAACAAAACCCTAGCTTAGAAACTTGAAAAATTTCCAGAAGTCTGTGTTTATACACAGTTGAAGCAATACCACTTAATTTGTATATCTGGTCTGTGACTTTTAGTTTTCAACATGCCCTTTAGGTACACACCCGCCAACAGCTAAGGTGGGGTTTCTCAACCTCAGCACTACTGACATCTGGCCCAGAAAATACTTCGTTGCTGGGTCTGTTCTGTGCATTGCAGGATACTTGGTAGCATCCCTGGCTTCTAGATAATAGGTGCCAGTAGCACCTGCCCCCGGTCATGGCAATTAAAAATATCACCAGGCACTGCTAAACGTCTCCTGCGGGGGACAAATCAACCCCAGTTGAAAACCGCAGATCTCATCCAGCCTAGGTTGCAGATTTTGAGAAAGCAGACTAGGACTTTAAATTCTAGCTGGGACACAGACAGGTAGGTCCTTAATGTACCTTCAATGATAGTGGTACCCTGGTGATTACCAGGGGCAAGGAGCACGAGCTGATTCTTAAGTTTTGAATTAAGAAGTTCACTGAGCTTTCGATAAGAAAATTCACAAGGCAGTAAAAAAAGTCATAGGCATAATTCCAATCACATTTAACTATTTGTCCAACTTCCTCTATCCAAGGTTAAGATGGAAATAATTGCCTATGTGAAGTAAAAAAAAAAAAAAAAATCCTCCATGTCTGAATGGGATTCTTTTGTAGAAACTCTAATGACAGAAGAAAATTTGACCCTTTCAGAATGGAGAACATTGCCCTATTAAACTTCCAATTCCTTTAGCCTTTCTATGTTGTGGCACCATATTTTTCAGACATTTGGACACTGAATATGTGTAATAAGTGAGAATTATTTGCAGGTATCTTCAAATATGTAAGCCTTTTTAGCCCTACCAGTCAAGTTCTTCTACCTTAATAGCCTTCGCAATACTTCACATACATATGGATCTATTTTTTATTTTATTTTATTTTTCATTGAAGTAGAGTTGCTTTACAATGTTGTGTTAGTTTCAGGTGTTGTATCTATTCTTTTTCAGTTTTTTTTCCCTTATAGGTTATTACAAAATATTGAGTATATCTCCCTGTGCTATACAGTAGGTGACAAATAGAAACTTTTCTATGTTCCACGGAATCAGCTCATTCCAAGCAAATAATATCTTCAAAATCTCTTTCCTATTAGAGAGAGTGAGGAGGAAGTGTACTGTAAAAAGATACGTCAGGCCCGTCACCTGTCCTGAGATGGGGCTTCGGGGGTGAGGTGAGGAAAAGGCTGTCACCTTACATTTCTTTCAGATCACTGCACTCATTAGGAAGGTCCCCAGCACCTTTGGCATAACTAATGATTGTCAGGGCGTGGGAAGCCAATCAACTTGATGTTCATTATCATCAACAGAGCAGAAGTAATACCCCAAGGGTGGGATGAAATTTCATTGTTTTAATTGAGAGAATTCTCTCTTTGCTGATTCCTGGAGTGGGTGGAATCCAAGACATATCTTTTTCTCCCTTTCAATACACATGCTTTAAAAAGCTTAGCTGATTACTGTAATCCATCATTTCCAGCAACCGAAAAACTCCATTATTTCAATCTGAGCCTTTTACCATTCATGGGGGAGGCGGAGGAGTGGGGGGAAGGCAGGAAGGGTGATCTGCAATTCATAGGAAATTATTTTTAAAAATGGGAACTAAAGGCAACATACTGAGGAGAGGGGGTCATTCAGCCCCTGTCTAACACACTGAATAAGAATCAAGGATGGACACTGTCATAGCTACTTATATGCAAGAAGGTGCAAAACCAAAGACTGGTTTCAGATACTAAGGACTAGATTCAATTAATGGCTAAATGCAGAATTCAAAATTTTTCTTCTATCCTTTTCCTCCCACTTAAGTTCACTTTGCCATTATTTTAAAATTTTGAAAAGCAATCTAGAGACATTTGTTATTCAATGAGATTCACTCACATGCAAAACATCATTACTTTCCAGTTCCTACTGAGATACAAAGACCAATAGTACCAGACCACTCTGGGAAAGGTTTGGTTTCTCTTCTGTTTTGTTTGTTTTTAGTACAGTGGGGCACAGCGTCAAAGGTCTGGTTCAGGAGTGATCCAATCATCTCAATAGGATGGGAGTTTGGATCCGCAAACCGTTTGGCACAAACCAGCCTGCTGAGTCAAGACCGAAGGAGTTGGGACTTCCCTGGTGGACCAGTGGTTAAGAGTCAGTCTTGCAATGCAGAGGACGCTGGTTCGATCCCTGGTCGGGGAACTAAGATCCCATGTGCCGCGGGGCAGCTGAGCCTGTGTGCCACAACTAGAGAGAAGCCTACACACAGCAACAAAGAGCCCACGTGCCTCAACTAAGACCCAAGGCAGCCAAAAAAAAAAAAAAAAAAAAAGACTAAAGGAGTTGGCACCTAGTTGGTCCTTCTTGACTTTGCCAGACGGGAACTCAAAGGAGGAGAACACTCCCGTTATCCTTATCGGTGAGTCCAGTGATGATAAAATTGCTGGGTGTGACCCACCAGCAGATCATGAAATGAACTGGGCTCAACCAGCACTTTAAAAAAAAAAAAAAAGGTGAAATAAAATAGGATAGACTAGAAAATACCAGAATTTACCTATCTTAATCGATCAACCAACCTATCTCTATATATTTTACACTGTCATTTAACACACACATATACATACACGTTTGTAAACACATGAAACTTACTCTGGGTTTCTGTCCAAAAGTTTGAAGGCCACCAACTCAGTACACATTTCCACCTATTTTGTTATGATCAAGCATTTTACGAGTCCAAGTCTATTAAAACCAATACATAACATAGCTGCACATATCTTTTTCCTTGTGCATATTTAAAATTCTTTCTTTAAAAATCTCTTTAATCCCATCAACCTGAGCAATTGGAAAACAAAACAAAAAAGAGTCCAAGCTGGTTACCACCTTCAAGAGGGTAAGATAATCACTTCTTTGCTAGCGGTGTACTGGGATCACTCTCGTTCTTCAATTGCACAAATAAAGGTAGTCGTGTTGGACTTCAGCTGTTTGCAAAAGGATTTAGAAAGCGTCATGGATCTAATCTGAGAGGAGTTGATAGCATCACCTTGAGAATGTCAACCACACAATCTGACCTATGAGACTTCTCTGTCCTCCTTCCGAGTAGAGAGAAGTTTTTCCAGTTGATCAAAGGAATCCTTATGAATCAGTGTATATCACTCCCCAAGACTCCAAGACTGTAATAGAGACAGCAATATCATTTAGCTTGAGCCAGTAATGATTTCCCAAAGGTCTAACTGCAGGGTTATCCCAGCTCCCCAGTAAAATGAAAATGACTTAAATGTATTCAGTGCGCTAAGCACACAGGAACATCCTGGTTGGGTTATTGATGCACACACACAAAAAAATCCAGTTTCTCAAAATGTATGCAGTTTTTCTCAAATTCATTTCCCTTTGTTATTACTTGTTCTAACCTATGGTGTGCTACCCTGAAAAGGGGCCACCATGGCTAGGGAACAATGAGTCAATTAAGAACTTTCTAATTATGAAATCTCTTAAGTGGACATTTCTATTTAAAAGAGCAAAGCCCTTAAGTCAGATGGAGAAAGACAAATATGGTATGATATCACTTATATGTAGAATGTAAAGAATACAACAAACAGTGACTATAACAAAAAAGAAGCAGACTCACAGACATAGAGAACAAACTAGTGGTTGCCAGTGTGTGTGTGGAGGGGCAACGTAAGAGTGGAAATTAAGAGGTACCAACTACTAAGTATAAAATAAGCTGTAAGGATGTACTGTACAGCATGGGGAATAGAGCCGATATTTTATGATAACTATAAATGGAGTATAACCTTTAAAGATTCTGGATCACTGTATTGTACACCTGTAACTTATATAATATTGTACAGCAACTATATTTCAATAAAAAAACAATGCTTTAAAAAAGTAAAGTAGCAAAGCCCTTTTAGAGATTTTGACCAGTTTCTTCCCACACGCCAAAAGAAAATGAACACACACACACTCATGAGGGTAAACAGATGTAAATGGACCGCTTGTAAAGGTTTCTCTTGTCTCCACCCTCAACCCTTCCCCCAGTGAATTCTGAAGCCTGCGTCACCCTGGAGGAAACTGTAATTCAGACTCACTCTTCAGCTCAATATTAAGTAGTCAACCTCACAGCTTGCCAGCAAGAAGTGGACTGCTTTTCTATCACTGAATCTTATTATCTCATTCCCTATCTCAGCAAACTGTCTCTGAACGACTTGGCTGAAAAATTGTATGGTAACAGGTCTAGTCTAGACAATCATCTACTCTATTCTGGTGGTTGGAAAGCACTTAAAACAAAAATTTAGCCAAACAATGTGTTTATATGATGCAAGTCTCAAAAAGTCTAGGAAGAATCTCCATTGCCTCAGATATTACAGATGACAAAATATTGTTAAAAAGGGATTTCAACATTTGAGGATTGCTGGAGAGAGGTGGGAAGAGGCACATATTTAGAGGGAAGGTCATCTTGAACCTGAGCCTTTTTTTTTTTTTTTTTAAAGGGAATTCCTTTATTTTTATTATTTATTTAGTTATTTGTTTATTTTTGGCTGTGTTGGGTCTTCGTTTCTGGGCGAGGGCTTTCTCTAGTTGCGGCGAGCGGGGGCCCCTCTTCATCGCCGTGTGCGGGCCTCTCACTGTCGCGGCCTCTCTTGTTGCGGAGCACAGGCTCCAGACGCGCAGGCTCAGTAGTTGTGGCTCACAGGCCTAGTTGCTCCGCGGCATGTGGGATCTTCCCAGACCAGGGCTCGAACCCGTGTCCCCTGCATTAGCAGGCAGATTCTCAACCACTGCGCCACCAGGGAAGGCCGAACCTGAGTTTTTGATGGTTTAGTACTTGGTCGTGTTTCTGAGAAATTTCCTTATTAAGTGCTATTTCCTTGAATGGGGAAAGGCACCCTCCCTGCTCCACACACACACCAAAAGAGTCATATTATGTACTAGCAAATATAAGCTCTTCTGTTGTCAGTAATGTATGTAGGTGACAAACATTTAGGATTTCTGTTGTAAATAACGGATGTTATTGTCTTACACAATATAATTTGGTATAACATTTGTAAAGAACCATCATTAGTGGTTTTACGACTGTACATCACCTCTCCAATGGCAGAACTGGCAAGACACACACATACAATAGCCTCTAGGCATGCTTTGTGAGCATCTGTTTGAGTAATTTGCAGTTTTTATTGGTGAATTCACAGTTCCCTGACATAGCTCTTTATAAATAACGCTGGAGCAATTCTTGGTGAAGCTAAATTCCTCTTTCTTATGAAGGCATTTTCTTTTCTACAATGAATTCTAAATAATGGATTTGTCTTGTCATTTTAAAAAAGAATTCTGATTTCAAATTCTATGAGTTTCCAAGCGTTTTTTTATTATTGAGTTTTGTAGACTTTTTTCCATAAATATTTAGTTAACTATCTAGATACTCATTTTAACTGATTAAGAAAAAACCCAAAACATTCAACTAAACATAATAAAATAAAAATATTTTGGGCTTCCCTGGTGGCGCAGTGGTTGAGAATCTGCCTGCCGATGCAGGGGACACGGGTTCGAGCCCTGGTCTGGGAAGATCCCACGTGCCGCGGAGCAACTGGGCCCGTGAGCCACAACTACTGAGCCTGCGCGTCTGGAGCCTGTGCTCCGCAACAAGAGAGGCCGCGACAGTGAGAGGCCCGTGCGCCGTGATGAAGAGGGGCCCCTGCTCGCCACAACTAGAGAAAGCCCTCGCACAGAAACGAAGACCTAACACAGCCAAAAATAAATAAATAAATTTATATATATATAAAAAATATATATATTTTTGAGTTTTTAATTAAAAATTTAGTTTTAACAAATTTTTATTTTATTTTTTATTGCAGTATAGTTGATTTACCATATCGTGTTAGTTTCAGGTGAACAGCACAGTGATTCAGTTTTATACACACACACACACACACACACACACACAGTGATTCAGTTTTATACACACACACACACACACACACAAATATATATTCTTTTTCAGATTCTTTTCCTTTATAGGTTATTGCAAAATACTGAGTATAGTTTCCTGTGCTATACAATCTCTCTTTCATAACTTAATAGTAAGAAAAATGAAATGAGATAAACATTGGGCAATATTCACCACCAATAATTAATTATTACAGGGATTGCACAGATTCCATCCACTATAAAAAGAATATCCAGCAAATTAAATTAACTTTCTCTGCCTCTCTTATCTTGATTCAGGGCCTCTCTGTTTCCATTAAGCCTTTCAGGGGACCTTATTAAGGCTTTAAAGATTAAACAAGAAGTCAGATTAACTTTTTAAAATGGAAGTGAGATTCTGTCATTTCTCTGCTCCAAACATTCCAGTGGTTCCTAGGATACTTGCAGGAAAGCCCAAGCCCTTGCTAGTCTCCTCCAGCCTCTGTAAGCTCTTCTCCCTCCCTCCCCTCCAGCCAGCCACTCTTCCTGCTGTCACTTCCCCAAGCCAAGCCCATCCTCCCCTCTGGGGCTTGTAGTAACTGCTCCCTTTACCCTGAACTGCACCTTCTCAGGGAGAACTTTCTCTGACCATCCTACCTTTGATGGTCCCTTTCCAACCCCCCTTACATAGCTTAGTTTTTTCATGTTATAAAATAATATAGAAATAAAATTATATATTCCATAAAAATATATATTATATACTTCTACAATGTTATTATATGTGTGTATATATTATATACACACTGTATAATTATTTGTATATCATCTGTCTCTATCTCTAGCACATAAGCCCCATAAGGACAAGGACTTTGTTCTGTTCACTGTTGTTCCCCAGACCTAAAAGGTACTCAGCGTATCATAGCTGCTTCATAAGTGTTTGTTGAATGAATACATAAACTTTCTTTTTACCCCAGGGGTACATACACCTCATAATAGCTCCTCAGACTGCTCATCAAATACTTAATGCTCTCAGATCCTTTTATATTTAATCCCCATTTCATAGGATCTCAATGTCCTCTGACGCTAATGGAGAAGAATGAAAATTATCTAAGGGGCAGTGAATCTGTAGTCACGAAGATCGTTTTTCTAATTGACCTCTTCTGTTAGGAAACTAAACAGATGCAACAAAAATGTGAACGCTCATTTTACTTCTTGATAAAACTACTGAAAACATTCTCCATCAGCAGCTATTATTTTGTTAATTATACCTAAGTGAATGATATTTATGAGACCAATAGTGCAATGTAACAGTACAAAGGGCTGTTCTATTAAACACCGTTTCCAGCGACCCAGTTAAATAAGATGGTGTGCACTTCTTCTCCAACAGCTGGTGCCCTAAGATAAATTTAATTCATTAATCTCCCTTGTAAGGTTGAAAATAAGGAACGATCCTCAAACTTCAATCATTCCTCAAGTGAACTTAGTAAGTAGCCAAACTGAAATATGTACTTAAAAGACTACGGTCATATTTGTATCTCATATGAGGATTTCACAGCCCTTTGTTAATAACTTACTGGATACGTAATTTAAAATTTTTGAAACAACTCTACCAATATTTATTCATTGTAACACAAGATGTTTGGGAGCCTTGGACAAAGGCCCATCTTGTGTGTGACCATGAGAATGACTATAGTGCAACTCAAAGCATCATGACTCTTATCTTTCTCCCTTAACAAACTTACTCCCTCTAATAAATTTGATTTTTTCTTTATAAGTGTTCCATGCTCATTATAGAAAACTAGAAGAACACAGACAAGTGGGGGATAAAAAAACCCCAAACCACAACGACAGTTCCCATCATTACCCAAAGACAACTGCTATGAACATTTTGGTGAACTTTCATTTTATTCCTTTTTCATGTCCAAATGCCTTTAAAAAAAGACATTAATTACTATGAAAGGCTTGTAATCCAAGGCAAGTCTTAGTATGACACCAGTGATGATATTTTTAAAATACCACATTTTCGAGTGATAAAAGTAACAGTTGGGAGATAGACCGGAGTGCTTTAAAAATTAACATTTTTCATAAAAATGAAAAACAATTTGGCCAAAAATAGTGTCAAAAATAACTTTCACATACCGAAAGCATGCCTACATGTTAAAAGCATTTGCAAGAGTACACATTTTTTTTTTTCCTGAGTAAAATTTTCCCCTGCTTTTCTTTTGGCAAGTACCTACACAGTACATACAAAATTAGTGAGCAAAAAAAGTAATTTGTATGAGTCATCTTGCCTTTAAGACAAAATAGTTACCTCAAATCCGCATAACCCATTAATTCCTGCCTCCACGCTCCAGCAAAGATTGACAACCAGAGTTTGGACCTAATCTTTTTAATTAATTAATTTGTATATCATTCTACCTCTGGGTTATCTGACTCCCTAATTATTCTATTTCCTGTTCCTATAATAGAGCTGATTTCCCTGATAACCTCACCACTGCCTTTCCTGGGACCTACTGATTCATGAATCTTTCAACTGAACATCCCAGAGTCTAATTCCATTCAAGTTAAAAGAGAAGCAACTGATCTGAGTGACTCATTCCTGGATACTTAAGGCAAGGACCTAGAATTTGCAGATGGATGAGTCATTTTGACTGGAAAGCCCTGCATCTACCTTGGGAAGAAGGTACCCAAGGATGAATGTAACAGAGGATGAGGAAATCATGAAGGCAGTAGTTGCCAATCAGCGCAAGACGTGCGAATGGCTGGTATCCCTTAGTCTGAAGTGCTTTGATACCTTAAGATAGGTTCTACGTTCCAAACATCCCTTACAAGACTTTTTCCAACATTTTCATCTCTTGCAGCTGAAAATATCTGCGTTCACTTTTGTAGGTCTACCATTTTTTCTGGGGTCACATCTGAACATGGTTCTGTTGAAGTTGGTCTCCTTGTCCAAAGCTCCAGGCATTAACCTCATGATAAAAACTTCCAAGTGGTGTCAAGCATTCAGTATCAGAACAAACAAGATAGCTTCACCTTTGTTCAAATGATGTGTCTGATGATAAAAATAATGCATGTTTATGGTAAAAATGGAAGTCCATAAAATATAAGTAAAAGTCACTTGAAATCCTAATTACCCTGAGATAACAGTTAACACTTCTATCCTTCCTGATTTTTCCCCTGTATGCACACAGTTTTACAAACCATGCGGTCACACCATTCATGCAGATTTGTAACCTGATTTACATTCTCATGAACTGTATGAAACACTCATTTAACTCTGGCCTCTAGCTGGGGGAGTTCACCGAGGGAAGATGGCTAAGAATCATTGCTTTATCCATATTTTTAGCAGTTCACTTAATTTAGAGATTATTCATTAGGGCTCCAAGTCATCATATGAATCATAGAACGATGGATTCTAAAAAAAAAAAATTGATTTGAACAATAAGTATCTCACTTTACTTTTGATAACTTTAAAAAATTATAAAAGTGTAAATTAATGGTAAAAAAATAGAACAAAGGATACAAACTGAAAAATGAAAGAACGCCTCTCATTTACTATCCCTCTTCTCCCAGTCCTTTTCACTCCTGTGCTAATCACTGTTCAGAATTTATCTGTGGGGAAATTATCTCCACACATGCAAGCATTTTGTGTGCACATAAAATGTACCACCTCTGGCTACCCTGGTGGTGCAGTGGTTGACAGTCCGCCTGCCGATGCTGCCGATTCAGGGGACGCGGGTTCGTGCCCCGGTCCGGGAAGATCCCACATGCCGCGGAGCGGCTGGGCCCGTGAGCCGTGGCCGCTGAGCCTGCGCGTCCGGAGCCTGTGCTCCGCAACGGGAGAGGTCACAACAGTGAGAGGCCCGCGTACCGCAAAAAAAAAAAAAAAAAAAAAAAAGTACCACCTCTTTAAAAAATATATAAATGGGATCATGTCACACATATTGTCTGTAGCCAGCTTTTTGTTTTTTAAAATCTAACAATATATCTTAGACATCTTTTCATATAAATTCTCAAAGATCTCCTTTACCCTTTTTTAATAGCTCTGGAATTTTCCATCGAATGTCCTATGGTTCATTTCACCAGTTCCCTACCTATGAACATTTAATTTGTTTTCATATATTTATGTGGAGAGCACAGCCTTGTCCATATACCTTAGTGTTGCTTGCTCAAGTTTATTGGTAGATTAAATTCCTAGAATGGGACGTGAAGGTTAAAGTTCACAAAATAACAGGGAGCACTGTATTTCTCTGTAACTTAGAGAATTCATTTCTTATTGACATCTTTAGTAGAATATTTAACATAGGGCTTGCCTCATGTAAACCCCACAATGGCTCACGATAGAAAAAGAGAAGGAAAAGATGGGGATGAGACAGAGTGCCCTGAAGAAGACAGGTAGCTGAGGGCAGAAACGGCTGTGTATGTGTGGGAATCTCCAACTCCAGGGGGCTCATCTCAGTTGATTCTTGCAGAGGTGAGGAGAAAGGTGTAAGAGTAGGGAGGGGTGTAGCCTGACAGCTGTAGAAAACTGTTTCTCTCTTCAGGTGTAAGAAACAACTGAGGAAGTGTCAGAAAATTTGGGGGACATTTCCCAAGCAAGAGGAAAAAGTCATGTATCATTTTTTAATAATTTGCAAGAAAAAAAAATTTCCCTTTCATGGGCTGCCCAAATTCCAGAGAGCTTCAGGCCTGAATTCAAATCTGTCTCACACAGTTTCCCCTTAGTATGAATGAAAGACTCTTATGTGAACTTTTGCCCTATTTGGATCAAAATATAACACTGTCTCTCAATAAAATAATTTACATTAAAAGAGAAGCTTATCTCATAAAGCGGTTGGCTCACGGATGGGAAAACAATTCTATCTGAAATAATTCCAAACTTTTTAATATGAGACTAATGACGTAGGGAATTTTATGCCTGGGAAGTTTTATTATTATGCATGAAAATCAGTATTGGGTTTTCACATTAATTCCCGTGTTAACCTTTCACATCAAACCATCTAGTCTTCTTGGACCTCCACCTTCCACTCTCTGCCCTCAGAAATTTGTGGCAGTTAGATCTATACCTAAGGTGAAAAAAATGAACACAATAGCCCTGCAATCTTTCTCCTGTCAAGCTTAACCGTTTAATTCTAAAAAGACAATTATGTCATGGCAGTTACCCACATCAGCTAGGGAGACCAACTGTATTTGAAAAAAGCTTTATTGCACACCTTACATTTATAAAGAGGTCCATTTTAACCTACAGTCAAAATCGGATCTGTGTCATAATCAAAGTCTCATCAGATATCTCTTAGAACATTTAACACTAGCTCTACAAACAACATAGTTGTTCAACAATATGCCTTCATCCAAGATTGATGAGCGATTACACTTGGTGGTGGCTTCTGGGAGATACCATGGTCAACAAGGCAGCTTATGCCCACCAAGGAGTTTACAGCTAAGGGAGAAGGCTGATGCTTAAATAAACAGGAAATTCTAAATACCCCAGGAGATCAAAGGAAGCAGCACCTAATCCAGTTTTGGAGTGGAAGGGGAATGCAGAGGCTATTAAAAAAGAAAACAGAAAAACAAACCTATAGGGAAAGACTGCAGGTGTCAGTTAAACTTTATCCTGAGGGTAATGGGAAGCCACTAGGCCTGAGAGTGAGATGATGAGATATGCCTTCTAGAAAGATTACGGCTGCAGGATGGGAAGACGGGACCATCAGGGGTGACACTGGAGACAGGAAGACCTGAGAGAGGCCACTGTTGTAACCCAGAGGACTAATGATGGAGACTCGAACAAGCTTATTGGCAGTTGGGAAAGAAAGGAAAACGTGCATTTAGGAGAGAGGTAAGAGGAAGAATCGTGCAGGGTAACTGGTTAGAAGTGGAAGGTGGAGAAGAGGCAGTAATGGAAAACAATGCAGCAAATACTGTCATTCCTGCCCCCTCTCCCGCCATCGCCTTGCCTTTATCACTTCAGCACCTGCCTTCCCACTGCCAGCATGTGCCAACATTTGCCAAGGGCTTCCTCTGGCCATGGGAGCCTGCTTTGACCACCTGTGTAGTAAGACCAGGGTGTTGGGGAATTGACTCTCCTGGGAGAAGCTTGAATCTCACCTCTCTCAGTCCCTCCAGTAGAAAGTTCTGAGGTGTGTGTCCTCCATGGCTTCCCAGAGTCCCCCAGTGACATTAATCTCCAGTTGTCTACATAGGTAACCTGTTTGAGAAGGAACCTTTTGCTGACTGCCTGCCGTTCCCTGGCCCGCTTTCCCGTCCCTCTCCCAAGCTTTCCTGGTCTTGCTTCCTACAAAACTCCTTGCGTAAATCCTTGCCTTGGGGTCTGTTTCTGGAGGAATGCAAACAAATGGTATCGAACCTTATGATTTGTGCCATGGGAGGCGATGATGCTACTCAGCAAGGTAGGAAAAAAAGACAGAGCAGAGGGTTTTAATCAGTTTTAATTATTTGGGGAGGGGAGGGATGGAGACAGCAGGGGTCAGGTGGGGAATACGTTTAGTTTGGGACCTGTTGAATTCAGAGAACTTGCGAGACCCCTGTGCGGGACGTCTCAGTAGAACTCCAGAGGAGGACGTGAGGAACCAGGGATCTCATGAAGCCAGTGCAAAGACTGTCCATACTTTTGTGCTTCTAATTCACACCTTCCTTTTCTGGATGATAGATGGAGAAGAGAAATGGTAAGGACTTTGCTAAAGGAAACACACTGCATGAGAGAGAACAGCCCCCAGCTGAAGCCCTGACAGTCATTCCAACAACCACATGGAGGAAGGGCTGTGGTGTGACGTGGGGCAGGGGTGTCTCTCTCACTGCAGAGAGGTCCCCGTTTGGCCTACATATGGGAATACAGAATGGATCCGTTTGAATGAAAAATAGATGGTCTAGTCTGTAAGCGGAATGGCTTTTCTTTTTTCTACACTGGTTACCGGAGGGCAGTTGCTGCCCTGCGAAGGAATAAACACAAAGAAGAAATTGCATGAAATGAGAATATGTATCTTTGATAGCAAAGGAATGGGAAAACGTATTGTATATACAGAAAAGGCCTTGTAGATGGAATTAGCCAGTCCCAAACTGCAGCCAGGGTCACCACATGGCAATTTTCAAACAAATATTCTCCATCGTCCATTACACATACTCAAGAATTTGACCTTTTACAGCACTATTCATTCTCCAGGCATCTCAATGGTCTCTGCAAAAGTAAAAACACAACCACAGGCACCGCAGAGGCTTTATAAATGGCGTGCAGAAAATTTTATGTTCTGCTCACAGGAAGATATCAGGCCAGGGCCGAAGTGGTCACAGCCTCAGGGACCTAACCTGAGAAACACCTGAGAAACACAGTCCTCAAACTGGAGTTTTTCTTTTCCTGTATATTTTATTACAAGATATTGAATATAGTTCCCTGTGCTATAAAGTAAGTCCTTGCTGTTTATCTATTTTATATATAGTAGTGTGTATCTGCTAATCTCAAACTCCTAATTCCACCCCCCTTCCCCTTTCGTAACCACAAGTATGTTTACTTAGCCATAAAAAAGAATGAAACAATGCCATTGGCAGCAACATGGATGGACCTAGAGAGTATCATACTAAATGAAGTAACTCATTCAGAGGAAGATGAATATCGTATATCACTTATACATGGGATCTAAAATATGACACAAATGAACTAATTTACATAACAAAAACTGGCTTAAAAAAAACTAATTTATTTTATTTGTTTATTTTTGGCTGCATTGGGTCTTCATTGCTGTGTGCTGGCTTTCTCTAGTTGTGGCAAGTGGGGGCTACTCTTCGTTGCGGTGTGCGGGCTTCTCATTGCGGTGGCTTCTCTTGTTGCGGAGCACGGGCTCTAGGCACGCAGGCTCAGTAGTTGTGGCTCGTGTGCTCTAGAGCGCAGGCTCAGTAGTTGTGGCGCACAGGCTTAGCTGCTCCGCGGCATGTGGGATCTTCCCGGACCAGAGCTTGAACCCGTGTCCCCTGCATTGGCAGGCAGATTCTTAACCACTGTGCCAGCAGGGAAGCCCAAAAAACTGGGTTTTTAAAAGGGCTTTTGGATGTCACCATTTCCCGCAAAGTACAAACACGAAAGAGTTGATGATTATCTTCAATACCAAGTGACTCAACCCGGGTGCTATCTGGGCATAGATAAAGGGACTTAGCACAGCAACCACAGTTTTGTCCTCTGTCTTTGTGGCTTTCCACAGATAGCTCAGGTGAGGCATCTAAACTGGAGATAAATTTCTCCTCTGGAAAGGTTACCACAATTAAACCCCTTCAGTATGTGAACACCACAACCGCTGGTCTGCAGAGACCTGATTAGTCACATTTTTGAGAAGGACTAACTTGGACACGAAGATCTTTCTCTTCAAAGAATTTTTAATGGAGTCAACAGCTCCCCTTTGGAATTCACCTACACTCTGACTGAGACCAAACTAGTCTGCTGAGGGACAGATGGAACTAGTTGCGAGCACATCATTTTTAGCCTCAAATAACATTATCTGGGTCAGGAAGCTGTGTAACAACAAAAACTTCTCCCTCTAGTAAACAGCTGGACAGACTACATAGCTCACCTTTTGTAAGTACATCAGAGAAATGCTATAAGCAGTGCAGAATACTTTCCCAATTTGAAACAGAACAGGAATCAGAGATATCAACCTATATGTCACTTAATTCGGGGCAATTTTGTGGTACAAATGGAAATGTTCCTATAAACTAAAAATTATCTACTTGAAAGACAGCTGGCGTCATCATCACTTTCGGTCTCTGAAGTGAAGATGCACTTGTATTGATGGCCTGGAGGTGGCCACGTGGCATCGAGACCCACCTATTTGTGAATAAGACAGTTACCCTAACACAGCTTGATGAATTTCCACAGAATTACCCATGCATGTAATCAGCAGCCAGATCAAGAAATGAAATGGTCCATCTTCCCAGATGCCCTTCTTGTGCCCGCTTCTCAGTCACTACCATCCCCAGTACTGTCCTTCGAGGATTATGTCCCTTCCCCAACTCTTAGTGGGTGTGGTAGAATTTCCAGTAGACTAAACTGCTGTTCCCCTTACCAGCATATAGTTTTAGCTCCACAAGGAAAATAAAGAAACCTGAGTTGAGGTCACAGTACCACTACAGACGGCAGTTTTTGAAAAAGAGGGGATGTGGAAGAAGCTTGAAGCTCTTCTATTCTCTTTCTACTGGAAGCTTAGCTAGGGCTGAACCCGGGTTCTCCTGATTCCCAGTGGAGAACTTTTCCTTTTGCATCGCTGATCAGATCACCACTCACTTCAGTGTATGTGTCTTATTTAATCAGGAGGTTTTAACCAGGTTCATGAAACTATTTCTACGGCTCAGACAATCCATTAAAGGCTACTGAAAAGCGGGCTTCCCTGGTGGCGCAGTGGTTGAGAGTCTGCCTGCCGATGCAGGGGACACGGCTTCGTGCCCCGGTCCGGGAGGATCCCACATGCCGCGGAGCGGCTAGGCCCGTGAGCCATGGCCGCTGAGCCTGCGCGTCCGGAGCCTGTGCTCCGCAACGGGAGAGGCCACAACAGTGAGAGGCCCGCATACCGCAAAAAAAAGGTTACTGAAAAGAAACATTGTTTCTTTAAGTTTCTTGACTGAAAGAAACATTCCAAGTGACTATGATTACTAGATATCGAGGCGTTAAGGGAAGAAAGAAAAGAATTAAAAGGGAAGAGGACAAAATTAGCATTATATTAATAAACAGTACATTCTTATCTTGTCACTGCTTTGAAATATCTTATTTAAAGGACTACTTTTTATTCCTAACTAAAAGAAGGTCATCCATCAGTAATACTTCAAATGTCAACTGGGAGTACGTATGGGCAAACCCTGGAGAGATGTGCTTCTTTGCTGGTGACGCATATCTGACTTAGGAGGCAGTGTGACAGGGCAGAAAGAGAGAAAACGCACCGTGGAGTTCTGGGTTTGAATTCACGGGCTGCCACTCACCAACTGGATGATTCTGAACAAGTTATTACAGGCATATCTTGCTCTATTGTGCTTCGCAGATATTGCTTTTTTTTTTTTTTAACAAATCGAAGGTTTGTGGCAACTATGCATTGTCAGATGATGGTTAGCATTTTTTAGCAATAAAATATCTCTTAACTAAGGCATGCATGTTGTTTTTTAGACATAATGCTTACTTAATAGACTACAGTATGGTGTAAACGTAACTTTTATATGTACCGGGAAACCAAAAAATTTGTGTGACTCACTTTACGGTAATATTCGCTTTATTGTGGTGGCCTGGAACTGAACCCACAATATCTCTGAACCCATGAAATCTGCAATGTCTCAGCAAAAGGTACAAACTTCCAGTTATAAGATAAATAAATTCTGGGGATGAAATGTACAGCACGGTGACTGTACTTAACAATACCACATTGCAGGTTTGAAAGCTGCTAAGAGAACAGATCTTAAAGGTTCTCACAAGAAAAAAAATTTGTAACAATGTGAGGTGATGGATGTTAACTAGACTTATTGCAGTGATCATTCTGCAAAATATGTATATCAAATCATTAGGTTGTACATTTTAAACGAATACAATGTTATATGTCAATTATATCTCAATAAAACTGGAAAAAGGGTATTAAATCTCTCTGAACCTCCATTTAGTCTCCTGTAAATTGAGCATAATTCCTATGTCTCAACGGGTTGTTTTCAAAATTAAATGAGATGACACAGATCCCGGGCCTGACAATTTAGCAGGTCCTTGATAACTATTAACTTCCTCCTCTGTACAGGATGAATCTGTTTAATCAAAAAGGAGCTTAAGCCACAAAATGATACACACCAAACAACACCCAACGTTCTACTGTTTATCCATGACTTAGTCTGAATTTTAAAAGAATCTGCTGTGTTTGAAAAAGGATTGAAGAAAACACTTTGCTGTAATCCAGGAAAGCTTGGTATGTCTCTCTCTCGAGATATGAGTCGGGAAGTCTTAACATAAACAAAGGGGACATGCACATCTTTTAAACCCACTGCCTGAGAGAGGTCATTCCTATCTGGGCAGCTGCACGGCAGGCCAAGAGTCAGTCACTGGTGGCACTCTAATGCAAGGCACCATTAATTTAGATTTCAGAAAAGTCTATATGACATGGTACCACTTGTATTAGAGCGATTGGCAGAACAGATAGAGGAAAATGGATCAAGAATTGGCCTGGGGACAAGGCAGACCATTCTAAACGTGCCTTTTTATTTAACATCAAACCTGATTGGCATATCAAGTCTTGAACTAAATTTTGCCCATGTTCTTGTTTGGATGTTGTGAACAAAAACAGCAAAAAGAGTTTCTTTTTTTAAAGGGAATTTAGCAAGTAATGGGTGAAGGGATTTACAAATACAATTGCTGATATGTTTTACATTGTCTGACTCTAAGCTCCATCTAAAATAACAAACAGACGCATCGGTGACTCCAAACACCGTGAAAGAGTTCCACAGAGACCTGCATTTTCCTTCACACCCGCTCTGCTTGTGTTTTTGTGTTTTGGCTTAATACAGAGCAAACATACTGTGACTTCAAAATCATAATAAAACAGAATTGAAGCTCCACACTGCTTAAAAGCAGTGCCGAGACGTAAATCCTTCTCTTAATAGCCTTTGCTTCGGAAAGACGACAGGAAAACAGAAATAGCTGCAGGTACATGGCAATGGGTCTGCTCCTTATACAGAACTGCCCTTCGTGCCCTGAAACACACCTGACCTCAGAATCTCTCCTCTATCAGTGTAAATCTCTTACAAAGTGAGACAACTATAAATTAGACAAAGTACATTAAATTACACAGAGTCTGTAATTTTATCTCCCCCATAATAGGAAATCTCTTTTATTTCTTTTGTACAATCACCCACCAGCCCCGGCACTAGCCAGGGTGCACTCAGTCATCTATTCACGGCCTTCAGGTTATTTTGTCCTCACATCCCTCCAGCAGACGATGACAGCAGCTTTTAACTCATTGTTTTATTAAGGATTCCTGGTGTTACCTCCGCCCAAGACATTCACAGCAAGTAAAAATGTTAGGTCTTGGCTCGTGAGCATTTTTTGGTTCACAGGAAAGTCAGTCTAGAAATAGTGGCAACAACCGGGTCCAGGACACTGCGAAGCTCTGTGTTTATTCTGTTTCTCTGGGATGGTGGCAGCTGTGTGTCTTAGAGACCATCTGCCGAAGGCAAATGCCTAGTTAACAGTGCTATTCTCAATTTTTCCATGATCCGTGGTGCTACCACCTCTCCCCATTTTGCTCTCTCCCACACCGCTCGCTTCGTGCTCCACAGGCCTGAAACACAATCACAACCCACTGCGAGCGTCGCTTTGGCCTGGAGCTGCCAGGCCTTCAACGATACTCTCACGTGGTACACTCCCCTGCCCCGTGGTCTCACTCCAAAGGCGAACGGGAGAGGATTTCATCCCACTGATACAGGTGTATAAATAGATACCAATATCTATTGTTGAATTAATGCTGTGGGTTTTCAGCATTTGCAAGGGCTTTCCTGGATCGTAACTAGGCACATTAAACCTCATTAATTACGGTCTCCACTAGTTGGGACTCTGAGATCATTCTCCAGGCTGACATTTGTCTTGACATGATGTGTGGCAAGAAGTTTGCTAAGTAAATAAAGAATGGAAATAATATTTTAATGGTGACACTTAAATTACCCAAGAGAAGATGTCTAAGGATGCTGACGCTTTTATTTATATACTAACAACAAATGATTTTCTGCCTAGTCACTAAAGCCAGCTATCTCCTTCCTGGCTTCCCCATTTCTGCACAGCCACCATAGGTCCCTACTTCAATCTGCTGATGACAAAGCTAACCAAACTAGTCAACTAGCCCATTTCCTGCCTGTCCTATCCCCGTCCTCCTTTTCTCGAATCCAGGCCCTCATTAACAATGCTGTCGTAGTACGAGAGCATCTGCCTCGGACAACTCGTTCTTGCCACATCGTCAATGATTCAGAAATCTGCTGCGCACTTGGTCTTCCGAAATCTTCTATAGGAATTTATGATTCTTATACCCTAGAATCTTAAGATCTTTGGCTTCAAAATTTCTTTGTTCTCAGCGCTGCATTTAGCAGAGTCCTGGAACGGACGTACGTTCACCGTATCTATCTAAGACCCCTGGGGCCTGATGTATTTTGGGATTCATACTTTTTCTGATTTCAGATGATAATATGGTGCATAAGGTATTATTTGATGTAACACTCCGATGGGCCTTCGTAATCAAGCACATTGATATTTCTGCAACAAAAATGTATGGATTTCATCCTTGGCATAATGCATAAAGGCTATAAATAGCCTCTCATTAGGTTTTGCCACCAAACAACTTATTCAAAAAATTATGGGTTTCAGGATTGTGGGTAAAGGATTGGGGAGCTTGAGTAGGTAGTACACCATGGCCATTTATCACTGCCATTAACACGTCAGACACATGTTTTCTTGAAAAGTCTCTGTACTGCAGTCTTTTGTTAGTTCAGATTGGTCTTCTCCACAATTCGTCCAAATTATCAAGGTTTTCCTTACAAAATATATCTTCGGATTACGAGAACTTTGTGATCACCAGATTGTCCTTACCGCTTTTAATTTTTCTAATTTTAACTCCATTTCTAAAGCATTTTTACCTTGCTTGCTTTAAATAGGCCCTTTTTAGTTGTCTATTTTGGCAAAATTTAAATATAGTCATTTTGCCTATCCTCTGCCTAAAGAAAGGCTTTTTCAAGAACAGAGACCGATCACCCCTCAAGAATGGTGCATTTACATTAAAAAAAAATCCCGGTTATGCTGACTTCTCCCCCCAAAATAAGAGTTAACTTTTTAAGGGTGAGTTTATCTAATTTGTAATAAAAGTCTGTGAAGCGCATCATAGCAAGTTCCCCACCCGACAACACAACACACATAGTTAAACATATTACTTTTTGAGGGCGAGCTGTAACTTGACCAATAAACCCTTCTTAAAATATAGCCAAGCCGCACATTAAGCCAGCAGTGCAGGGTTTGTATATATATCACGGGATGCTTGGCTGTATGGGTCACAGCATTCTGACAGGCAATTACTAGGCAGTTATTTTGACATTAGAAAGTCACAATCCATCAACTTAACAGCAGGGTGATAATTTGGGGAACAGGGAGATGGTTATTCAAAAAGACACTGTGGGAAGTAAACAGCAGTTCCAATAGCCCCTGTTTGAGAATGAAGGCATCAACTAACCAGAATTTCCTTCCACCTCCAGAACCAGGTATTATGTAACGTGTTTTTGTGTAAGCATGTTATTGATGGGGTTTGAATAGAAAAGCCCTGCCAGGCTAACAAGGCTGCAGGTACCTGGACTCTTTGGAGATGAGAAGAAATGGATCTGCCATCACAAGACTAAAGAACGACAAAGAGTGGCCTCTTCCCCACTGTTTGTCACGGACCACTTCCAACGACCTGTGACATCCACAAGCCGGTATCTCAGAAGATGCTCCTTGGCTCTTTCCGAATCGTAAAACACTCAGCTCTGCAGCCGTTTGCATCTGTGACACGGGCTCCTTGCGTGTGAGGGGGACACTGGACTTTATTCTTGCAGGAATTCCTGGCCAACAACCCTGCTGTGAGCCCCTCGTGCACACATGTGGCTTTGGTCTCTCCTGGACACATGAACAGGTGTGGAGGCCACCAGGAGCCTCTGAAATTCTCTTAGTGACTGGGAGCTGAAAGCTTCCTGGCAGCTGGACGGGTGGCACTGGGGTGGGGGAGGGGTGGGAAGGGAGGAGAGACTCCAGGGCAGGGGTTCTCAAACGTTCTCATTTCATGACCACTCTGAGATGCACATGTTAAGTCCTGAGGGATGGCCATGCTGTTGGTAAGGGGACAGCAGGCACGTCTTTCTTTCTGCTCGGGAAGGGAGCAACGAAAAAGGAAGCGTGGATAGGAAATTGTGCATTGAGGCTGACGTGGCAAAAGGAAGTGGTAGATGGATCTATGAGGATCCTCTCAGAACAGAGGTGATGTCTGGGTGCCAAGACTGTCGTAACAAGCTGTGTTGCTGCCATGGAAACCGAAGTGCTCTTTGTGGTGGCCCACCCCCAGGGTCATGATCTTCCCGGTCTGCGACTAGCGGTCTTGCCACCGCCCTCCTACATCTTCCTGGCTGCCTGCCTAAAATACTGACAACGTGGAAAGCAAATTATTTCCAGGTTATACTTCGCTATTTCAAAGGAATTCACTCTGCGAATGAAACATCAGCCGATAAAGAACAATAAGCCCCCCGCAGCGGAGAGCTTTCTTACTGTCTGCTTTTTCCTTTAACAAACTTTTGTGGCTATTTAAATTCTCTCTCTTCTCAAAAGCCTAGCTTCAGATGAGTAACTTCAGCCTATAAACTGAACCAACAGTACCTGAGAATCCACGCATTCCAGAAAAGTAATTTTTAAGCAACCATTAGTAGAAGCAAAATCGACCATGTTTCCATACCTGGAGCTGATATTCTTCCGTGAAGCACAGATTCACTGGGCAGCAGGTCTTTTGAGTTGGAGGTGAATGGTGATTGTCTAAAGGTATCTTCTGAAAAGAAAGGGCTGGGGGTGGGGAAGGAGGAGGGAAGTTTAGTAAATCAAAGTTATTTAAGATACCCAGAGCATCTGGCCCCAAATACATACGTATACACAAACAACATGTGGGTCAACGTATTTTTAAAATGCTGTTTAGAGACTATAAGATTGTGCTTAAAATGGAGAAAGAGAGACTATATGACATCAGACAAGTACCATCTGCACATTCTGCCAATTGGTTGTATACTTAAGGTGAACAGATGAAACAATATCTTTGATACGTTGTTGAACCCACTGTCAGGACAGCTGAGCAGTAAATTTTACTTTTGCACTGTAGGATCTGGGAGGGAGTTGTGCCTGAACGAAGACCAAGCACATGTGTCAGATCAGAAAAGCCTGTTTTGGAGGTCTTTCCAGAGTGGTGACAGGTTTGCCCCAGCTCGCCCACACTGTGTCACCTGACCCCTCAGGGACCCACGGCACCCCTCCGAAGGGCAGATGGCTGGAGTCAGGGTCCGCCGAGCCGATGGAGACAACTCGCTGGTCCCCACGGGAACTGAGTCTGCATCCTACAACTGTCTTGGTTTGGAAGGAGTTAAAGCCAGCTAATGGGGCTGCCAGAAGGGACCCCGGGGAGCACTTTCATTTTTCAAGAAACTGAGGCTTTGACTTGAGTGATTCTAAGCTCCCCTAGTGACTCAGTGAGAACTAGACACCAGACACCCAGGCAGGGTTTTCCCCTTATACCACAGCCATAGTGAACACAAACACTTAGGCTGCTTTTAATCAGCGGATTTTAACCCAGTCATAGCCTCCATCTCCCATGCCTCTAAAGAAAACTATATTGCGATCACGTGTGAGAATACTGGAATACACAACAGAGTCCAACATGGAGCACGGGAAGCCCTATTACTGTACAACAGAGCAAATTTCACTCGGTGCACAGGTGGTGGAAGGTTCATAGGCGCCAGCAGTGCAGCCCAGAGCTAGCAGGAAGCCACCAGCACGCTGAGGCTGGAGAGACAAAAGGCAGAGGTAAATGGAGCCCAGGGAACTGAGGTCACCTGGTGGAAGCTGGAGGCAAGGTGAGCCTGCCCAGCAGGGAGCTGGGACCACAGAGGTGCAGCCATAGCAGGAGGCAGACAGGAAGGTCAGGGAGGGAGGGAAATACCCGGCCTCTTTCTTAAGCCCCACCCCCACCACATCAAAGGCTCTGATTGGCTGAACCTTCCCGGAAGTCAGAGACGTACAGCCTGCCGGATCGGCTGCTGCAAAACTGCAGATGGGGGAAGGAACAGATCAGGGGTCACGCAAAACTAGGACTCCCATGACTGGTGCTGCTTTTCTAAACATGCCAAGAGGCTACCGGTTTCTGTTATTAAATATTAAAAAGGAAAGATTATGATAAAAATGGAAGACATATCCATCTTTTAAAAATAAAACACACAGTTAACAGTATAGTTTCACATGACTCAGGCTAGATTCGATGCAACTTTGTGTGGCATGCTTTCTGGTTTTTTTTTCGTATTGTTTCTGATAATAAAATTTTAATCATTACCCTTTCCTCAGACTGTTTTATCTCTTTTTTTTCACACACACACACTGTATTTTATTTTTACAAGAGATAAATAAACTGACACCAAGCATTGTAAATGGATGACCACAACAGAAGCAACAATGATTGCAATTACCAAACACGAAACACACCCATACTATGTCATAATATTGACATTCAGTCCAGTAATCCTCCACTGTAACAGCTCCTTTACTTTGCAGTGAAAACTGATTTGTATATTTTTTGCCTCTGAGTCCTTGTGGGATTTTTTTTTTTATACAAACAGAAAGGTCACAAAAATTATAATCATCCTCATCAGTTCACTCAGTCCTATGTAATTCATTTTTTTTATCTTGATCTTTTGTTAGCACCTTTATGAATTCATCAGTTTTCCATTAGAGTTTTAAAAATGTGTGGCATGCTTTTTATTTGTATCTTACACATAAAACAATTTAAACAGGCTTAAAAAGTGAACTGGCTGTAGGCTAGTCAGTGATGGGGAGTGGGGAGACACGTTGTTTTGTGCCAAACAACTCAAAACCTGCAAGTGATACAAAACTCCTGAAAGGATAAGGCAAGGCAGCATGGAGGCTAAGAGAGTGCACTTGAGAGTGGGCAGTTCTAGGTCCAAACTCCAGCTCCACCACTTACGGCTGTGTGACCTTGCACAAATCGCTTAACTTTTCTGAGCCTTCATTTCTTGTCTATAAAGTGGGACGTTAATAGCATCTATACCCCCTCTAGGAGGACTGAGTAAGATGGTTCACGGAACGTGCTTTTCACAGTGTCTGGCAACCAGTAAGCGCTCAATCAGCGTAAGCTGTTTTTATCTGTATCTCTGTCTAACTCAAAAGGGAGCATAAATTAATCAACCTTTCCTCATGAGTCGACAAAAAGGATAGAGTTTCCTTGCAGAAAATGCATGAAGAAAAGGTCACTCTGATATTGAAGGGTCCGTTGACCGCTGGAGAGATTCGGTTAATTTCTAACTCTTCCACAAAGAAAACTGTTTAGAATCAAAGAACTTCTAAGGAGGTAGAGCCCTTGGAGGATTGTTGGTCAGACCCAGAGTGTGAGATTTCTCGAATCCCACCTCCTTAGCTCTGAAGCATCTATACAAGGTGACAGTGACATCCTCGTGTTTGAGTGGACAGTTCACATGGGAACCACCACCGGCTGGCCCAAGGGCACAGGGTAAACGTCAGGCAATGGGGCTTCGGTTACCCTGGAATGACGCTAGAATCTGAGAGTTCAGGAAGCTCATGGAACTGTTTGGTCTGAAATGTGGAGACTTCCTTTGGGGACACCCAGATCCCCTAGAGAGGCCCCCTAAGGTATCTAGGAATATCACCCTTCTTGCCACAGAGAAAGGTGTGCACTGCCCTCCTTCCCTCAGTTTCGCAGTAACCATTTAGTGAGTGCTTGGGCATGCTAGGCACTGGGAACATAACGTCAGCAAAACTGGCTACGGCTGCAAATGTTAAGAGGGCTCAAAGACCTGCGTGGCTACCACAGCTAGACTAACGCTGTGGACGAGAGGGGAGTGGGGTCGCAGCGCGGGCCTGGCCAGGAGCACCTTTTCCTGCAGAAGCCACAGCTGAGCTGAGACCTGAATGGAGAGCAGGGTTGTCAGGGTTCCCAGTGGCTGGGGGAAGTGTCCCCTGCACAGTGAGAGGACACAGCCAGTCTGCGGAGCTGGATGAGGCTGGAGTGCCGGGCAGGGTGGGCACACCGAGTTCAGGGATCCCGGCTTTGCCCTAACAGTCCTGGAAAGCCCGGTGGTGTGTTCAGTAAGGCGAGGACGCAGTATGATTTCAGTTTCAGGAAGCTCTGCCCGGTGGGTTGGAGAACCCAAGGCAGGTGGCCAGAGCAGCAGTCCATATGGGACATGGTGACTCTGGTGGCCAACACTGCAAAGCGGCAGCGACACAGGCAGATTGAAAAATAGTTTAAGAAATAGGGCAGGTAAAGACCACAGGTATATTTCCAACCAACCCGAAGGTTTCCAGGTGAACCAGGCAGAGGCGGCCACGCTACGTGCTGGGAAGAGCACCCTAGGTTTTGCTAGCTCTGCATCGTCACGTGTTCTCTTCAACAGGTTTTCACGCACATGCGGAGTGAAGCCCTATAACCATCTAGCCGCTCAGAAGAAACGGAGGCAATCGCTGAGGGAAACAACATTGCAAATAATTTTCTACCCTGGAGGCCAGCTTTCTCCTGTATAGAAAAGAAAAGATTTCTCCTGAAGAAGTGGAGAATTAGAAGGGAATCACGCTGGATACTAGAAAAGCACAAAAGGACTGGCAATGTTAGGGGCAAAGAGTCAATGGAGAAACTTTGACAAGTCAAAGCAGCTTTAGACTGGTGTAAGTTCTTATCTATAAAGAGAAGATACTATGTTAACAGAGTATGTCTCAGACCAGACACCCCGCTGCGATGCTCCGCGTTCGGATCCATTCATGCTGGGAAGTGAGAGTGCAGGGGTTTAGCACTGAGTTTGGAGTCAGAAGGATCTGAGTCTGAATTCCATATTGGCCAGTTAATGGTGAAGTGATCTTTGTCAACAACCTCCCTAGTCTGTTTCATCATTGGAAAAAAGCTTTTAAAATACCATCTTTAAAAATAAATAAATAAATAAATAAAATACCATCTTTATAGGGGAGCTGTAAAGGGTTAAATAAGATATTTCATGTTAAAGTTCTTAGTACATCATACATGCTCAATAAAAATGGCAACAAACACGTGTATTGCTGACTAAGTATCTGGCCCTGCTCTAAAGGGCTTTGTGCATATTAACTCCATTGGATCCTCACAAGGACCCTCTACAGGGTGTCGACAATTACTATTATCATCCATATGTTACAGATGAAGAGACTCGGGTACAGAGAAGGTGAGTAGTTGTCCATGCCCGTGGGCTGAGACAGGATTTGAACCCAGGCATGCTGGCATCGCATTTTGCACCCTTGCCCATTAAGCTAAGCTACACTGCCTTTTGCTTGGTCTCTTAACATCTAGGGAACACATGGACAATACAAAGTCATGGATCCTTCTTGGAACTGACAGAACAAAAGGAAGAGACAGTGGAAGAAGGGAGGGAAGTGGGGTGGGAGTACTGTTTCAGTACGCAGGATCCTAGGTCACCAAAGAAAGGCTTTTTCAATTGAGAAATAGAAGATGTGAAAAATGATTTGGTTATCTTTAACTTTCTGCCTGTGTTCTGAGAACAGAAGACGCTGTACTTATAACTTGGAACCAAGCACTGTCATTCTCAGAATGTGGAGACGGTCATCCTTAGGCCCCCTTTCTTTTCCTGTGCCTCACAGGGTCTGTAAAGTGCAGAAGCCCATCTGCTCTCAGAGGACGTCCAGCTCTGTGGTGAACAAACCGGCCCCTCGTTCAGGCCACAGGGACTGTGGGTGATGGGAGAGGGTGGCGGGCAGAGAGGGGAGGCCCTGGAGGTACCCGATTCAGGATGAAGCGGGTCTGCACTTTTCAGGGAGGAAAAGAGTCAATGAACTGCAGATTTTACGACGTACTAGACTCTGAAGCGTGTGTGTACCGTCCTTCAACTGCTTAGATAGTCACCAATTCTTCCAGGAAAAAAGGAGCAAGTTTGCGAATGCCGCATGGTTCGTGCTCCCTGACTCAATTTAGTCATTTTAGTGTGAAGAAGCCCCTCCACCAGAAAGAGAGCTTAGGAAGTGGAAAAGGCAAAATCTGTCCAGAAAATGATTTATTTCTAGTCCACAGTTTTCGGTAAAAAGTTGGTAGAGAAGCAGGTTGACTAATAGCTAATGGCGGAAGGGACTGTCACTTATTCTCATTTAACAAAATCACCACCTACCACAGTGGCTCCCCTTTGGTCCTGTACAACGACAGGCCACCTGAAGACTAGCTAACTCGTATAATCGATAAATACTCAGACACAGCATCTGGAAGATGTTGGTGTAGACTTAGAACTGCCAAACACCCCCATTACTTTTCCTGCCTTTTGTTACTTGGAAAAGACAAAATGTTTATTTATTCGAGTTTCTTTTCTGAATAAAAATGAAACAGACAATGCGTATTTTGATTTTTCTCCTGCAGAAAATCTAAGGGTTAAAATATGAAGGGGCACTGGTGTCACAGTGACTGGACAATTCCAGGCATTAGATGGCATGCGCTGTGAGGTCAACAGCTCAACGCTGCAGAAAGAAAAGATTTACAATAAATAATAAGAGTCCATAAAAGATTATGGCTCTAAATAGGGATACATTTTGCTAACTGCTGACTGTGGCACAAACATTTCCCCCTTTAACATCTGAGTGACGACAGGGAGTTCGGCTTCGTGCAAAACAGAAGGCCCATCTACTTACAAACCATCCCCCCCGGGGTGCCACCACTGAAACCAACACGTTATGGGAATTCTTGTTTTGATGGCAATAGCAAAGCAGAACAAGACAAAAAAGGAAAAGAATAAGGTGGACATAGTATGTAAGAGAAAGTTAAGAAAAAACAACTTTATGCTTAGTAGTGGCACTATAATTTAAAAGGAACACCAAAGAAGAAATCATTTTTTTTCCTTCTAAAAGACAATAACTTTTAGGACTGAACTTGGGGATGGCAAATAGAAAAGAAAGATTAAATAAGACAAAAAGACTTTGCTCTGCAATGAATTTGTCCTCAGACTCTAGAAAGATCTTCATATTTCAGAGTAGAATGAAATTCTATTAAATGTAAGCGTTTCGGGCAAATCATCCTGAAGTGATATTCTGACTTCAATCCGCACATAGACAAAATTTTCTTTAATCAGTAAAAAAGATGGTGTTTTTTTCAAGTGAAAGTACTTAATTATTTATTCAGCTATGTATCATATAACATAACAGGGCTTCTGGATTTTTTTCTAAGAGCTGGTTAAATACGTCCAAAAGAATGTTGGTTAATTTTTATTTCATTTCTTTTTATTTTAAGGAAATTTTAAGACCAAATTATCTGACTTAGATATTTCGGAGAAGCTATATATTGCGGAAAGAGAGCCAGAGCCCCCTTCTGGGGTGGGAAAGTTCTGTGGAAGCCAATGTTTTCCCTCTGCAGCCGCTACCTGCCTCCCAGCAGACCCCAGCCCCTGGGCCACCGCACCAGATGGCCATCTGTCCGTCCTGGTAACAGGACTGCCTCAATCTCTACTTAGCCCCAGCTCTCAAGTCAGGACACTGAAATAATTGTTTTCTGTATGGATGTATCAGGTTAATTTTTTTAAGAACTGAAATTCCATACATTTATCAACAACCATTGTACTGACCTCTGAATCACTTAGACCCAGGAGTGACACATTGCATTAACATTTTGAAATAAGCAGGAGGCGTTAGTCAAGAAAACAATCCTCTATGCCGCCAAGAGCCTCAAGCAGAGACAGGCGACAGACTAAATTCTTCCAAGAATAAATCTCACTCTAGTCCCAAGACTTTCTGACTACATGTTATACGAATGTTGCAGATTGAAATGGATACAGGTAACTTCCACATGGGATCTCCAGGTATACATCTTGCAACCAAAGGAAATGAGAACAAACCGGAAACATTGTCTTTGAACAAAACTACACCTTGCTAACAATAACAGGTTATAGTCCTTGACACAGAACACAAAGGGTTGCGGTTCCCTTTTTTTTTTTTTTAAAGCTTTTCAAACATATCCAGATAGGATTGTTCGAAAATAAGGAACAGGGGAAATATTTGGATTAGTTATAACTATCTTCCCAAATTTCTTCAAGTACTTTAAGGTCAGAAGAAACTTTCTGAGAAGCTGTACCAGCTTGCATGAAAATATGCTCACAACTGAAAAACAAACACACTTTATTTTTAGATATTCCATTTTTTAAAAAAGATCAAATAACATTATTTCAAGTTAATTTTCACGATTAATGCAATTTTCTTTAGGTGGTGCTTATTTTTTTCTCAAATGTTACTGTCCTTGGGTATTTGCTAATAATTTGTAATAGAATAATGGATGCTTACTCTTTCTTTTGTATATATTTACATATCTGTATGTTCTGAAACATATTTATAAATCATCGTACTTGAAATATATTAACTGCTTAGGTCTACCGATTTTTGTAAAAGGATTTTGAGCTCTCTTTGCAACCCGGGTAAGGTCCTTTTGCTCCAGTATAGAGATCTCTATGTGTCACTGCAGACAGCAGGTGGTCATCCTACCTGCCCGCTTGGGCCCTCATTTCATTTTGGATGAGATTGGGTAGCTGCTTCTTCTGAAACGGGCCCAGATATCAACATTTTAGATATAAAAGTCAGTGCCAGTTTCCCTGTTAACTTTCTTGCAGTCAGTTAAAAAGGTGATCCATAATGAAAGAAAACACAGCTTTAGTGGCGCTCATGTATACTGTCCCTCCCGAGGACCCCTACTCTTGAATGATTTTATTTATTGACTTTTTTTTTTTTTTTTTTTTGCGGTACGCGGGCCTCTCACTGCTGTGGCCTCTCCCGTTGCAGAGCACAGGCTCCGGATGCGCAGGCTCAGCGGCCATGGCTCACGGGCCCAGCCGCTCCACGGCATGTGGGATCTTCCCAGACCGGGACACGAACCTACGTCCCCTGCATCGGCAGGCGGACTCTCAACAACTGCGCCACCAGGGAAGCCCTATTTACTTATTTTAATAAAAGAACCCTGGGTGGCAGCTCAGGGGATGTGGCGGTGGAGCAGAGTGCTCGAGATTAAAAACAACTGCGAGTCCCTGACCTGAGGACAACCCTGAGCGTCTGAAACAGCAAGTTCCCTATTCAAGCTTAAAAGGGACACAACAGAGAAGCCCTCTCATGACCCCAGGGGGCTAGGCCTGGAAACCCAGTCATCCATCATGTTGGGGACACACATTTTCAAAGAAAGAAGGACTGTAGTGGGTAAAGCTTGAATGAATCGTTATACACTGGCAAGCTTCAGCCGGGGCATTTATCTACAAATTGAGACTTGGCATTGCAGATTCAGTGGGTTTCTAAATGGGGCTTGTGGGCAGATGGAGAACCAAGGTCACTCCATCATTCGGCTGCACATATAGGCACCAGATTTTCTTTCATTTTTGGAGGTCATAAGAAAGCCAAGATGTGCTTCTCCTCCTCATTGACAAGGCTGTGCACTTGGTTGGTGCTGATCAAACAGGACCTTCTTAGCAATTAAAAACCAATCGAATGTGTTGTTAATTTGTAAGGTATACAATGGTATTGCAGAAAATGTCCTTATTTTTTAGAGATATATATATCAAAGAATGTGGGAGTGAGTGTCATGTCAGGGATGTGATCTAAAATATAAGGAAGAAAAGATTGGTGAAATAAGTGTAGCAAACATTTGTTCAATCTGGGTGGTGGGAATATGGTGGCTTATTGCATTATTCCTTTCACTTTGTTTTAAAATTTTTCGTAATAAAAAAATCAATATCAACAATCAAATAAAAAGTTCAACCCAGACAAACCACCAGACAGAATAATAAGTGACGATTAAAAAAAATACAAGGGGCTTCCCTGGTGGCGCAGTGGTTGAGAGTCCGCCTGCCGATGCAGGGGATGCGGGTTCGTGCCCCGGTCTGGGAAGATCCCACATGCCGTGGAGCGGCTGGGCCCGTGAGCCATGGCCGCTGAGCCTGTGCTCCGCAACGGGAGAGGCCACAACAGTGAGAGGCCCACGTACCGCAAGAAAACCAAAAAAGAAACCAAAAAACAAAACCCCAAAAAGAACAAATAAAAATGTCTCTTCATGAATAAAATGCTTGATATCACCAGGAATCAATAAATGAAAAGGTTTTAACTATAAGATATACATTTTAACCTCCCAATCGGTAAAAAAAATTTTTTTTTAATGATAAAGCACAGAGACCTTTAAAATATTCTCTCATTAGCTTCTGGTAAAATTGTAGATTCAACCTTTTTGAAAGTCAGTTAGACGATTCATAGCAAATGCCTGAAACCTGTGAATGCTTTCTTGAGTCAATTTATCCCAGAATTAGCAACAACTTGAAAAACCAAACCAAACCAAACCCTTGATATCCAATAATAGGAGACGTATTAAATAAATGATGACATGCAAATATGAAAAGAATAATCTTGGGTTATGTTTACTGACATGGAAAGAAATTCTTAATATATTACTAGGTAAAAGAGAACATTATAAAACTGTATATATAGTAGGATCCAGTTTTGATAGGAAAGGATACATCTATAAATAGATAAAAATTCAGCCAGGATACACATCACCAACTTAGCAGTGGCTGCTTCTAGGTAGCAGGATTGATTATAAGTGGGTATTTTTTCTTCTTTATGTTCTCCTATATTCTCTGAAAATAAAAGTTTGTTTGTTTGTTTGCGGTACGCGGGCCTCTCACTGTTGTGGCCTCTCCCGTTGCGGAGCACAGGCTCCGGACACACAGGCTCAGCGGCCATGGCTCACGGGCCCAGCCGCTCCGCGGCATGTGGGATCTTCCCGGACCGGGGCACGAACCCGTGTCCCCTGCATCGGCAGGCAGATTCTCAACCACTGCGCCACCAGGGAAGCCCTAAAAGTTATTTTTTAAACTTAAAACAAATGATTAAGATTTACTGTTCACTATCCTTTATTTTTTAAAGAGACTCTTAGTCTTTTAAAGAGTAATCTGAAGGATGATATAATTGAAGGCAGTTGTAAAAGACACAGGCGGGGGCAACTGTATCTAAATTCTGATCCCATTCATATCAGTCAACTTCAGTTGCAGAAGGCTGAGAGCCACGGAAGAAAAACGCTGTTTAAAATACTGTAGAAGAAAAGTAGAACATTTTAGGGAGAATTCATTTGGGTAATGTTTTTAAATTTTCTTCTCTGAAAAGTACAGATGCCTTCTATTTAGGGCTGTCCTAGAGGCAGGCCAATCCGTACAACCTAACACCACGTTTTCAAGGAACAATTCCTGTTGCTGCAGCTCGAGCATTCATCCACCGCGGAGCCAGGAAACTTCTCAGGACAAGTAGCACAATGCCAGGTCTTGTCGAGGGCGGCTGCGGCCGGGAGGCCAGACCTCGGGGAGCTGCAGCCAGGCGCAGCCGCGGAAGTGAACCTGCACGTCAGGATCCGTGAAATGTCAGCTCGTGGAGGGACCTGGATCTCCCGCAGGAATCTGACTTTGTACATAAACAAGGACAATGGGCTTCTGCCGAGGCGAGCAGAGCACAGATGAACTAACTCAGTCTTCTCTGCAGCGATGCGAGACCCTTTGTCCAGTGGAAGTTGAAGGTGACCCCAGTGAAATGTGGATGGGCCCTGGCCTGCTGCATCATCCACCAGGGCTTTCCCTGCTAAACAGAGGTCAACCCTGGAATATTGGAGATATTTCTAGTAACAACCATGGAGACACCCTTGAGAGAAAATCCCAGATTAGAAGAAGCTGGCATCTGAGCCACATGTCACACGTCACCTGTGCATGACCTGTCAAAGGAGGATGTCTACTTACAGAGGCTTACACATTTCTACCTCGTTCCTGACTGTTCTGAGCTGCACAAACAGATGGAACACAGTTGTAAGCCAGCAGAAATAAAGGTGGGAGAACCCAGGGAAATGAAGAAAAGAAAGGCACAGCCCTCTTTAGATCCTTGAAAAGAAGATTTAAACTCTTCACAGTGACACCGTATTAAAGAGTTCCGGAAGCACAGTGTCTCAACTATAACCGTTCAACGTAGAGGTCATGGGTGGGAGGAAAAACGGCAGAGCGTGACACCTACAGGACAATGGCGTATAGAAATAGAGAAAAGTACCGAGGAAAGTTTGGTGTGATAAGAAGGAAGAAACCTCAAATGGCAGCAATGCACAAAGTAGTTTGAGGCTATATGTATTTAAAAAAAAAAAAAAAGATCCACTGTTTAAAGGATGAGTTTTAACTTCTTTGAAAACTCAAAGATAAGTTGAGAAGGATTGACTGCCAGTGAAAAACTCTCCAGTCAACACTTGTGTCAGGGCAGCTACATACAGTGGTGCAGGCTGTGCACTGCACAAAGGTACCTTACTGGGTGGGTGGGGGGCGTGGGTACTTAACATCACAGACAACAAAGATTTACATATTTATTATGTCAGTATTCCAGTAGATGGCAGTGTCTTGAGCAAAGGCGCTTTTAAAACTTTTCAATGGCCCACCAACCAGCTTTGACTTCACCAAAAAAGCACTGAATGTCCTAACTGGAGGGATTCCATGAAATTAGTAGCAATTTCCATTTTTTAGAAACAAAATTCTGTGCCTTTAATTTTAACGTTAGAAAATATAAAGGAAAAAAAAAAAAAGAAAATATAAAGGGTAAAGAGACTATAGGGAGAGCTACTCCAAAATCACCAATTTCATTTGCTCTGTTTCCTGTTTATTTTCTTAATTGCTTCCATCTAATCCAGTGTTCTTTATGTGTAATCTTTTACTTCTTAAGGTAATGGAGCATGGTTCTCTTATGCCTTCTAAAAAATGAAAAGGGGAAATTGCACAGATTGAAGCCGCACATCACGCTCGTACAAATTTGTGCAATTTCTATTACTGACTCATAAATATTTAAGGACAGGCACCCAAACAATCACACTGGAAAATTCTATATTGGACACTTCCAAGTACATATGTCTTTTAGTAAACTCTGTAAGTGTCATTATCTAAATCACAGAAAAACATTTCAAATTCTGAAAATTGGGCAAATTAAATATTGGTCGGCACAGCATGATAGGACTCTACCTTTCTGATTTTCCCACTTCTGCTTTCTGTCTAGTAATGGAGAAAAAAACCAATTCAGGTAAATACTTCCTTGCTTTTGGAATAGAGCAAGCCAGGTGTGAGAAGTTTTTCTTATAGGCCTGCAATCTTATAGCCCCATGGACGCTGAATTATTAATGGGGAAGAGAGAGAACGAATAACCAAGAGAGGGTTCCTGGCAGCCACTGCTTGAAGTTCACGGTGTTACACAACATCGAGCATGTCCAATTCACCTGCCAGGAGCCATCTGATTCTTACTCTAGGGTTCCATTTTCCTATTTCGATCTTATCCAGCATCTGACTGGGTGATGGTCCATGTCAGAAGATGTAGATCTTCTTTTTATTCCATTAAACTTTGGGATCTGGTTATGATAGCATGCCTCATATATTTTCATCTACAAGTGATCATATTAGCTGGTTATCTGCTCCCAGCAGAACCTAGGGTTGGGCTGGGAAAGGAAATCGAAAAATCAAGATTGCATTAGTCTCTTAAGCATTCAGTCCTTCTGTTCTCATGGGACTGGGCGGACCTTCTCCCCATCTCATTTGTCAGGTAGAATGGCATTAAGAATGCCACCGGCTATCTCAAAGGGGACGCACAGACTTCTTTACACTTAGGTTGAATTTTCTAGACTCTAAGGTTAAACAGGCAGACGAACTGCTGTTTAGCATTTACAGTGAAGCTCCATCTGAAGGACTGATTCAATGGAGGTGCTCCTAGGAGGGCACAGACAAGGGTGGAAGGAAGGGAAAGGTCAAGGCATTGGTGAGCAGGACCATGGGACCCAATCATCCCGGCTGCTAAGTAGATTGATTTCTCTGCCTGGCCACATGGGATACCCTGGTGAATGGTTTTCTCCTTTACTTTTGGGAAGATGATCCTAACTGAAGCAGCTGAGTCTAAGCTCTTAGGATAATTTTTTAAAAAGGCATTCTCAAACCAGTTCTTCCAATGATGTCTAGGATTTGCTTCAAAATAATCTACGGGGAAGAAGAACAAAAGGAAGGGATGGATGAAACATGAATTGATAATTATTTAAACTTGATCATGGGTACATTCTCTATTCTTGTATCTGTTTGAAATTTTCCATTGTAAGAGTTTTTGAAAAATGAGGTCAAGAGCCAATGATCCAGAAACTTGCTAGTTATTAGTTTCAACCCTTAGCTTTACCTAGAACTTCTTTTAAAAAATGGCTAACGGGGCTTCCCTGGTGGCGCAGTGGTTGAGAGTCCGCCTGCCGATGCAGGGGACGTGGGTTCGTGCCCCGGTCCGGGAAGATCCCACATGACGCGGAGCGGCTGGGCCCGTGAGCCATGGCAGCTGAGCCTGCGCGTCTGGAGCCTGTGCTCCGCAACGGGAGAGGCCACAGCAGTGAGAGGCCTGCGTACCACAAAAAAAAAAAAAAAAAAATGGCTAACAAGGAATGCTGTCCAACATCATTTTCTCTTTCCATGTCTCCCCATCTTATAATCGAGGAATTAACAAACAGCAGAATGGCCAATGGACAGCTGTGACGAGGGAGGACTGGATGAGGACAGAGGTGCAGTCATCAGCCCTTATCGGATGGGGAGTTACCTGTACGCACATCCATGGGCTTCCTGTTGCTTTGGTGCCCGGGCATGGAAACCAGCACCCCCATATCTCATTGGTAAGCACACATTGGAACTGCCAGAGACAGAGTGTTTCACACTTGGGTTGCTACACTTTTTCTTCATTCTTGTGTTTGGCATAAGAGTCAAGATTAATAATGATTAACAACAGTGGGGAAAGTTGTGGGTTGATAAAGGACAGAGAGAGAATTGGAGAGAATCAGTTTCTGTTTTCAGCATTGCACATCTCTTTTCTCCTCTGGTTCCCCTGGATCTCCAGATCCCAGAGGCAGATCTCACTGAGTGGAAGGGCTCAGGCACCCATCAGCATTTGGAAGCGTCTGATCTCAATACTGCGCTGAGGCCGGCGTCCAAGGCTGCCCTTCACAAGTCAACTATCTTAAATGTGCCCAGCAACTCTGAAACATGGACAATTCCGAACTTTGATTCCCATGATGAGCCATCGCTCTAGACAGTTCAGCTTCTTCCAGGAAATGAAACGTGGGAGATCTGATAACTAACCAAACATCCCACTAAGTACTTAAAAAATCTGGAGGTTTGGGAAGTTGGAGACTCGATGTAAATCTTTCTGGAAAGTATCACAGATCATACCTTAAAACATAACCCCATTAGCTGACCTTGTGCAGACCTCTTCCAAAAATAAGAGCTTCTTCCGAAACGGGAATCAAAAAAGAAGAGAGTTGGCGTTTTTTCCCCTTATTTCTGCTATCGGTTAACTCGGGTTAAAGAGGATGTCCTGGCACAAGGCAGCTTGATTCTATTCCACCTGAAGTAATGAGGTGAGAAGGTAAAAAGAGATCTCTTTGAGGAGAGGCTAATTGGGCAAGTTGCCCACTCAAAGGAAAAATAAAAACACACCAAGGATTTTGTAGAAGAAAAATAAACCAAGAAACCTATAACACGGATTTCTGCACACCACACTGTAGGGGTGGGGAAGCTCATAGGAAGCACCTCTTGTGTTGCATTGGGCAAAAGATCTGATTTGGATCTCTTCTTACGCACAATCTCCCAGCAACAGGAGAATTTAAGGATTGCTTCGTTTTTTGCCAAATGGCTAAAAAAAAACCCCTCTCTTCTACCCTGTAATTATGCTTCAGCTCCAGCCAAGGCAACCGAGGCTAGGTGGTGTTGTACATTTCACTTGTTTGGGGCTAGTTCAAACCTCCTCTTACCTCGTCCCAGAGAACACCTGAAAAGCATAATAACAGGGTCTCGCAGCATACCTTTCTGCTAGGTAAATATGATCGTGTAATCTTAAAGATCCGGCAGAAAGCCTCCATAGGAGATGGGGCTGGGGTCCTGCCCAGATCCCCTTTACCGCACTGGTGCACTCACCCCGCATCCCCAGGGGTGCCGGCTGCTCGTAGTGAGAACTGCCCTCCCCGTTGGAGCCCTCCCTCACCTGGCAGGCTACACATCCCCTGATGAAGTTAGTGGATAATGAGGGGGGACCAAGAGCTGGCCCCCTTACCTCAAGGCAGGATTTACTCTGTGGTGCAATTCATGCTCCAGAATTCTCTGCGGGAGACAACCGGTCCTAGAATCCTTGCTCAGCTCCCCTTCCCTCTCCAGCCCCATCCCATCCCTGCAGGTCCCTCTGAGAGCACGCCCTCCATAACACACCCGCACAGGGATCCCTGTCTCGGGCTCTGCTTCTAGGGAACCTGACCTGTGACACTTCAGGAAGCCTAGGGAAGCAACTTAAAACGGACACCTCTTATTTTTAATCTGCCGTCTTTCGATGTCTACCAATCTGGCCCATTTCATGTGTTTAGACTCACGAACATAAGCATAGATACCAAAAAAAAAAAAAAAAATAGCCTTAGGATTACATGGAGAAGGCTGCTGGAATCTATAGTAGCTCACATCTCCTATTTGGGCATCCAACTGAACAAAGTCCCCTCTCCATCCCCCAGACCCATTTCCCAACACAACGCACAGACCAGATGGAAAGACTCATTCCCCATCTGCGTACTTATACACGGAGGCAAGCCTAACACCATGCTTGGGTTAGAGTCAGGTTCTGTCCCTAATACTATATGAACCCTGTGCGCCTCTGTTTTAATTACTGTTTAATATTTGATAGTCCCAAACGCCGATTCACAGAGTTAAAAAGAAGCAAAGACTCGCGTTAACGGTGTTCAAATGAACACCGTTCATGTACCCGGTGATGGTCCGAGGTCGACTCATATCACATCCAAAGGAAAAACACTGTTGATCTTCCGTCGCAAGAATTAAATCACAAAACCAAGCAACGGCTCCCAGGAGGAAGAATCTAAGTTTGCTCAGGAAAGTGAAGTTCCTTGACTTAAAGCCTGCCAAGGGGGAGACTGCCTCTCCCCTGAGCCCCCTTTCCACAGAGGTGGGTCTGCACTCGTTGGCACCTGCCTGCAACAGTTCAGGTCTGGGTGGTTACGAGCCTCAGGATGGGTGGCAGTACTGACCCGTCCTTTTCCTTTCAGGCGGCAGACTGATGGGCAGCCCAGCCTGGCTGACCTTCTCTTAAACTGCCTTTGGCAAATGGAAAGCTTCCTTAACCTACAGTTGTTAGTGATGTCAGCTTTCCTGCAATTTCTGAAAGCATTGTCTTTCTTCTGCTTTTTACATTTTTGCCCTCCTAACAATGCAGTGAGTTAAAAAGCTGGGATGTCCCTGGTGACAAGTTATCAGTCCACAGCTGCAAAGCTACTTAGGAACACAGTTCAACCTCGGTCTACCCACTGACTGAGGCTTTCCTGAGATACAGACCCAGCTCCCAAATACAGCCACCCATTTCAACTCTCCGGTCAGGAAACTTCTGTCAAGAGGATAATATTGTCTACTTCACACAATCATTGTAAGGAATAAACAATAATAGCATAAGGAAAACTCTCCAGCAAAGTGACACATTTAGATGTTTAATAACTGTGAATGGCCTTCCCCCTTGGTGTCCTTTGCGTTTTGTGTTGTTTCCACCAACCAAAGTTCAAACACAAAATGATGATAAAGGCGTGACTTGAACCCAGTGGGAGAGAACAGTTTGAGGAATGTTGCTCAAACTGTGACGTGGGCCTCAAGGCCCCCAGAGGGAGTCTTCCGAGGGGACTCCACAGTGGCCTACCTGGTGGTCGTCCGGATGGTGTTTTCTTTCGTGTGAGTGTGCTCTTTGCTCACCTTCTCTGTAAAGAGAAAGGATGAAACAGACACCTCTTAGGTTGTTCTGACTCGATTTGTGTGTTTAAGGCTGAAGCAGAAACATCCTCCACATTCCTCTTTCTCTGTTGTGGTTTTCTTTTGGTTTCTTTTTTAAACATTCAAACCATTCCTGTCTTATTGGTAAAGACAGGCAACAAAAGCATGTCGATAGCATCCACCAAAATAGTTTATTAAAAACCAATCAAAGGGAAAGAATTACTAACAAAGTACAACTGTGTTGTCTGATTTTCATCAGGCCTCAGTAAGTACATGTACACACACACACACACACACACACACAGAGATGCACATAAAGATAGTTATTTCTCTTATATTTTTCCCCAGCTGAAAATGTCTGCTTTTCTCTGATTCAGCATGAAAACTGCAGTTGTTGCAACTGTTCCGCTTCTGACTTGGATGACAACCTTTAAGCATTCTGTATTGTCAGGCCTCTTTGTGAGACGGGATATAAAAACAAACGTAAGACCTCTGGGTGCGAGAGTCATCGAGTGCACATTCTGATAAATGTCACAGGGGACAAAAAGTATCATTAGACAAGAGGAGGTAAACTCTGTCTTGAGGTCTGAATCTACCAGCTGTCAGAAATTATTTAATTAGCTTTCAGGAACACAAAAGTTGACCTCTGGTCTTCCCCGTCCAGTTCAAATGTGCGGATTCTGCCCTGACGTTCACAGCGCTGGGTGGCTTCTTTTAAGTCTCCAGAGGAAACCTGGCCACCTCTACAAGGGTTTCAGATTTCAACAGCAGGGCAAGTGAAAAACTCCTAATCTTACGGATTTGGGGGACAATTTTAAACAAAGATATACGCTGTCCCGTGTTTTTTAACACTGGTCTGAAGCTGCTGTGTGCATATTTGCGTGGACAATTCCTTTCTGTCCGTTCAACAGTGACAATGAGGGTGAATCTGGATTCACAGGCAGTGTTCTTTCAGAGAGCAGGAAATCGGGGCTAAATGACTTGCTTGAGGTCACCCAGGCAGTCAGTGACAGCGCCAGGGTGAGAACTCTCAGACACAAAGTTTTTAGCTGATAGTAGACCATGATAATGTACTGCTAGAGACAGAGACTTTTTTCAAAGAATCACACTGGCCTCACTCTTGCAGATTTGAACTGCTAAATCATTTTCAAAGTTATATTGTTTTTAGAGATGCTTTCAGCCTGTTTTTTTTTTTTTTTTTTAAAGCAAAGCATCTTGCATGTTTGGAGTTTTTTTGGAACTTGCAAAGATCTATGTGGCCTATTCAGTTTACTGACTTAACTCTTTCCACGTCTCTGAGCTCTGCACAAACACAGTCCTTGTTTGAGAACTCCGAGGCTGCCATTTTCGGCACCGACTGATAACTTTACAGCTATGGGGGCGTGTCATGAGGCCAACGAGAAGGTGAGCTATCACGATGCCTTGCAGATTCTAGCTTCTTTCCTCTTTTCTGGTATTTTTCTTAGGGGAGAAAAGTCAGTACTTAAATAATGAGGCATTTAATGGGTGTTTTAAATCTGTTAGCCATAACAAAACAGAGTTTATCAAATATTAGTAACAAACTCTACTGATGCCTGAATTTCAGTATGTAGGCCAATGCTTGACCAAGGACAAAGTATCTGTATTTCTACATAAGTCTGAAACTTCTATGAGTCTCTTTCATCCATCTCAATCACATTCAAGCAATAACGGCACATTAAATTTGACAAAGAGCCTGCAGCTTGAATGAGGTGATAAAGAGAACAACTTAGGTTCTAGAACCCTCACCTATTCTATCAAGACACTTAGCTGAGCTGGAATAGGTGATTCCTTAGCTTTTTAATAGGTGATCACTTAGCTGATTCCTAAACGTTGACTTCTGAGTATTTGAAGTAGAAAAAGTTGGTTTACAGGAAATGTCCTACTATGTTATAGCTGGAAAAGAGTCCTCACAGTTTCATCTTTTGCCTTCCCCTTTCCTTGATTTTTTTTTTTTGGCAAGCTACCGTAACATCTCATTAATTCCGACCACACTAATTTGGAATTCACGGTAACTCAGTCACTGTTGGAGTAAACTGAAGTTTATCTTTTGCACATTAGGAAAACAAAAAAAAGGCCGTTAATCAGATCAACTGCCTAAACAAAATTAGAGGTGAGACGTTTAGTCCAGGCAACAGGGATCATTTGCACGCAGTTGAATAGGTTCCAGTTTCAAATGATTCTTAACTATTTACTAAAGAAAGTCTGGCAGGAGTCCTACCTGGCAGCCTTTGATGAACTCTTCGTTTGAGAGGTCGTATACACGTTAAAGTAACAAAATGGATTTCTGTCTAAAAAATCCTATAATGCTGGTGTTTTTACTTCGTTACAGTGGCTTTCCCTCCAATTAGTCCCCATTATTGACTTTTTTTTTTTTTTTTCCTCGAGGAAACGTACCTGACAGTTGAAAAAGAAGCTCGGAAGCCATCTTCACAGAGATGTCCTGACTGAAGAGGTTTCTCTCTGGGGGGACTCTGCTTTCTGGCATCTTCTGTAAGGGTTCAGTTTTCTCTCGCCCAATTAAAGTGCTATAGCCAGCACTGCGGCTGGGTGATATTGAGGCCTGCGAGTCCTGGATGTCCACCTCCATGGGTTCCTCTTTGATCTTCACCATCTGAGTGTCCTTGTAGCTTTCCGCTGCAAACAGGTGAATGAAGAACAAAAACGCCAGAGTTTCTTAATTCTGAACCAAACCCAGTTTCTAATCACAGAGAGAGCTACGAGCCTTGAGTCAGGGAGCAGTTTAGAAGACAGCGCCGTGGCACACTGGAACACAGTTTGAAAAACTTCTACTTTAATCGATCTGGTTTCCAGAAAAGGAAGGAACCTGAAGCTCAGAGAAATCAGGGGACTTGCCCAAGGCCACACAAATGGCAACAGAACCAGGCCTGCTGCTACAGATCTAGAACCAGGTTTCTTGACCAAAGTCTCCCAGTCACTCCCACACACTCCTTCCTCTCTGCCATGATGCTTCCAGGACTTACAGAGGACACAACGAATATCTGTCCTTGTTTTATAATGTACTCAATTTCAGTGAATCAGTTAAGAGCCAGCATATTCATACTATGATTTTCTCCCTCTATTTTGAAAGCTCTGATCAATGTTTTTTCTTTCTCTTCTAGGGCACCTAAATTAATAAAGGATAAATAGGGTTGATTCAACTGAGACGTTTACACCTTGCTGGGAGCTAGTAACCCTCAAGACCACCTAGGATGTTAATTGCAGCGCAAGGATTAACACTTAGAAAAACAGCGATCTTACAAGTTATAATAACAGTTCAACTTCCTGACTGCTCTGGCTTTAGGTGTGGCCATTGAATGTTTGGTCTTTAGTTTGAAACATACGTTTACTTTGCAAGGCTGGAGTGTCTTTATGTTCATACGTTCCTTAGAGCTAATGGGAGAACATCTTGGAAACAAGGTGGGACAATTAGCGCATTAATTTGGGTCACTTTAAAATAAGGCCACACTTTCAAATTGGTAAGCATTTATTAGTTATTACTGTGTCCTCAGCCTTCTGGAAAACACAGAAACCAAAAAGGATCTGATAGATAGACAAGACAGACAGATAGATAGATAGATAGATAGGGTAGTGTGTTGAGTCGTGGCCCCCCAAAACGATATGACTATGTCATAACCCCAGGAACTTGTGAATGTGACCTTATATGGAAAAAAGGTATTTGTAGATGTGATTAAGGATCTCAAGATAAGATGATCCTGGATTATCCAGGTGGGCCCTAAATCCAATGACAAGTGTCCATATAATAGACAGAAGAGGACAAGACACAGACACAGTGGAAAAGGCCACGTGAGGACAGAGACAGTGCTGTCAGACTGACTGTCTGTGTCTCCCCTCCAAATTAATATGCTGAAACCTAATCACCAATGTGACCATATTTGGAAGTGGGGCCTTTGGGAGGTGATTAGGTCATGAGGGAGGAGTCCTCAAGGATGGGGGTTAATGCCCTTATAAAGAAGACCCCGGACAGCTCCCTCACCCCTTCCTGCATGTGAGGACTCAGTGCAGAGATGCCTGACAATGAACTAGGAAGAGGGCTCTCACCTGACCGTGCTGGCACCCTGACCCTCGACTTCCAGATGCCAGGACTGTGAGAAATACCTGTCTGTTGTTTACAAGCTACCCAGTCTGTGATGTTCTGTTACAGCGGCCGGAACGGACTAAGAGAGACTGGAGTTTTGCTGCCACAAGCTAAGGATTGCCTGGTGTCACCAGAAACTGGAGGGAGTAGGGAAAGATTCTCCCCTAGAGCCTTCAGATTTCAGACTCCTGGCCCCCATTTCTGTTGTTTTAAGCTACGGAGTTTGTGGTAATTTGTGACGGATGGATGGATAGACAGACAGATATAACTAACTATAAGAGGCAACGTAAAGCAGGTGCTGATCTTGGGACAGTTAGGAGATACGACAGGGGAAATCTCATTGCTGTAAGCTGGGTAGTCAGAGAAAGCTACGCTCTCCTTGCCAAGGATGAGACAGGTGAAAGTCAAGTACGTGCGTACTTTATTGATTTGCAATAAAGAAGACAGTGGAGTACTTTAAATTAAATGATTAAAATTAATGTGGTGCTATCCGTAAGATCTCATGTAAGAAGTGTGCTAATTGTGCTTTTTTTCTTCCTGACATATTACACATGCTTCTCAGAGAAAACGACTTGTTTTTTGTCAGCAACTAAACTTCAGGCAACTGTTATATTTAATTTAAATCCTTTCCCCCTCCTGTATTCCTGCCAAGCTCTTTTCTTCTTTTTTCTCTGCATGTCTGTGAAGCTCAGAAAAACCAAGTCCATTGATTCAATCATGCTAAAAAAAAAAAAAAAAAAAAGAAGAATATAAAGCTTTCCAAGTTACATGCCTGGCTTCTCTGCCTTTATTTCTAGTCCCTGATTCTTTCCTGAGTACTGACGACACTCCCTGTCCACTTAGGGATTTGGGGACCTGACAGCCATCCTGACCTTCCCTTAGATCACCCATAGGTACAGTCACCCCACACAGTACCCTGTTTCTGTCCCCTCGAGCTACTTAGGATTTGGAAAATAAACAGTGGGGTCAGTGTCACAGGTACATAATGATGTCTCTGAACCTTGCAAGTCATTCCAAGGCCTGAAGACAAACACAAAGGGATACTAGAAAGAGATTCATTTTGTTAAAAAAATAAAAATCTCAACAACATAAAAAGAGCAAAGCTAGAAAGAAGCTCCATTATTTATATCCCCCAAACCCCCTTTCCCCCAGCTTTGCCCCTGGATTAAAAACCACCTGGCTCCCTGGTGGCACAGGGGTTAAGAATCTGCCTACCAATGCAGGGAACACGGGTTCGAGCCCTGGTCCGGGAAGATCCCACATGCCGCGGAGCAACTAAGCCGTGCGCCACAACTACTGAGCCTGCGCTCTAGAGCCCGCGAGCCACAACTACTGAGCCCACATGCCACAACTACTTAAGCCTGCACGCCTACAGCCTGTGCTCCACAACGAGACAAGCCACCGCAATGAGAAGCCCGCACACCGCAAGCAAGAGTAGCCCCCGCTCTCCGCAGCTAGAGAAAGCCCGCATGCAGCAACGAAGACCCAAGGCAGCCAAAAATAAACACATTAATAAATTAATAAAAAAAAAACCAAAACCAAAAAACCCACCTGGCTATTTGTGCCACCGGATTTAATGAAATCTGTTTTTAAAAGCTACTTGGGATAATTTCAAATATGACTTTCCATGAAGTGCTTTCTGCTCTTCCTTATGACAACTCTTGACTTTTCAACTATGCACAAAACACTGATCACTGAGTGAAGTAAGTCAGAAAGAGAAAAACAAATACCACATGCTAACACATATATATGGAATCTAAAAAAAAAAAAAGTTCTGAAGAACCTAGGGGCAGGACAGGAATAAAGACGCAGACGTAGAGAATGGACTTGAGGATATGGGGAGGGGGAAGGGTAAGCTGGGACCAAGTGAGAGAGTGGCATGGACATATATATACTACAAAATGTAAAATAGATAGCTAGTGGGAAGCAGCCGCATAGCACAGGGAGATCAGCTCGGTGCTTTGTGTCCACCTAGAGAGGTGGGAGAGGGAAGGTGGGAGGGAAACGCAAGAGGGAGGAGATATGGGGATATATGTATATGTATAGCTGATTCACTTTGTTATACAGCAGAAACTAACACACCATTGTAAAGCAATTATACTCCAATAAAGATGCTTAAAAAACCCCCCAAACCCTTTAGCATTTGTAATCTACCCGACAGACTCCAGACTCACCGAGAAGACTTTTCAAACTGACATCTCAATGGGCAAGTGAGACATGATTCAATAAATATTTTTATAGTCCTTGCTCTTGTATGCAATAGCATCATTGCCAAGTGTTTTCTTGCCTTTTTTAAAAAAGCAGGTTTCTCAACCTCAGCCCTATGGACATTTGAAGCCAGATACTTCTTTGCTGTGGGAGGTTGTGCTGTGCACTGTAGCGTGTTTAGCACATCTCTGGTCTCTACTCTCTACAAACGAGGAGTGCCAGCCCCCTAGCTGTGACAACTACAAGTAACTCCAGACATCTCCAATGTCCTCTGGAGGGCAAAACCACAGCTGTAAAGTTTTTGCCACACTCTTGTTTTCACCCCTTCTCCTCTTCCCGCCCCCAATTAATCAGGACCCAAGGCAAAGCAGAAAGAGGCAGCTCCTCCTAAGTTCCAACTTGGTTGATCACCATCTCAGGCCAGCTGGCCGAGGATGCGGGAGGCAGCTGACTTGGGAACAGAGTTTCTGCTACAGATCCCACTTGGTCCCCAGGCCAGCTCGCTCCCTGTTGCCTGGGGCGTCCTAACATAGCAATGGTTGAATACCTCACTCCACTCACTCTTAGCTTTGACTCCCAGGCCACAAATAGGAATTCAACTCCAGTGGGCTCTACTGCTACTTGAAGAGAGAACCTGGCATGTGGGAAGAGATGAGAGAGTGTTAACAGTGCCTGATGCCTGGGAGGGGGTGTAGGTGACTGTTTACTTCAACGCTTATTTGTCTTCTGTAATTTTTCTGTGATGAATATGGATATCTTGTCATTCACCTAATTTTTTTTTAAAATGGAAAACACATACACCCATAAAAAGATGCTCTTTCCTCTTTAGAAGTGTACAGAACAGTGTGCATGACTGGTAGCATTGGAAGTGTTGGTTCGTGGCTCCAACAAGCCCTATTCAAACTCTGCTTGGCAACAGAAGGGGAAGAAAGCAACAGGAATGCCATAATACTGTTTTCTTTCCTGCCTTCATAAACACAATATATATTAGCTATCAAACTGGATTATTTCATTCATCAGTCACTTGGCCATTCTGTAATCTTTTTTCTTTTTTTTTTTTTAACATTTTTACTGGAGTATAATTGCTTTACAATGGTGTGTTAGTTTCTGCTGCATAACAAAGTGAATCAGCTATATGTATCCATATATCCCCATACCCCCTGCCTCTTGCGTCTCCCTCCCACCCTCCCTATCCCACCCCTCTAGGTGGTCACAAAGCACCGAGCTGATCTCCCTGTGCTATGTGGCTGCTTCCCACAAGCTATCTATTTTACATTTGGTAGTGTATATATGTCAGTGCCACTCTCTCACTTCGTCCCAGCTTACCCTTCGCCCTCCCCGTGTCCTCAAGTCCGTTCTCTACATCTGCGTCTTTATTCCTGTCCTGCCCCTAGGTGTAATCTTTTATCAATGTCTACTATGTACTCAGAACTATGATAGATGATTCATGGGATTCAGAGACAAGTAAGACAAGGTTCTTGCCCTCAAGCAGTTTAAATCCAAATGAATGTATGATCAAGACAAGTATCAACAGCCCTCTCACACAAGAAGTGAAATTAAAACACAGTGTGGGAAGAGGGGTCGAGGAAGACCACGGACCAAAGCACAAAGGTGGAATTGTACTCGACCGGGGGCGTCCAGGGAATAGATACCACACTGTCCGTTCGGCTGGAGCGCCAACGTTGAGAGGTGGCGCTGGCTCCTTGGGTAAGCGGGACTCGTGAGGTGTCAGCGGAAAAGCAACTCTAGCTTTGTCTGCCGTTGTCTCTTTAAACCTGCCTGGTAGGAAAATGTTCCTCGCCTGGTTCTGGGTGAAATCTCAGTCAGGCCCATAACCCGATAATTCTTAGGTAATACAAAGCCTTACAGCCCTTTAAACAGCAAAGGAACGGTCTTGATTCGGAATCCGGAAGGCCCAACCCCACAGGTTAAGCCCCAGTTCAGCCTTTCCGCGAAGGTGATCCCAGCTCTTCCCTGGAAGGGCCCACAGGTCGCCTGTGACTGGGGGGAAACAGTGGGTTCTGCAGCCTCTCCCTGTTTTCTCACACCCTCCCCAGCACTCTAGCTGCCCTTCCTGAACCTACAACTGGAGAAGCAGGAGAGGGGAGGGGAGGCAAAGCTCTTCCCTCGCTGACCTGATCTAGAATGGTTGTAGCCGCTGGAGGCAAGCAGACATTTCTCTCATGGGATTCTCCCATCGGGTCTTCGGAGACCTTTAACCTGGCGGTGATCTCTCCCTGCGCCTCCTTTACCTGGCTGACCGGCCTCTAGCCTGGGCTCACTGATTTCCTCCACCACCTGTGGGGATCCACCTGTGGGCCTCCATCTCAAGGCAGGCACGGGTACCCTCAACTCTCTATGCAGCACCCCAAGACAGCATTTAAGACAATACCCCTGTTGACCCTCCTGTGGGAATCTGGTCCACACTGGGGCCTCCTTATTTAATCACACAAAAAGGGGGAGTTCAGGTCCCATGCAGCCCAGCAGCCTCTCTCTTCCATTCAGACACCAAGGCAATTTGCCCTCTCGATTCCCCAGGCTGGCATCAGGCACCAGGCCACCAGGCTCCCAACTGAGGAAAACATGGGACAAACTTCCCGGATGATGTCCCTCAAGCCACGCTCTCTAGATTTGCGATGAGAGACTGGTTCCCTTTCCTCCATCCCCAGTACCCTGCAGTGGGGGAATCACAGACCAGTTCTCTCCAAAAATCCCCTTGCCCAATCTTCAATAACCTCTCACTTTTATACTCTCTCCATTTGACCACGAGGTCCAAGAGGTATGTGTGTGTGTGTGTGTGTGTGTGTGTGTGTGTGTGTTCAAATATATATAACATAAGATGTATCTTTTTAACCATTTTTCAGCACACTGTTCAGTGGCATTAAGTACCTTCACATTGTTGTGCAACCTTCTCCAGAATTTTTCATCTTCCCCAACTGAAACTTTACCCGTTAAACACTAACTCCCCATTTCCCCCCTCTCTCAGCCTCTGGCAACCATCATTCTACTTTCTGACTCTAGGCCAGGAGTTTTCGTATTTTTAAAAATATTCTTCATGCAGTAACCTTGGTGCCGAAGCCAGATCTTCCATTTAACATACTGTTTAACAAAGAGCGTCAGATTATATTCCAGAGAAATTACACTGGAGAGGTAGGTAAGGGCAGACTATGGAAACTAAGATGCTGGGTCCGGAAGCCTGTCCTGAATGGGGAGCCGTCGGGGACCCAGCCTTTGGGGGGGTTTGCTTGGAGAAGCAGCATGATCAGATTACATTTCAGAAGGACAATCTGGCAGGGGCACTTGTACGGGATGAAGGGACTGGAGGAAACGGAAACGGGGCCGTTGATGGGGACTTGTAGTAATCCAAGCAACGAGATGCTGAGAGCCTGAACTAAAGGTCATGAGGGTAGAAAAGACTCACAAGATATTCCAGAGGTTGAATGCAGAGGCACTGGTGGTGGACCGAATAAGAGTCTGAATCAAGAATGAAGAGACCAATGTGAGAGTAATTGTGAAGAAACCTTGTGTATGGTCTGGACAAGGGAGAGGTGATATTAAAGGAAAATAACAATTCTCTGACTTTTAAGCCTCTGAGATTTGGAAAATGCTATCAATAAGAGTAGAAAAACAGAAAAGTTCGGTCGGGGAGAAACATGAAGGAAGATTTTCATATCTATTTTGGCTAAGTATCTGTAATTCCTGCCGGAAGTAGAGGTCATGATGGCTTAGAGGCAGTAAGATAAGAATCACTAGTGACAGACAGATTGGAAGTCATCTGAATCCAAGGGACTGGGTGAGATCAGCAAGGGAGGTTGCGTAGAGAGCGGTGGATGGGGAGGAAATGTTACCATCTACTCCTACAGAGGAGGAAGAAGAAAAGAAGCAAGGACAGGGACTTCCCTGGTGGTGCAGTGGTTAAGAATCCACCTGCCAATGCAGGGGACACGGGTTCGAGCCCTGGTCCGGGAAGATCCTACATGCCGCAGAGCAACTAAGCCTGTGCGCCACAACTACTGAGCCTGTGCTCTAGAGTCCATGTGCCACAACTACTGAGCCCGTGCGCCACAACTACTGAGGCTGTGCTCTAGAGCCCGTGTGCCGCAACTACTGAGCCCACGCACTTAGAGTCTGTGCTCTGCAACAAGAGAAGCCACCGCAATGAGAAGCCCGCGCACCACAACGAAGAGTAGCCCCCGCTCGCCGCAACTAGAGAAAGCCCGCGCACAGCAACGAAGACCCAACGCAGCCCAAAAAGAAAAACAAATTTTTTTTAATTAAAAAGAAGCGAGAAGAAGCGGAGAGGGAGTGGTCCAGCACAGCAGCCGTGTGCATAGAAAGCCAGAGAGAAGGGGGGTGAGGGTAGAGGCACGACCCACTCCTGCCCCTGGGCTCCTGCACCCCTACAGTGATTCCTTAGTTTCTGCCCTTTGTAAAAGCCCCAGCCCCACTCTCCCTGCAATACTGAACTACGCCAGCTGCCCGAATACGCCCGGCCATTCCTCACCTTATTCCCTCTTAAATACCCGGATAATTCCCTATATAGATTTCAAAATAACTTAGACGTCTCCTCTCTGAGCAGCCTTCCTTTATTTTCATCAGATGACACCTTTCCCTCCTCGGTCCTACCTCTAGATTGCTCAGATCTTGCCAACATTGTACTGCGCTGTGGTTATTGTCTACAGATTTCATTTCCCCTGTGGACTGAATGCTCAGTGACAGCCTGGTTTTGATTCATCTTTCATCCCCAGACTTTGCACATTTGATGCGATTAATAGCTGTTTGTCACCTGCATCACCTGAGTCAGAACACACAGTAGGTGTGCAATGCTCCTCTCCCTTCCCTGACTGCCGGAGACACTCTGTCTGCTGCAGACACTCACGTATGCTATGAACTTGAAACAAAATACGAAAGCATGCAGCATTGGCAGTGGCACTGAAATAAAAAACAAACATTGGCCATTCTCTCTCTGAACTGCCATCATGATCCTGAGCTGGTGTTTCTGAATAACAAGAAGCTTAAAAGAGCCTCTAGAAGCAATGCCAACGATGCCATCTGGAAACAATTCACTTTCTAGAGTGATACCCCTGTCAATCAGATAAATTAAAAATCTTTTATCTCCAACTTGCCATCCTGAAAGATACAAAGTTCTGGGTTGGGCACAAAAACATGGTCCAGGTAAAAAAAAAAAAGATTCCTGGAGGTGTCGGGTTCATTACTTAACACTTTGTGAATGACAATGCAGGTCAAAAGACCAAGTAAAGGGAAACAGATGACCAGGAACAAGAAAAGAGACTGCTTGGTAACACCACGCCATGGCAGTGCTTGGCTCACCGCTGGAATCTGATGAAGGCGAGCTGCTGTCTCCCTTTGCTTTCTCTTACTTAACTTTGTCCTTGCTAAAAGCAGCTGGTCCATACTCTGTAATAACCTGTATGGGAAAAGAATCTGAAAAACAATGGATATATGTATAGGTATAGCCGAATCACTTTGCTGTACACATGAAACCAACAGAACATTGTAAATCAACTAGACTCCAATAGGAAATAAAAATTAAATAAAAAAAATAAATACCCTTCGGACAAAGAGCGCATGAAGAGTTGGGCTGGGTTTCCTGGGTGACACAGGGAAAAGACCGAGCCCCAGCCCTGCTCGAGCAGAAATGGAAATGTTATTTCCCAGAAGTCTCATGCTCTCCATCATGCTTTGCATTCTCAGAGAGCAGCAAGGTGGGAGTGAAACAGCCTCTGGGCAGCCACGCCCTCACCCTATAACTGGGGCTGCGTCCCCAGTGCAAGGCACATAAACACAGTTCCGTTCTTGTTATGAAAATTAGGAACCTGATGCATAGATGCTGAGTGTGATTCTTCCTTGCCTCTCTCTTCTCCTACGCTGTCTCTCTTCAGGAGCCATCACATGGAACAGAAGGACATGCACATTGAGACAGGTCTGGAGTTCTTTAGAGGACTAGATTGGTACATGCTTCTGCATGGGAAGTTATATATTAAACTTCATTTGTCTGAATGGATAAAGGAGATGTGGTACATATATACAATGGAATACTACTCAGCCATAAAAGAGAATGAATTAATGCCATTTGCAGCAACATGGATACAACTAGAGATCATCATACTATGTGAAGTAAGTCAGAAAGAGAAAGACAAACACCATATGATATCACTTATATGTGAGATCTAAAGACACAGATGAACCTATCTGTTCACAAATGAACAGAAACAGAATAACGGGCATAGAGAACAGACTTGTGGTTGCCGGGGGAGGGGGCTGAGGAATGGAGAAGGAGGCTGGGGTGAGCAGATGCAAACTATTATATATAGATGGATAAACAGCAAAGTCCTACGGTAGAGCACAGGGAACTATATTCATTATCCTGTGATAAACCATAATGGAAAAGAATATAGAAAAAAGAATGTATATGTATGTATAACTGAATCACTTTGCTGTACAACAGTAATTAACACATTGTAAATCAACTATACTTCAATTAAAAAAAATAAACTTCATTTGTCTCTGCAGTGGTCCTTGGGGAGGTAAAAGGAAGGAAGGAAACCCATGCCTGGGGCTTATCCATGGCAGCTGCCACATTCCAGGAGAGGCAACACAGGCTCCTACTGTCCCTATTGGACACATCGGTCATCTGTTCCTGGGGAAAAAGAGAAGAAATGCTCTCCACAAAAGAAAACAGTGGTGCAGCAGTTTTTCTCTAGTTTTCCTAATACACAAGAACTTTCAAGAACAGCATTCCACTGCCTCTTCTTGGAACAGCACAATGGGAGACATTCTCCGGAATGAATAAAATGCATGGTCTCCGGACTTGAGGGTAACAGGCACAGCTGAGGGCACAGCTGCTAAATGGTGTGAGGTAGGGAATTGAATTTTTCCCCCTCAATTAAAAAAAAAAAGGAAAAAACAGTATTTTTCAACAGAAGAACCTTACAATGACCTCCACTACACACACACACACACACACACACGCACACGCACACGCACACGCACACACACACATTTCACCCAGAACTGCACAGAAGGAACTGAGCAAATCATGAGACCAAGCCAGTATCTATGAGGAAAACACGCAAAGCTCTACACAAACTTAAATAATTCATTAGATAATTAATTGATTAATTAAATCAGACCATCTTTCCCAGGTGGTGAAACCAATCTGCACAGTAATCTAAACATTAGGAGAATCTTGTTTAAAATGATGAAACGATGGGTCTAGGTTTTTTGTATGCTTCTTCCTTCTTCTCTTTCTCTTTCTCTCTCTCTCTTTCTCTCTCACACACACACACACACACACACGCACACACCCCACATTTTTTATTCCTATAACAATTTCAAAGACATTTTATCAGAATTGGCCCTTTGAATTGGATCAGCAAAACCATAAGAGAACTTGCATTTCCCCTCTTTATCAGTACACTACCTGGCAACTTAGGAAGGAGAATTAACAAATGTCTGAAGAGTGAGCTGTGCACACTAGAATTCACAATTAAGTGGACAGGGGTAAGCAGGAGGTCAACCCAGAAAGACAAACTAAGGAACACCCAGTGTTCCATTTTATTAGTTGTTCTGTGTCTGCAAGGAAAAATCTGCCCTAAAACAAACAAACAAAAAAACAACAGAACTCAAACTTTAAAGATCATAAAGAGTGAGTGAGACCTGGAAGTTCACTTTCAGGGATCCAAGAAACATATCATTTTCCATCAGAGCAAAGCACTTGAAGTTTATTCTTCTGAGCATTCTTCAATTAGTCTTCACCTCCCTGACATCAGCAAGCAACGTAAGAGGTCCTCGTCTGAGATAACTCAGCTGGGCGTTTGCCAGTGTTTTCAGACTGGCCATAAAACGGGACCCAGAGCTGCAGCACAAGTTCTGGAATTGATTCAGGGTATGACACTGCCCAGGGTTAAACTACACAGGGGGCTCCCTGACGTAAAGGAAGGTCCCTCAGCCCGGCCATGGGGAGGGTGATCACAAGTCAGAATACGTCCATCACACATAACAAATGCTGCCTTCAATTTCACTTTCGTCCCAAGGACAAGAATTAAAATCCTTGAGTCACTGGGGGCTCCGGGAGATCAGCTTCTCCAACCAGCAGACGACGTGGAGGGGTCCAGTCATTATCTGTTGAACTCTGAGTGTCCCGGTGTTAAAGTAAAACCTCTCCCAATCGTCTTGTTTTCTTTTCATTTGATGATTTCACGAGGAATTAGCTAAAGATGTGCATTTAAACTGTAGGTCTGCCATTTGGTAACGTTCCAAATGATCTCATTTTTAAAAAATTAACCTATTTTTCATCTAACGTCCAGAATATACTCTTCTTGTCTCACATTAAAAAAAGAAAAAAAGAAAGAAAAAGGGTCAATTAAAGTATCTGATCTAAGCCTAAAGCGATTTAACGTCATTATCCTTTGCCATTTAATAAATCTAAGTCCTGTCCACCTCATCTGTTGTGATTAATAGGCCTTTATATATCTTTCTATGAACTTGAATGCAGGAAGGGTGGGGGGGGGTGTGTGCATGTAGATTTTAAACAGAACTTCTGAAAGATTCAGCAGAATTCCTGCTGACATAAAAAAATGACCAAAAAGCAGGATCCATCTCTGTCCGGTGATGGGTTGGCCATTGCTTGATACTCAGGGAGGAAGAGGGAGTCTTTAATGCCCAAGGAAAGGAAGGAGCAAATGAAGAGTTTTATTTCAATAACTGAGAGTTTTACCAGACTTTTAAATATTTTCCACTAACAGATGGTAAAAGGGCTTTAGTATATGCAGACAAGTTTAAAATGCTTTTCTTAGGTGGTGCTAAATATTACTGAATCGTGTCCCAAGGATATCTCTGTTGAGAAGCCCTGACTGCTTTTCTTCCATCGGTCAGTGTTTCCAGCAGGCAGGGAAGGGCTGGTAAGATGGTGCAGAGAGCAGAACACTGCATAATAACAGAGACTGGGGCCCAGGCACGACCCAGAGTAAGCACGGGCAGCCGTGGATGGGGTGGGAAGAGAACGCAGGCTCACGCAGGAGAGGACACTGTCTTGTTCACCTTGGTGTCCCTAGTGCCCCAAATGGGGCTTAGAAAATAGTAGGGGCTCAATAAATAGTGCTGAATGAATGAGTACATGAACGAAAACAACAACAACAAAAAGAAAGACCATAAAGAAGAAAAGGAAAGCTATGATGAGAAGTAGAGAAGAGCTAAGGTACAGAGTTCATTTAACCCCCTTTACAAACTTTTGCCAAAAATCAAAGCCCTCATGGCCAATGATACATGAGCCTCTGCTTACGATGGGGCAACATCCTTGGTACCATGCCTGTGGGAAACCTTGGAGTGGGGACCAGACCATGTGACGGTGGGAAACGTTCCCTCTGGGCTCTAATTCCTCATACTTCTTGGAGACATGGAGTACACGGATAGTCTCCAAATGCATTTTAGCTGGGTTTCAACCTTCTTTTCCAAATGTTTGAAAAATCAAAGCTACTTGCAAGTAACGTAAGTGACTCATCTCAATGTCCCTTCCTCTCTCTGTTCCTGTGTCGTCTCTAGTGCAGGTGGTGAAGAGTGACAAACAGTGAACCAGGAGCATGGGGACAAGAAGGCGGGACCCCTAAGTGAGAAGTAGGCCCTCATGCTTGATCTCTCCCTGTTACACATGGGCTGAGGACTTCAGCCCTGGGCATCTCCAAGAAAGCTGAGGAGTCACGTAGGAAAATCTGTCTAACATGAACAACGTTTTGTAGGTGAAACTATGTTATACAGTATTAGGGTGGAATAAACATACACACTACAATGTATAAAATAGATAACCAGCAAGGACTTACTGTATAGCAGAGGGAACTTTACTCAATATCTTGCAATAATCTATAATGGAAAAGAATCGAAAAAAGAATAGGGCTTCCCTGGTGGTGCAGTGGTTGAGAGTCCGCCTGCCAATGCAGGGGACACGGGTTCATGCCCCGGTCCGGGAAGATCCCACGTGCCGCGGAGCGGCTGGGCCCGTGAGCCATGGCCGATGAGCCTGTGCGTCCGGAGCCTGTGCTCCGCAACGGGAGAGACCACAACAGTGAGAGGCCCGCGTACCACAAAAAGAAAAAATAAGTGCAGAAGAAAATTATCTACATAACACACAGTAGGTTGGCTGTGTAAGCACTGATGAATCCCAAGTGAAGATTTCTGCCACTATTTAAAGGTGGAGGCAACCTACTGTGAGACACAATGATTCTGCTTCCAAGGTAAGTCCCACAAATCACTGCCATTTCACCTTTAGTCCCATTAATCCTTCAGCTCTGCTAAGGGTCTCTCTTCCTCTCGACCAGAGGGCGATTAAATATACATTTGGCAACGTGGACGTGGACCACAGGAAGCCTCCAGAAAGGCTGTCCCCCTGATTGCTCCGACTCCAAAACAGTAGGAAGAGTTTTGGTAGCGACAGGAGAGAAGCAAGTGTGTGTGTGTGTGTGTATGTGTGTGTGTGCGTGTAGCTGGGTTTACGGGGCTAAGGTTGGCAGTCAGAGGACATAAGGAAACACATTCGTGATGTATTCTTTAAAGAGTGATCCTCACCACTTGATTCTGGACATAAGATAAGAGATGGTGGGTCACACGAATATTCTAACATTGCCCCCCACGTCTCCAGCTGTGGAGATAAGTGATACAAGCATGTGGAAGCCATGAGAAACCAGGAAATGTGCTCGAATCCAACTGCAATCCCATATTTAGAAAACAGGAAGTAAATCAACTCACAGCACGAACTCAAGATGGCCTCAAGATGGGGAAATGGATACATGGGTGGAGTAAATAGAAGACTTATTAGGAAGAAGACCAAGAATGTCATAGGTCCTCACACTTTGATAATGAGAAAATACCACTCTTCAAGCCTCCATCTTCCTATCAGAGTAACAGAAGTCAAAAGGGAGAAATAGTTCTCTTCAGGAAAGTTTTCCATTCTTGGGCTAATATAGACACTCCCCGGCCCAATGGAAATGGGTTCCATCAGTCTCACCCTGTGTGTATCTTCCGGTGCTCAATGTGGCTGATGGGCCCGAGTACCATCACCCAGTTGGGCTCCAGGTGGGATGTGGCCACTCAGCAGCAGACAGAGGATTCCCTTCTCCAGAGGTAGGGCTGTGATACCAGCCTGTAGCCAGACGGGCACAGAAACCATGGGGTTTAATTATACATGCAAATGTTCCCCTTCTTTGACATGGATAAGTTAAAGGTTAATATGGCAATGAGAAGAAAAACCATCGTGGAATGAGAATGTTTTAGATCTCTCACTGAGGAAAATAATGACCGTGCTCTCCCTCACAAGACCGTAACTGTGGTAATATATAGCCAAAGAGTCTGAGGGTAGGGTAGGAGCCATAAAAAGCAAAGAGTGGTGTAAGAGATTCTAATGCAGTGACAAGATGCACAGCTTCTACCTGGCAGGGAAATTTGTCCTCTGAGAGAAAAATGGAAAAGAATGTTTGACTGGTTACACAAATATTTGCATTCACACTGCAATCGGCTCCCTCAGAAAATAAAGCTTCTTGTTAAGAGTTGTCACCATCAAATAGTACTTACTAATGGCCTCTCTGTGCTACTGTTTGTGTCATGTCTGTAGAAATGTTTTTTTTATTTCTATCAGAAAATGACACAGGAATACAGGAGACGGGCACGCTAGGCCAACTGCGATCACATCTCCTCGGTGCCATTCTCAGTTATTTTGCTCAGTATTGTAAAGGATCTGGAACCCCTTCACCACGCCCAACCCCACCTTGCACCCCTTGCCTTACAGCCTTCCATGCCCCAGTCCAGCCAAACAGAAACGGCATCTGTAATGAAGCTGGAGCCTATGAAATTCCTTTCTGAGCTTTTGCCTGGTTTCTGAAACACAGGCCAATACAAATTTTTGTAGCTATATTAACCTATGTGCTCTGCACCGGGGAGATGATAGTAAAACAAGAGCCCTTTTGAGTCCGGCCTTTCTGAGGCCCAGGACTCATTGTGGGAGGTGAAGGAAGCCAGGTCAAGAAAGCAAAAGGGTGGCCAAAGGGTGAGGGCTCTAAGGGGAAAAGGAGGCGCAGAGGCGCTGGCCTGGGGTGTGAGCCCAGAGAGCTCCCCGGGAGGTGCGGGAAGCAGAAGCCGCCACTCAGGTATATGGGCTCGGGGATTCGGAAGCTGTGTGTGGAATCCCAAAATAAGTAGAAGGGGGCTTACTAGTCAAGGAGTGAAGGTAACACCAGTTATGGTGGGAGCTTCTGTTAGAAGCAAGTCCCCTCTTCTTGCTGGGAAGAGAATGGCCCTTCCAGAGCTGCATACAGCTATTTCCCACTCTGTCCTGTCTAAACAACCAGATAAATAACACCAAGGTATACCCTCTGAGCTTAACAAAATCTAGACCTTCAAGAAAGGAATTCTCTGGATATATACACAGGTTACATTTTTATCTTATTAAAGTGATCTATTCCGTTTATGTAAGAGTTTCTGCACTCCAAACATCTGCAATTCTCACTGAGTTTTCAAGCGCTAAAAAAAAGAGCCTAATTGCTTATTTATGATTTAACTCCCCCAGTTATGGGTTGCTGTGTGTGTGTGTGTGTGTGTGTGTGTGTGTGTGCGCGCGCACACACACACACGTATATCCTGAGAGTAGCTTAGGATATATATGGCAATGACAAAGTGATCTCCTCATTAGTTGTAAGACCACTGTTGGTTATATTCATTAAAAGTCATTTAAAAAGTGGACATATGGATATCCTTTGCCATCAGCTGAAGTACAGAATGCTATAGCAAAAACAGAAATCAGGGAGGTCAAGTTAGCTTTCATAGGCTTTATATCTGAAAACTAAATATGGTGCTAATATACATAAAGACAGGTTTTCATGTTAATATTAAACAAGTCTTCATTTTTTACCCAATTTTTGGAATTATGGAAATGCGATAATTCCTTAATTATCACAAGCAACAAGCAACAAAAGGAAAGAGAGATAAATTAAAACCTTTTGAGCTGCAAATACCATCAAGAAAGTGAAAAGACAACCAGCAGAATGAGCGAAAGTATAATATTTGCAAATCATACATCCGATGAGAGACTTACATCCGGAATATATAAGGAACTTTTACAACTCAAGAGTAAAAAGACAAATAACTCAATTAAAAAGTTGGAAAAGAACTTGAGTAAACATCTCTCCAGGAAATATATACAAATGGCCAATAAGCACATGAAAGTATGCTCACCGTCATTAGTCATCAGGGAAATGCAAATCAAAATCACAATGAGATACTAGCTCACACCCAGCATGATGGCTATAATAAAAAAGACAGACAATAACAACTTTTGGCAAGGATGTGGAAGAATTCAAACTCCCGTCCATTGCTGTGGGGATATAAAATGGTGCAGCTGCTTTGCGAAACAGCTTGGCAGTTCCTCAAAATGTTAAACGTAGAGTTACCATTTGACCCAGGAATTCCACTTTGAGGTATATACCCAAGAGAAACAAAACATATGTCTACACAAAAACTTCAGATGTCCTTATCAGCAAAAGTTGGGCAACAACCCGAATGTTCAACGATGGATGAATGGATAAACAACATGTGGTATATTCATTTTATACCATGTATAAAATTAGTATTGCATAATTGGTATATCCATTCCAATAATATCCGATGGAATATTATTCAGCCTTAAAAAGGAATAAAGTACTGATGCATGTTACAACATAGAGGAGCTTTGAAAACATTATGCTAAGTGGAAGAAGAGACTTCTTGGGTAATTACATTCATATGGAATGTCTACAATACAAAAATCTATTGAGAGGCAGTAGATTAGGAGCTGGGAGAGTATTTGGTGTAGATGGGAGGTAAAGAGTGAGTGCTAATGGGTATAAAGTTTCTTTTTGCGGGGGATGAAATGTTCTGTAATTAGATGTGGTGATGTTTGCACAACTCTGTCAATATACTAAAAACCACTGAACTGCACACTTTAAATAGGTAAATTTTATGGTATGTGAATTATATCTCAATAAGGATGTTGAGAAAGTGGGATGGTATTTAAAAAAGCAGTCTAGAAGTCCCCTCTGAGACATAACAATCTGAGATATGTATATATATATATATATATATATATATATATACATCATTAGAAAATTAGAGTACTGGGTTCAGTAGGTTTCTCCAGGTGCTCAAAAAAAGCTGAAGTGAAGAAAAGCATTTTTCAATTGCAGACTGATTAGACTAGGCCATTTTGACATTTTCATGCTTTCAAATTCCTCAGCACCACCTATTTGACAATGGGATAAATAGACAATATTAATTAAATAAAACACTTTTTTAACTGATGCTTCTAAATTACTCTTTAACTCTTTTATAGCTGGCTAACGTGTCCACCTGTTCACTTTAGGAGTGTGCTCTACTTTCCACCGTAAGCAAGGAGAATCACAGGAAATAGGTAAAACTAGGCCTCCCATGTTCCTTCCACTGTCCAATTAAATAACCCGTAAGTCTGAAGCAGGGAAACGAGAGATGACATGAATATAAACTGAAGACACCTATTTTCCATCCTTGCAGATAATTACTGAAGTCATAGCTTATAAAGTTTGATAGACTACGATTTTCCAAGGGAGAAGTATCAAATAGAACAGTGAATAGTTTGTGCCCTGAGAACTTATTTAGCTAAAATCCCTACTTTATCTCAAGGAATTCTTTAGAATAGCAGAGTCTCTTGTTGGGGCTGAGGGCGGGGAGCTTGCCCCTCCTAAAGGAATGCACACGTTGCCCAGGAATAATCCTGAAATTTAACAGCAAAGCACATGGGAAAAAAGCAGCATTATCTGAGGCTAACAACCATCGCTATCTTCATTTATTAGGTACATGTGCCCTTCTAAAAAAGGTTCCCAGATACCATTATTTCCTAATAAATGAAAAAGAATCTCCACTGAAGACAGATGATTCTTTTTAAAAGGCAAAATGTGCATTTAAGAGAGCTTTCTTCTCTGTCAGTTTCAACCCAAGGCACTCTTTTTTGGATGGACCAAACTTATTTCTCCAATTAACCATTTCCTCAGCACAATGCTTCTCAAAACTTAGCTTTCAGAATCACTTGTAGGGTTATAAAGAACTCGAGAGTTTCAGCTGGGTCCACAGTAAACCTCAAGAATTTGCATCTCTATCACTTCCCTATCTTCTCCAACTCATGCTGATTCTGCTGGTCTGGGGACCACACTTAGAAGCAGGGCCTCAGCACATACAGAGTTGCTGCTGGGTAGGCTGAGTCCTGGCTGGGCAGTCTTCTCCACCAGAAAGGAAAGGCAAGCATCACCCAAAGGTCTAAACACATTTACATTCAATATTTAAATAACAGCAATGACCATAATCTCCTCCTCGAACTTTTGGGGTTAGGACATATTGCTTATCTTCCTGGTCTCACACTACCGTCACTCTTGCCCATCCAAGGTGTGTTTCTGGGGATTCTTCTCCTCCCAGCAATCCTACATGACAGCAGCCACGTCTGCTCAACATGCCCTTATTCGTAGATACAGTGGAAGTTTCCACTGGTAGGCCACAATTGGAGCTGAGGCAATCAGCTGGAATTTGGGATTGGGACTAAGAAATTTCTGTTTAGGGACTTCCTTGGCGGTCCAGTGGTTAAGATTTCGCCTTCCAATGCAGGGGGTGCAGGTTTGATCCCTGCTCAGGGAGCTAAGATCCCACACGTCTCACAGCCAAAAAAGCGAAACATAAAACAGAAGCAGTATTGTAACAAATTCAATAACGACTTTAAAAATGGTCCACATCAAAAAAATCTTAAAAAAAAAAAAAGACATTTCTGTTTAGCTGCTCTTTTGAACAGGGGGTATACTCAGAAGCCGATGGCAACTGTCATGTTCCACCATGTGGGCTGGATATCAGAAAACGTCCATCTGTATGTGCAGAGAAGCAGGGATGAGCAGGGACCTCCTGGGCTCCATTCGGTCTTCCAGTCCCTGGCTTCAGTGGAGGCCTGACACCCTGCTGCATCCTTACCTTTGCGTTCATTCCAGAAGTTAACCCCAAACCTGCACCTTCTATTAAATTCCTCTTTCCTACCTAAACTAGCTGGAGAGGATGTGTTACTTACAACCAAAAGGGCCCTAATTAAAACTGTTAACAAAGTCATTCTCTGGGTACCTTTCCTCTCTGCTTCAGTTCACCTCGGAGACTGAATTCACCTTAAAACTTCATCCTAGCCAAGTTACCTGCTTCTAAATATCTCTGCACTAAAGCCCTTTCTTACGTAGGTGATTCCCTGAACCCTACATCACTATGTATTTCAAATCCAGGACCTGCCTGGATTCCTCTACAAGAGGCAATTATAATTTATATTTCTCTCCAAGACTAGGTGGGGATAAATGAATATAAATCAGCAATGAATATAAATCGATGCACTTTCCCTCTGTGAGCACAGAAAAAGGAAAACCCATAGATGTGTTTTGAATCAAGGTCTAATGTGAGGTTTTATTTACCATGTTCGATCAATTTAAATGTTTAATTTTTCATTAATGTTTCTGAATAGCTCCAGCTTTCCAGCTACTTATGTTTTGTGGGATTCATCTTTTTAAATAGCATTCTTATCTACTACTTCTTGGTTCAACCATACATGTGGTACATTTTATACATGCATGACCGAGGTAGAAGGGGCATTTCTTTGTTTCTTTGAGCGTAGCGACTTCTCTTTTTTTCTTTATTGAGGTATAGTCGATTTACAATATAGCTACTTCTTTTAAAGCACAACAGAGACAGAGCAGATAAAACTCTGGGTCACTTCGAGCATTACGTCACATCTGTGATAACACATTTGTTCTATAAGTTTTCAAAGTCACTAGACGTTGCAAAACCAGAGATTAAGACTGACGTGATTCTCTTAGTCTGTCTGATGTTACCTAGCCTCTCTATTGGACTTCAGAATCTTGGCCTCCTTAAATCAAGCCTTCTGGGAATTATCTTTGGCAAATATACACTTAGCAGAAAAGTCTGATTATCTTGGCTTTCTCATGTCAAGTAACAACAGGTAGTCCCAGACACCCAGTGGTTTCTTTAGAGTGGGTTGCTTTCTTTATGGTAATCAATTTACTTGGCCCAGCTGTCAAGCACTTGACTGCCCAACTGACAACTGGAAATAGGAAGGAAGAAACCTCAGATTTTCCTAAACACACAGTTAATGAAAAATTTCACCTGGTTGTTAACGCATCTGTGTTTTCCCCATAAAACATAAATGTTAATTCGGAAAACAATATGCCTACAGAGGCTTCTCCACCTAGGAAAGTTTCACCTGATATTTGACCTGGCCATGTGCCCAACATCCATCGTGAAGGAGTTAACATAAATGAATTTTAAACCGGAAATGAGGCAGCCAAGTTGTTGACTAGTTTCCTCTTGTTAATTCAAGGAAAAGACTGAAAGGGCCTAAACTACGACAGGTCGTAGCATTGAATCTCAAGGAAATAAGTAAGAGAGATGAAAAATCCTCTTATTCCACATGGTAGCTATTCTTTGGGTCAAAACTGAAAGAAGGAAGAAAAATGTATGAGAATACATGGGACATACTTTTCTCACCTAGCTCTTCCTAACCATATGGATTTTCCCCAGCAGGACAGAAGACCATAAATGAAAATTAGCAAGGCAGGGACTTCCACCCACAGGAATACCTGCATCAGGGCTTTGGGGTATTAGACGGGGAGCAGCCCTGACTACCTGTACAGATGCTTTGAGAAACGCATGACTACTCTTGTCTATACAGAGACAGGAAATAGCATGGAAAGGGGGGCTTCAAGACACTGACAGGTCCTTTCCTCAGATGGCTTTCAGGGCATAAACATGGAAATTGTTAAAATTATAACTTGAGGAAAGACAGCATAGGTGGTTTTTTCCTAACATCTTCCTTCTTCCAAGAGCACTGATCCACCCGTGATTAGAAACCCTAATATCCACTTTAAACCTAATAAAGGGTGAGTCCCCTTTTACCTTGCGGCTTCAGAATGAAAAGACATTTGTTTTTTTTTTAAGTCACATTCCTATTTTTAGGGCTGACTTGGAAACTTCTTCGCAGTTTAGTGACCACAGTCTGCTAGACTGTCGAAGTATGAAGTTCCAAGGGCAAAGCACTGATTGAATGAATTCCATTGCCCTGGATGACTTCTGACTAGACCACAAGCATCTAGAAGGTAGGGTCTGTGATGCATATTTCTTTGACCTAAGTCAAAGCATACGGAATACTGGAAAATTTTTTCAGGGCAAAACAATAATTATCTAGGTCTTCAAACAACTTTTCATTTCCACAGCATGAAGCAGGGCAGATGCCCTTTGGAAACACGACCATGTCATCCATTCAACTATTGCCTTTCTTGTTTTGTTTTTCTAATTTTTGGTCACGCCACACACCTTGCAGGTTCTTAGTTCCCTGACCAGGGATGGAATCCGTGCCCTCGGCAGTGAAAGCGTGGTGTCCTAACCACCGGACGACCAGGGAATTCCAGATTCAACTACGGTCGAACCCCACAGCACGTGTACTCACTAACACCCAACATAAGCATTTAGAAGAGCCATTGCTGACCACAAATATCATTAAATGTGCATGGCTGCTTAGCTATATTCTATTTTGGGAATCTCTTATTACCTAGGAAATGATTTCATACTTCATTGTCTCAAACTGCATCATCCAAAAGAACCAAGATAAAATGTTTTCCTTCGAGAACATCTTTCCTGAAATCTCATTATTGCATATTATCTTTTGGTGCCACCCTAGTTTCCTCTGCTCACCATGCTGGCTGCACAGTAAACTCTGAAATAGAAATACTGCACAGTGGAATCTTACCACCAGGAGGGGATAGGAGTCACTGTTGGAAGAGCGTGAAAGTCTATGTTATGGGAGAAGCATTAGAGAGCTGTGTAACCTCTCTGAATTGACTGGAAAACCAACAGACAGATTACTGTATGTCACCGAGACCTTTTGACACAGGGGGAGGGTTCAAAGTATGTGGGCTCGAACATCATTTTTTTAAACTTGCAGCTTTTAGCAATTAGCACGATCTTGCTAAAACTCCCATTTACATAGGAGAAGCTGCGTTATCACTGCGAAGTTTAGAAAAATGGGGCGACAAGGTAACAACTGTATTATGCTTTATCTGTAACAAATCATGTCCCCCGGAGGTTCCAGTGTATTTTAAATTAACGTCAAAGGAAAGAATTCTTCACCCCACCAAATGGCAAATACAGGAATTTCGACTGTTCTAATACAACAACCCTAAGTAAATAATTATTAATTTCTTACTTTCCAACCTACTGGTCAACCAGAAACACAGAATTGCTGATGAAATTACACTGGGAAGGGGTCTCCCTAATACATATCTTGCTTTCATCCTCCAAGCACACCAAGTTACAGAACTGAAAACAGCTTTTGATTCATATTAGTATTTTGAGTAGAGTCTCTAAAAATTATTTTTAAGCAGCAGCGAACTAAGGATGGGATATGACTTGGTAAGTACTATTATTTACATAACTTTTCTTTCCATGTTCTTTTTTTTTTCTTTCTTTCCATGTTCTTAAAGTCATACCTTTGAATTTTAAAACACACTAAATTTCTATCTGTTCTGAAGGGCATGGGGCAGATAGGAGACTGGGTGGGAAAAAATCCAAAATACATGAATTTCAAATTATAACCCATTTTGCCAACATTTGATAGGCTGAAATGACATTTGGATACTAATACAAATTATTTGTTTGCCTTAAGAACTTAGATTAATTACTGTAACATTCCATTATGAGATTTTTCTATTTCTAAAATCTTATTGCTATTCTATTGGTACAGAAAAATATTTTTAATGGTTCTTAAAGAATATAGTACAAAAACACCAAACAGTGCAAGGTCCTCTATTAGGAAAGAATGGCTATTTCGATCAATTAACAGAAGTGCTTTGAATGTCATTAGAACCCATTTAAAATTATGGCCTACAGCATCTTAGAAAACAGCACTGTTTTCCAACAATTTGCAGGCATAATCAGGAAAGGGGGAGTGTATTTAATAAGACAGGTACACGGCTAACATCCGCAAACAAACCCACACACAACACAGGAATTTTAGCCAAGTAATCCAATCATTCCTGAATTCACTGCAATAATGTGATATTGCCGCCATCAGGCTAATTATAACCCATGCAGGAAGCAGCCCAGGTGGCTTGCAAGTGATGGTATCAGAATGTGAATATTTTAGAAGAAATCAAGTACCTGATAGTTTCATGAGAAGTTCAGATGCTGCTTTGACTGACATATCCCGCCTTAGTACGTTGCCCTTTGCTTCCTGGGGCTTAAGTGTGTCCTCAGAGATGCTCGGGGCTGGTACTTCAGACTCGGGGCTGAACACATAGTTGGACCGAGGCAACGTGGCACTTAGAGCCTCCTCTTCCTTAGGCTCCTCTTTCACTTTAAAATTAAGATTCATGGGTTCCTTCTGATTTGCAGCTGTCAAAAGAAGAAAAGGATTACACACATATACCTGTATGAAAGGCCAGTCCCACATATACCTGTATGAAAGGCCAGTCCCACTCTTAGCTGCTCCCAACTTAATGAAGCATGTAATGCATGATCATATCTTGCTAACACAGGAGGGACTACAACCCAATCAAAATAGGCTGAGCCCTGAGCACAAAAATACAAGTCACTCCATGAGCGTGGGACTTAGAAGAGTGCGGGCTTCTGAATCTTCGGAACCTATCATATTTTAGGAAGTGCTGCCTCTACAAAGTGTTTGGGCATTTTCTCTGTGGTTTCCAGTGTCTTCTTTCCTGTATACGCTGCTGCCTCTCTGACCTATTAGCACTCTCCCTACCTAATCCTATTATAGAATAATGCTTTCAGACAGTTATTCTGCCATAAAATATCGAATATACACATGAGTCAGGGGCAAAAACCAAAGCAAAAACCTAGAATGCGGTGGTCAGGTGAGGATGGAGAATTTCCCAAAGAGAAAAGCTCAGAATGGAGATATAACACTTTTGCCTTATTATAAGCTGATGCCACTGTCCCACAAACAGTGGGGCATGCACCTGTCATTGTCTTTCTGGTCACTATCTGTAGCCCAAGTTATCTCCGAGTCCACAACGGGCGTTTTTAAGAGAAAAAAATTTTATTTTGGAATAATTTTAGATTTGCAGAGAAGTTGCAAAGAGGGGTCAGAGAGTTCCCATACACCCTTTACTCAGTGGTCCCTTAAGTGAACACCTTACGTAACACATGGAGCATTTGTCAGAACGAAGAAATTCACATTACTATGATCTAAGATCCAAATTTTATTCAGATTTCACCAGTTTTTCCACTAATGTCCTTTTTCCATTTCTAGCATGGTTGGCTGGTGTGGAGTGTGTGGTCAGGGCAGAGCTAACTGGCCTATTATGGGATAGATTCTTTCTGTGGCTTGGCTACACCTTACCAGGCCTTCACTCACTGAGCTACATACTACTTCCTGGTCTTTCTTGGGAAAAACCAAGAAGGAAGACTAGCAGCCGCTTTTCCCACTTGTCACTTTCACAGCCATCTTGCCCCTTTAAAGGGCCACACAGTAGGACCTTTAAGTTGGTTAATTTAGGTGTGCTGGTATTTTAAGAAACAAGATCTCATCCTAATACAGAGTTCTTAGAAAAGCTTCTTAGAATGAGCCTTGGGCTTCCCTGGTGGCGCAGTGGTTAAGAATCCACCTGCCAGTGCAGGGGACAAGGGTTCGAGCCCTGGTCCGGGAAGATCCCACATGCCACGGAGCATCTAAGCCCGCGCACCACAACTACTGAGCCTGCGCCCTAGAGCCCATGAGCCACAACTACTGAACCCTCACGTCGCAACTACTGAAGCTCCCACGCCTAGAGCCCGTGCTCCACAACAAGAGAAGCCACCACAACGAGAAGCCCGCGTACGCAATGAAGAGTAGCCCCTGCTCGCTGCAACTAGAGAAAAGCCCGCGCACAGCAACAGAGACCCAGTGCAGCCAAAAATAAACAAATAAAAATAAATAAATAAATTTATATATAAAAAAAAAGAATGAGCCTTAAGCCCACTCTTGCTTAACAACAACAACGACAAAAAGGATGAAAATAAAGCCCCAAAGGGTACGCCTATCAACCCCCTGCCCACCATCTACCTCCAGCCAATACATAGACACAAAGTCCTTTCTTTATACCTTACGCCCTTCTAAGAATATACCTGCTGGAGTCACAAGGTCACACAGACCAGCATATTTGGGAACTGGACCCCAGAGGGCTAAAGTGACACTTGGAAGTTTTACTACCAGAAAGATGAAGAGCTGAGACTAGAACCCACGTGCACAGGCTGCCCACCCTGTGTCCCCTGCCTAGCTCCACTACACCACTCCTCCATCTCTGGTCCCTGTGTTATAACAACACCTGAATGGAACTTGACCTTCAAGTCTTTGCTAAAATACCACCTTCTCAATGAAGACCGCGACCATCCTGATCAAAACTGTGACGCCCACCCCACAGTACCCGCAGTCCCCCAAACTCTCTTACCCTACTCTAATTTTCCTTTTTTTTTTTTTATTTATTCATTTATTTATGTGGCTGCGTTGGGTCTTTGTTGCGACATGCGGGGTCTTTCGATGCCGAGCGTAGGCTCTCTAGGTGTGGCACGTGGCTCCGGAGCACGTGGGCTCAGTAGTTGTGGTGCGCATCTTAGTTGCCCTGTGACATGTGGGATCTCAGTTCCCCGACCAGGGATCGAACCTGTGTCCCCTACATTGGAAGGCAAAGTCCTAACCACTGGACCGCCAGGGAAGTCCGTAATTTTCCTTTTTATCCAAAATACTTATCACCAGACAACATCTTGTTATGGATTGAATTGTGTCTGCCCCACCTCCCCAAATACAAATGTTGAAGCCCTAACCCTCACTGGGACTGTATTTGGAGATAGGGAGAAAATTAGGTTAAACGAGGCCATTAGGGTGTGGCCCTAATCCAATATGACTGGTGTCCTGAGAATAAGAGAGACACAGAGGATGTGCAAACACAGAGGAAAGACCATGTGGGGACAGAGCAAGAAGGAAGCCATCTTCAAGCCAAGGAGAGGCCTCAGGAGAAACCAAACCTGTCAGCACCTTGATCTTGGACCTCCAGCCTCCAGAACGGTGAGAAATACATTTCTATTGTTTAAGCCACCCAGTCTGTGGTATTTCGCTATGGCAGCCCCAAAGACTAATCCATACTACATAATTTTCTTATTTATAATGTTATGGTCTATTCCTTCAACTCAAAGGTAGGCTTCATGAAGGCAATAATCTCTGTTTTAACGCTGATGTGTCTCGAGTGCCTAGAACTGGGCCTGGCACGTAGCAGGAGCTCAACATATATTTGTTGAATAAATAAAATAGGGTGGTCACAAATCAGCGACATCTGTTGGCACTCCATTATTACCTGTGGTAAACAAAAGCTACGAATCCCAAAATATTCCACCAAAGGCAATCGGAAGTGCTTTCCTCAAGTCTGATCATGAGATTGGGGATAAGACCTTCCAGATAAAGTTAAAAGCTCTGCTACTATGCCACAGCGCTTACTGAGGTGTCTCTGAATGATCACTTGGACTCTGGAATTACTAAAGGAGGAACCCAGAAAAATCTCAAGGAAAGTGCTGAAAATCTAGCCCTCTGGGGACAGTGCCATTGGCATCTGAGCCCAAGGGAACAAGGATAGTCTCTAGAGCAATCTTCAAGCATGCATTTTGGGCCTCTACAGAAGGTAGCTCCCAAGAGGATTCTGTTTATCCAGCACATTTCTCCCCTTTCAACCACTTCCGGAGGGAGGGAGTCGTTGCTGTCCACCTCCTAAGCCTTTCTTCCAGAATCCTTCATAAAACCCTAAGCCTTTCTTCCAGAATCCTTCATAAAACCCTTTCCAAGAGCATCCTAAGTCAGTCACGACAGAGTAATTAAATGGTGTGCTGTCGGGGACTTCCGTGGCGGTCCAGTGGTAAAGAATCTGCCTTCCAATGCAGGGACACAGGTTCCATCCCTGGTCGAGGAACCAAGATCCCACATGCTGCGGGGCAACTATGCTCACGTACCACAACTACTGAGCTCGTGTGCCTCAACTAGAGAGCCTGCATGCCACAAACTACAGAGCCCACGCTCTCTGGAACCCGTGCGCCATAACTAGAGAGAGAAAACCTGCACACCACAACTAGAGAGAAGCCCGTGCGCTGCAACGAAAGATCCCGCATGCTGCAACTAAGACCCAACGCAGCCAAAAAAATAAAGAAAATTTTAAAAAAATAATAATAATAAAAAAAATGGTGTGCTTTCTATTAAGTCTTTAATTTTGATTCTTTGGGTAGGAACAATATAAAGTGAATGGTTATATATTTTTAAAAATGCTTCAGGCTTGCATCTTTTATTTTTGAAACTTTAAAATATTCTAAGGTGAGCCTAGGAAAGAGATAAGAAACTACTGAGGCCCTGGAAGCAAATCCTAACTGCTGGAGAGGGCAACCATGAAGCCAATGCTCTCTGAAGATATGAGTAGCTTCTGGGAGCATTAGTCAGAATATGTGCTACGTAAGACTTAAGAAAAAAAAAAAAGATATTTGGCATTATTAGTACAACCCAGATTTAACACAACTGTAATAAGACACTTTTAAAAAATAATAGGCAAGCTGTATGTTGCTGTTTTATAAATTTGCAAGGTACTTCATACCTGGTTTTCATTCTGACAATGTCAAGAATGGCATAAAACTAGTAATGTGCTAGGGAAATGTAAATATGGCTAATGACATATCAAAAAATATCTGGGAAACACTCATTTGTCCAAGTTTTAGTTTCCAAACATTTGGATCTAAATAGATGACGTAAAAATAGCAATAAGAAGGCTACCCTGCTTTTTTTCAATTACCAGAAATATTTACACTGAGAATAGTGCATAAAGCCCTATATTTTAAAATTAATATGACTGCATAATTGCCATCTTTTTTAATTTATCTTAATTAAAAAAATTGTTTTTCTACAGGGAAAGGTGAAACTAAAGTTGTTTTCTCTTTGGGGAAATTGCTAAGAGAAAAGCAGTAATTTATGACTCACTGCCTGGTCTTTACTTCATTCTTACCACTAACAAGAAGATCTGTGCACATATGGAATTCAGTTTGTAAAGGACTTTTCACAGCAAGTATCTTGACTTCCGTTTATGTATCGTCAAGCTTCCAGACACTCCACTTAACTCAGTGAGGAAGTCCCACTAACCAAGAGGTCCCTTCTCTCACTGTTCAAACATTTTGCGACCTGAGAAAATTATGATTAAAAATTACGTACATCTGTAAGTTCATGTGCTCGATGGAGTTGGGCTGCCATTGAAAGGAAACAAATCAGCTTTTTCTAAATCAGGATTTAGAAAGGATTCAAGACAAAGGCTAATATGGGAAAGGAACGGGAAAGCCACTGGGATAAAATGATTCCAAGTTTCTAATTCTAATAGGCCAGCATTAATGAGTTGTAAAAGGAACCCGTCTTTCCGGCGAGGTGTCCTCAGTACACTTCGAGATTCTGTCTAAGCCCCTCTCATCCCCACCCCCAGGACAATGCTGTATAACTTCCTTAAAGACCATTATTTGCTTCAATAACGCACACAACTAGCATTTGAATAGTTATACAGGAATTGATCCTCCCATCAACCACAGGAGACAGGCATTGTTACTACCTTCATCTTGCAGGAGAAGGAACTAAGGTCCCAAGAGGTTAACAGACTGACTTCTCCAAATCAGAGACACTGGACTTCAGGGCTTCTGGCTGAAAATGCACCCAAGCGCTCTCCTTTCTCTCCAAGATAGTCCAAGCGCCTTTAAGAAGGAAACTAACTCAAGCAGTTGCACTGTGGGCTCTGGGCAGAAGTGATACGGTGTGAACTAAGTATCGTGAACGAGAAATGAGGAAGGGTGGCGTGTAACCTGAAGGAAAGGCATGTTTTCTGGTAGGGAAGAATTTTATGAAGATCTAAGAGGGTGGAAGAGAAAGAAGGGACTGCGACATGACTGTTCTGCTTTGTCTGTTTCCTCTGGGGAAGGAAAACGACACTTTCCTTGAGTTTAATAAGACCGAGCTCTCTTTCAGTTCAGAGTCTGCTGAACTGGTACATGAAAAAGCTAGGCCATTGAGAATTTTACTTACTAGCTCCCCCTAAAGCAGAGCCAATGACCCTTGGACCTGGAACGGACCGCAGATTTGGTGGTTTTCAAACAGTGTCCCAAGGAACCAACCCTAGGATAAGTTTCTGGGGTTCCAATAAATGTCGGTTTCCAATGTAAGCTTTTAAAATTATTGAAACTAATTTAAAACTTTAAAATGTGGACCCTCAGCTCTGTTATATATAAAATGTCAACTCACTGGAAACCACTGATGGGTTAACTTGAGTTAACAAGTTAATTCAGTTTTGTGTATCACTTGTGATGCAGTTCTCCCTGCCTCTTAGGAGTGGCAGAGTTCTAGTAATGTGTCATTAATAAGGAAGTGCTTGGCTATACACTAATCTTTCCAAAAATTCAGGCCTGTGCATGTTAAAACTGTACAGTTATGGTACGACTAGAGTCTATAGGTATGCCTCAAATCAGGCTTTCTCAACCTCAGCACCACTGACATTCTAGGCTGGGTAATTTGCTGTGGGTGACCGTCCTGCAAACGGTAGGACGCTTAGGAGCATCCCTGGTCTCTACCTACTAGATGCCAACAGCACTTCCCAGTCGTGGAAACAAAAGTTTCTCTAGACATTGCCTTACTCTCCCCTGAGCACGCCTCTGGTTGAGGACCACTGCCTTAAATTAGGTGCCAGGGTAGTTTCAAGCGTATCTGCTTTGGTGAAGCTTCTGATCGTGGCTAACAGCCACACAGAAATATGTAGATAGACACATATTTGGTTCTGTTATTTATAGAGCACAAAATATGGGCCAGGGAGTATGCTGTTTCCTTGGATTAATTTATCTGATCCTCTCAACGACCCTCTGAAGTAGTTACTATCATTATCTCCATCTTGTGGGTGAAGAATCTGAAACTAGCAAGATTAAATAAACTTCCAAATAACGGTTAACTGAGTGATAACCAAGTAGCTAAAATAGAATTATCGATGGCTTTAGTACCTGCTGAAAGTTTGGGGTGCTTTTGTCTGCCCTTTATTATGTTGTCAGCTTTGAAGCAAAAACTTTTTATTATTGTACTCTTCTTTCAAGCAGCTGAATACATTTAACTAAAGGGATCCTGAGATTACAAGGTGAATTGTTAAAAATCTTATCTCATTTGCCACAATGTCCCTGTGTAAATGGTATTTCTTGAAGCTGCAATCAGCAATATAAATTTAGAAATACACTAGATGCTTATACTGCTGTAAGACCTCATCTTAGCATAACACTAATTTCATGTGTGTGGGAGTATCACTTAGCAACTTTTTTCTAATCACTGGACTTTTAAAATAAATAAATATAATACATGAGAACCTAAAAACTAAAGTTAAATTTAAAAATACATTAAACTACATCTTCTTCGTGTTTTGTATATTGAGTCTGCCCTTAAGATTTTGTTTGGAAAAAAATGGGTTTAATGTTTGAAAACCAACCAACAAAATGAAAACCATTACTGTTTTCCACTCCCTTATTTTACAATAAGAAAACACAGTCTCAGAGAATGATATGACCTTTCTAAAACCACACAGCTCATTCATGATAGAATCAGAGTCAGAGCTCAACTCTCCAGATTACAAACCAGGGCTGTTATAACTACCCAAGGTCCCTTGTAAGTGTATGTAAGGATGTATGATCCATCTGGGGACCTGGGATTTTTTTGACAACTTGATGCACTTTGGGTGAGAAGAAAATAAATTGCCTTCGGAAATCATAAGGAAAGTCGAGATTTCATTAAATAATAATTAATAACAGTGAAGCCTATTATATTCAAATAGAAAGTTTAAAACATTAGCTAAATATTTTCAATCCTTGCTCTCTCATAAGGTAAACTACTTAATTGGCCTTAAGTAGTTTTATACTTAGTGTTTAGCGGAGTTTTAACCATCTTATATTTCTCATTATATTTCATTATATCTTTCATCCGCACCTGAGCTAATCCTTGGTCACACTTCAGTGTCTGTGTCTGCAGACTAGGGCCGCGCAGGTCCCCTGTGACAGCTACTGAGATTATAGACAGAGCGACAAAGGGAAGACAAAAGAGCCTTTGGAGCAGGGAGGGTAATAACGATAAGCAGCGCCACCGAACTTTAAAATAAATAAATAAGGCTTTTCTCCGTGAACGAAACTACTAGAAGCCGCACATAATAAGCAAGAGCAGCTATCTGCTGGAATCCACTTAACAGACAGGATATCTCCCTTGTCAAAAGCAGGAAGGACCAGTCCTGGAAAACCGATCAAGCCTCTAGCCGGGAGGAGAGGGGAGAGAAAACTGCATTTGAAATTCACGCTATTAACACATCCAAAGAATGAGCTGTAGGAACAGCCGTGGAGTGATTTGCATGTAAGAACAGCTTGAGGTGACTTGAGACTGGAAAAAAAGAAAACCTAAAGATTGGATCATATATTTCCAACACTCTTCAGGGAAGTCAGTGACCATCTGCCCCAAATGACATCTGCTCTTGATCGTTACACTTGTCATTTTAAATGACTGTACTGACATTCTGGTTCATACATTGGTATTTTAATGTGTTTTTGTCTTTGTGGAGCACCCAGTGAGTCTGAGGCACTCTGGGCGTTGCAAGGAGACTGCAAAATGGTCCTCATGGTCCCTTCTGCCTGCAAACCCACCCCTTTTGCCATGTGACTCCACGGCTCTTCCCATCAAGAGGTGGAGCAGATTATCCCACCCTTTGAATCTGGGTTGAAGTGGCTGGATTTGGTCACTGGAAGGTGGTGGAAGTGATGCCGCTGGACCAGCTTTGAGCCCAGCCTCCTGGAGCACTTCTGCTCTCTCCTTTGGAAGCCAGCTGCCATGTGGGCGAGCCCAGGCTAACACACTGAAGGATGGGACACCCTGGGGGACAGAAAGAAGCCCTCCCAGCTGGGACCCACGTAGACCAGCCATGCCCTGGCAACCTGGCAAGGTGCTGCAGATGGATGAGTCAGCCCAGAAGAGACCAGGAAAAGCACACCGGTCAGCCATGCCCAACTGCCAGTCCCCAAACTCGTAAGCTAAGTAAATGGCTATTGTGTTGAGCTGCTAAACTGTGGACCGGTTTGTTACTTAACTCCCTGTGTGACCGACTCTAGTTCCTAGATTTGGCCCCAGAAGCTGAGGTCCCGGCCAACGCCAAGGTGCTCACACCCTTTGAGGCTCCCTTTGAACAGCCTGTTTTCTTCCCATGGACCACCTCTTTCTTCCGTACTCTTTATGGCACTAGGAGCTGGTTGTGACTTTGTAAATCTTTTTTTTTTAAAGTTAAATCTTTATTTATTTATTTTTGGCTGCGTTGGGTCTTGGTTTCTGTGCGAGGACCTTCTCTAGTTGCGGCAAGCGGGGGCCACTCTTCATCGCGGTACGCGGGCCTCTCACTATCGCGGCCTCTCTTGTTGCGGAGCACAGGCTCAGCAGTTGTAGCTCACGGGCCCAGTTGCTCCGCGGCATGTGGGATCTTCCCAGACCAGAGCTCGAACCCATGTCCCCTGCATTGGCAGGCAGATTCTCAACCACTGCACCACCAGGGAAGCCATTTAAATCTTTTTTAAGTGAAGTAATACCACATCCTCTGAAAACCTGCCTCCCAGAGTGTATATGACTAATGGAATACCTTTCTTATCATCTACCACAGAATACATTGTGGATGATACAAAGATAAGGACATTATAAAGGAAACATCATCCCCTGCCGCTGCCCCTCCCCCCCCCTTAGCAATCTGAAACATAGTTGAAGAGGCAAGGCTAAGACACGAGCAGTAATGCAAGGATCAACGTGGATGTTAAGATTCTAAGTATCATTGGAGCAGGCAGTAGCGGTGGATATCACAGCAATAAGGGGCAATGTTGCTAGAAATTCTCTACAAAGATACAGAACCACTGGGGGTCAGAGGTGCATTAAACTAGTTATTTTGTGGGGTTTTTTGGGCCACACCGCACAGCATGAGGTATCTTAGTTCCCCGACCAGAGATCGAACCTGTGCCCTCTGCAGCGGAAGCGCAGAGTCCTAACCACTGGACCGCCAGGGAAGTCCCTAGTTATTTTGGTTTAAATAACATTATTAATTCTTTTTAGAACCCCCCTCCCCCATTTTACCTAACAGGAGGAAGATTTATGGAACTCCATGGTTCCAGTGACCGGACTCCTGGAACAAGAGGGAAGGCAGGTAAATGGAAATGGGGGGCAGGGGGAGTGAGTACCAGCTGGTGAAGACTCAGCATTTTTCTTGAGAGGAGTGGGGATACCATTACTCAGGAGAAGGAAGCCAGGCAGGAGCACAACCTGATGCCAGAGGTATCAGAAGAGTCCATTTACACCTTGGAAGCCTGGCGGAGGGGAGGGAGGGTCCTGGGGTGGAGGAAGCATCCGGGAGAGAGCTGGTGGGCCAGGAAAGGCCGCCCTCGAGGGATGGGTTGTGGGTGTATTTCGAAGACACACAAAAATTTAACCAGATTAGTGACTGAATTAGCATGCATTAAAAACGATGTCATGGTTTGAAGCCAAGGAAAATAAACAGTGAAGCAGACGGAGGTCAAAAGACAGTTCACTCAATTGACAAAAAAAAAAAAAAAATAGGTAATAGCTTATTAAGTGGTTAGGAGCCAAGCTTCACAGTTAGGCAGCGCTGAATCTCTGCTCTACCCCTCGGTCGCCGAAACCTACTAAGCCTCAGCTTCCTCATCTATGAAATAGGTTTAACATTAACAGGGCTGTTGGGAGGGTTAACTGAGAAATTACATCAAGTTGTTGGCACCGCCCCTGGCTCACTGGAAACCCATTTGATTAGTAATAAGGTAAGGCTCAGGATAACAATAGTAGAAGTTGTAACAGCAGTAACAACAGTAGTGAGTGGAAGAAAATGTACTTCTGAGGGAAGGAAGAAAATGACCTGGATTCAGTTGTGCAGAAACATAGAGTTTGAACCATTTTCCCAAGAGTCTATCAAGATTAAACAACCACTGTGCGGACAATTCTGGAATGAGATGAGCTCTATCCAGCACGGTGAGGAAAGAAACGTCTGGATTCCAGTGGCAACCCTTCTAACACTACTGACTTCCAGTCTTGGTTTCCTCAACTACATGCTTGTTACGAGCCATTGAAGACACACGGTAACTGGCTTTACTGTTACTACTCTATCTGCACTAAGCAATGCCTGAAAAGCCCACAAGTATGAGCACAACTTCCGGTGGCATCTAACATACGACGTTCAGAGAATGGCTCCCTTGCTGGGGACTCTGACTCTACAAAAACAAGGGCAGAGAACAGAGCTAACTTCCAGTTTCACCACTTCCTTACTTTGTGATTTGGGGGAGGGGATGCTGGAGCCTGGCTGCCTGGATTAGAATCCCAGTCCCACCATTATTAGCTGTGTAAACGTGGGCAAGTTTCTTAACCTCTCTGTTTTCATCTGTGCAATGGGAATACCAACAGTATCTTCCTCTCGGGTTGTTATGAAGTTCAAACGGGTTAAACAGCAAGGAGCAGGCACTATGTAAGTGATTGTTAAGGAAAAATCATAAACAATGAGTCAGTGTCACAAAGTCTCCATCCCTGGAGGCCTGAGCACGTGAGTGTGTCACTCCAGGTCCCACTTTCGTGTTACGCCACCTGCTCCCTTCTGTGACTCAGATCAGCCCTCAGCCCGTGGAGTAGCAAGTCACTGAAAAACAGGAAAGAGTCACACTCTCCCTCTCCTACGGATCACCCACCAGGTTCGGTAAATCCAGGATTTCAATAGGACATTCGGGCTGCCTGCACACATGAGGGCCCACAATGTGGCTTCTGACACCAGGAATTTTAGTCAAGTGATCAGTGAGTGCCCATCATGAGAAAAGCCAGGCAGGGTTAGAAAAGGGCCCAACTGAAGATACAGAGGAAGACTGCCAAAAATAAACCCACTGGGGGAAGGCACACTTGGGCGTGGGGAGGGCCCCAGCTAATGGCACTAAAGCCTGAGGGCGTGAATGGCGGAAGGCCAGCACTTCCTTGGTAGAAGGATGCTAAGATGTCTGACAGAAAGCCAATCAGAGCCATCCGGTAATAAGGATGCCTAGTTAACGGGCATCTCCCGGCCCCCTCCTTCTTCAGCAGCACAAACAAAGGTATCACAGGATAAGGAGCTGCCCTTTACAGACAAACCGTAACTACAGATGCATAACATTATGGGAAAGAGAGGAAGGTGGCAGAACAAAGGCCCACGGGAAACCGCAAGATACAACACAAACATTCACCAGCTCCCCTTCGTTTATTCAAGAGAACCTTTGCCATTTTACGGCTGAGCTCCTAACACATTCGAAGCAATTCAGCTTGGACCCATTTGCAAGTCACTGTTTTCCGAAGTCCACCTCTCACGGTTAAGATGTTTCGGCCCCAATTTTATGAAATTAATAGAATATGGGAGACAGGATACATTTTTTGGGCCAGTTTCCAAACTAAAAATAGTTGAAATGACTTGTATCTTTTATTTTCAAAAAACCAAGTACAAAAAGATAAAAAGATATTCCCAGCCAACAACTGAGGTGCCAAGTTTCTGTCAACTGCTTGGTTCTAATTTGGAGAGTTAGACTTAAATGTGATATCTTGAAAAGTGTAGTTTTCAGAAAGAGAAATGATGTAAGCCCACAGCAGGCAACTTTTAATCAGGCGTCTAATGATGATACTCCCAGTTCCTAGATGTTCTAGATGAGTCTCGAGACTTTCTAATTCTAACTGGAAAACATCAAGATGCTTCTTTTAATTCTCCTGTCATGTGGCTCCACGAGGGAAAACATGGGGCTGAATGACCATGACTCACCCAGGCCTCCAGTTCATGTTAACCTTGACCTATAGTGAATGCCTCAGACCCATCCCAAACCACCAGGCACCTTTTCATGGTCTTGGATAGAAAGTGAGGGAAGAGAGTTGCACTGAAAAACTATAGGTGCACTGAAAAAACAACAAACACAAAAACAGGTACCAAATTTATCTTCCACATCAGTGGTCCTTAGTCCTGGCTGCATTTTAGAATCGTTTGAGGATTTTAAAGAAAACACCAATGTCTAGGGACTTCCCTGGTGGTCCAGTGGTTAAGACTTTCACTGCAGGGGGCGCAGGTTCAATCCCCGGTTGGGGAACTAAGATCCCGCATGTCACGCAGTGTGGCCAAAAAAAAAAAAAAAAAGAAAAAGAAAACACCAATGTCTAGGTCTAGGTCCTATCCTAGACCAACTGAATCATAATTTCTGGCAGTGGGGTTGGACCCTGGCATTTAAAAAAAAAAAAAACTCCCCAGGTAAGTCTAATGTTAGTCAAGGTGAGAACTGCTACTGGATAAAGGAGAGAAGGCACAGAAACAGTAGGAATTTAATCTCCTCTCCCCTGCATAGCCCCAGTCACGCGGCTACTGAATCCCTTGCCCTGACATGCGACAGTCTGCATCTGCCTTTTGGCTCTCAAGAAAGATCGATGCAAATATGCAGGGCTGCAGCCCTCAAAGGCCTGCCTCCTAGGCTGAAACTTGGAGCAGAGTTTGCAAAATTATCTTTTCCAACAGCCCAGAAAGCCAGCAGCAGGGACTGTCCCATCCTCTTCCCTGAATCAATTATGGTGCTGAGCCTGGAAAACCTTGGTCCTAGGGAACAAGGCTAATCTTGAAGGACGAAGGAATGTTAAGTGTGGGCTCAGGCAGAAGAAGAGTAGACGGTTCGGGGAAGGGGTTTGATTTCACAATCACAGACACTAGGAAACCTCAAAACGGGGGTAGGGAGGGAAGGATTTAGAGTCCTTTTAAAAGAAGATTCCAGGGCTTCCCTGGTGGCGCAGTGGTTAAGAATCTGCCTGCCAATGCAGGGGACGAGGGTTTGAGCCCTCTGCTGGGAGGATCCCACATGCTGTGGAGCAACTAAGCCCGTGCGCCACAACTACTGAGCCTGCGCTCTAGAGCCCGCGTGCCACAACGACTGAAGCCCGTGCACCTAGAGCCTCTGCTCCTCAGCAAGAGAAGCCACCGCAGTGAGAAGCCCGCGCACCGCAACGAAGAGTAGCCCCCTCTCGCCGCAACTAGAGAAAGTCTGCGCACAGCAACAAAGACCCAACGCAGCCATAAATAAATAAAATAAATTAAAAAAAAAATAGTAAGCATCCTTTACACATTTATAAGGTTTAAAAAAAAAAAGAGGATTCCACCAGTGATTTTTAATCCAGTGGGAGCAAGAAAGACTCCCCTTAATCACCAAGCAAGAAAGAATCAAGTGTTTTCCATCTCTCTTTTGGAAACAAGAAGGTATGGACACGCTTGAATTTGCCACTGTGCTCCGGTTCTGCAGACTGTGATGTGGCTGGCACAGAGACTCCCAGCCCCCGTGTCCACAAACAGCTGCACCCTAGAGTCCCAGCAGGTGCACACACAGAGCCCAGCTCAAAAATTCATGGCAAGAACAATGGCGCCGTTATGATGCCTAGGGACAAGGCCTGATGCTAACCCGACATCTGATAAGGGAAAGAGCTAGAAACTCAGGCACAGCTCCCCGGGATCTGGCCTTGTGGTCCCGGGATCACAGTCACAGACACAGCCAGGTAGAACACCACAATGACGGGAGCTATCAATTCTAGAGCCTGACCAACGAGAGAGTGAGTGGAAGAAAAAGAAATAAATAATGCCTCCCCACCTCTGGAAAATGTATTCCTTTCCTTTTCCCGTGGGCTGCGTTGCCACTGTCACCAAGTTTACATTTACATCCAAATATGCACACACACAAAAAAATTACCAATGCATCTCACTCCCCGGTGACTTTGTAACAGGTTGCTAGGTAACAGTGCACACAAGTCAGGTTTCAGGACCTCTAGTAAGCCACCATAAAATAGCTGCGCGGGCCTTCTGCATAAACAGCGTGCATTTGTTATCTGTTTTCTTATGCCAACTGATCAGTCAGTAAATACTGCGACTGCCAAACCCATAAACAAGTCCCCATCAATAGCCGACTGAGAAAACAGATCACAGTATAAGGCCTGGGTGCACAGTTTTTCACCCCAACCTACCGACTGGCTTCTCCTCTTGTGTTTTTCCTATCTGCAAGCCTGGCTCCCAGAAGCCACAGGCCTTATCTTGTGCTCCCTGAGACTGGGTCTGGGGCTAATTACAGCCTGATGCCGGGCACTCACAGCTGAGTTCAGCAGGAATTGTGTCCCATCAAACCTTCCTCCACCCCCACTCACCTTCCTCAGGATTAAAAACTTTCTGGAGTCCTGGAGTAAAGGGAGTACCCTCTTCCTAAGAGTTACTAACCCCATCCTGAGTTTCCCCTGTGTGCTAAGTAAGGAAATGTCCCCGTTTGTTTCTAAGCTATGCTAAGTGAATATGCTATTGCATTCCTTGGGAAAGTGCTAGAAGAGCCCAGAAAAGGAGCCCCTTTTGCTCTGACATTTGTGGGAGAGACCATCAAAGAAGAACCAGAGATCTCCCAGAAGTGAAAACTAAAGGATCAGCAGCGAAAGGAAAACCAGAAGCCTGAATTTCCCCCACATTTTCAAAAATGTTTAAATACAAAAAGCAGAGTCTCAAAGATCACACGTCCCCCTAGGTTGGGATACAAGAGGAGAAGACAAGGGAAGACCGTTCTTCACTGCCACGGTTGAATTTCTGACACCCGATCATTTCCGGTGTAGGACGAGCTCACTCATCTTGCAGGGTGGGATGCCTCCCTGTAACATTTCCATCTCAGTTCTTTCTGCGGTGCCTCATTTCCATCCCCTGCCTTTCCTCATTTCTCCCAACCAGCGCTGTGCACTCCTAAGGGGCAAAGACCTGGGGTGACGGGGACATTCCAGAAGACCTGACTGAAGTGTCACTGAGCAAAGGGACTTCAGAGTGAAGCAGAACCTCGAATTCACCTGGCGATGACATTTAGTGAAATGCAACTCACAGTCCATTTAAAGGAAGGTGGTGACCAATTATTCTCCATTTAAAAGGGTATTGTCAATCTCCAAAGAGCTGAAATGGCATTTGGAAATCATCCTGGGGACTGCCATCTTCACTGAAAGATAGAACCAATTCTCAGCCGACCTTTCCCCACCCTCCACATCTCTTTTAAAATTTAAAATCAGACATTAAAAAATATAATGAGTAGCAGCACAGACCCACAACATGTTTTCTCATTCCAAAACGTCAGGGAAAACAGCGCTCCCTCAGCATCTCTACACCCCCTCATTCAACTCCACAACTTAAGGAATTGAGGGGAAAAAAAAGAAAAAAACTAAAAGAAACATCATGCATAATTTGATGGTGAAAGTGATATCAATTAGTAATAAGTTTTGAAAACATACTCCATCGTTTTTCTAAAAGGCACTGGGGCAGTTGCAAAAGAATGTTTAAAAAAAATTTTTTTTTTTAATTACACTTTACATGAGGTACCTGGAGTACTTATGTTCATAGAGACAGAAAATAGAATAATGGTTACCAGGGGCAGAGGGGAGGGTGGAATGGGGAATTCTTGGTTAATGGGTACAAGGTTTCAGTTTGGGAGGATGAAAAAGTTCCAGAGATGAATGGTGGTGATGATTACACAGCAATGTGAATGTACTTAATGCCAAAGAACTGTATACTTAAAAATGGTTCAAATGATACATTTCATGTTAGGTATATTTTACCATGATAAAAAAACTTTCCATTAGAAAAAACAAAATTTAAAGATAATTTTATCAGTTGCTCAAATTTTAAAACTCTATAATTCCTAATAGTAGTCTCTGTGTACATGTCCTTTAAAAATCTTTTAAAGCAAGGCAATAAAGAACTCGAATAACACAAAGCCAGATGACCCGTACAAGCACTTTAAAGAACCCAACGGAGAGACAAGTTAAAATGACTCAAGGTCACACCAAGAACTGTCACCAACCTGGCTCACGCTGTGGCCTGTCCCCCACAACAAGAACTCATAAAGGGGGAAAACCAGAAAGAAATCAACAATCCCCGTTGTTTTCAGACCCAAACCACAGCCACGCCTACTTCCAAAGGACTGCAAAAAACAAGTCTCAAGGAGAAAATGTATGAGCGTGCAGACAACTGGAATCTCAAGCGATCTTGAAATCACTTAGTCCTACCAGCTCATTCTATAGATGAGAATACTGGTAGAGGGATAGAGAAGAGAGAGAGAGAGAGGACAACCCTCTTCAAGTACCTGACAGCTTCATGAGAAAATCAGACGCCATCTTAACAGAGATGTCCTGGCTGAACAATGCGGACGCACTGTTGGCTGCATACTCGGAGGGCTCTCTCAGCTTCGTGTGGTTGGCCGGCCTGTCGGTAGCATTCAGAGTAAAGGAGGTTGGCAGGCCATTATCTTCCTTGGGCTCCTCCTTCACCAGCAAAGGCGAGACGCCAGCCCCACCCTGGCTAGTCCTCTCTGGAGTGCTGGACGTCATCATGGTCCCCACTAGCTCTGTCCCTCCTCCTTCCCTTTGCTGCCCCAGGCAGGCACTGTCACTGAGGTGGGGAGATCCCTTGACATCGGGGTCTGGGATCTCCTCCTTCACCTTGGCTTCTGTCCTCAGGAAGTGCTGATGGCAACGCATGTGGAGTTTCAGGCTGAAGTGACGGGAGGAAGTGAAAGGGCAGAGCTGGCACTGAAAGGTCTCTCCCCGGTCCTGGTGCTGATGAACCTGGCGGAGAAGCAAGAAGAGTGAGCTAGCCACCGTGTGCTGATGCAAAACGCCCTGCTGTACATCCGCGCTACTCAGCAGCAATTTCCTCACGGTACAAAGGGCCGGCCCAGGGAATCTCATCGCTAGAGGAGCACTTCATTATGTGCTTCAGGTCGTGAGGGCCATCCCTAAACACAAAGCAGGTCCACGCAGGTTAAGAATCCATTAGTAAAGCCATACTCACGACTGAGGATGCTGTCTGCCAATGGAGGCCGTCTGGGGTAGAATCCTCCTAATATTCTAGTCATCCCATCTCGGTTGATGTCTTCAGAGAAAACATTATAAACCCAGCACAATTTGAACTTACATACTTACTAGTTGGGGGTCAATAGAGGTAACCTGTCAAGTAATATAAATACACTGCAGGGACCCAATTATTACCACCCAGAGAATTAGTTACGTTTTGCAAACATAATTTCCATTTTCAAAAATGCTTCTCTAGGTAATTAAGAATGTGGAAAATAATGCCTCCAGGGTATTCCCATTTCATAGACAGAGAAACTGAGACCCCAAAGCACGTGGCTAGAGCAAAATGACATATAAAGGAAGCAGAGGGGGACAAAAACCAGGGGTTGATGCCCACCAAGCTGTCTCAGCAAGATGGAACCAGTGTTTCCAAACGTGGTTCTGTCTGCAATGAAAGAATGCAGACTTTTAAACACAGTTCCAGCCTGGCCTGCACAGTACCTGTAAAAATGGCTAGAAACCTTTTCTTTACTTCCTGTCACAATCAAATTTAGTGCTTGAAAAAGTGAGGAAATCATTGCATTGGCCCGAGCTGGCAGGTGCTCATAAGCTTGTAACTTCCCCATTCACCTCTGCCAGTGCACTTCAGGGCTGACCTGCTCCACCCTGCTATTTCAGGACTGGCCCTCCCTTGAGTAGAAACTGCCAATGGTGGAGATTTGGGCCAAGAGAGTTGGGGAGTTGTGTGATTTGGACAAACGAGTGGTTGGAATTCAAAACCCAAGTCAAACCGACCTCTCATCTTTGAGCGGTGATCTAGGCAGGATTTGAATCCAGGTCTAAGGAAGGTTAAAGGTTAAAGATTCCTTAATCCACTGGGCCACCTGGCCCCTCTGCGCGGGCTTCCTTTCCAAGAGTGCAAGTTTTACTACAGCCGTTTATGCGTTCTGAGTGCAATCCAAAAGCATTATTCACCAGCCAAAACATACTTTTAAATAATGTTGAGTGACCAACAAAAGCAAAGAAATTAAAAGTTAATGGTGAGCTCCTGTCGCTACAGCACCCCACTGTGGCTTTTTGAAAAAAACAACAGAAGAGATTCTGGGTCCCCCAAAGCCTGAATTTCTCCACAGAAATAACCGTATACACTTAAATTCAGTTACAGCAAAGCCGTGCTCATTAAAAGGCTTCCCCTCTGCAACCCCGGGAGGGGCTGGAATGGGGGGACACACAGTCTTGGTCACCAGCTGTTAACTGTCTCTGTTCTTTCTCAACAAAGGGACTTCACTCTGGAGCGGAGCAATTCATTTACTTTCTCACTCACAGAATCGGGAAGATTCCCCACCCTCTCCTCCAACCAGTTCACACAGGAGCAAGCACCTTGGGGGGGGGGGGCCTCAGGTCACAGCCCCAGGGGACCCTGACAGGTGCCAGCCACAGCTCGCCCCGGAACCAGGTGGCAAAGGTCATGAGGCTGAAAGCTTCCGGCGTCCCTGGGAGCAGTGCGGTGGGGCAGATTCCATTTCAGGAGTGTCCTGACATCTATTGCCCCGGGAGAGGACAGGAGCTAATCCAAGAACAGAAGCTCCGGAAGCAGCTTCTGGAAAAAGGAAGAGGACAGAGCCCATGTTCTAAAATCAAACAGGGAGCCCTGGATTCAAAAGCCTCTGTGCCCAAGTCCTGTATGCGGTTCCTCTTCCACCCGATACTGGCCTGGCTGTATTTAGTGGCAGAAAAATGAGTGACCGTTGAAAAGAAAAACAGTGGATGAAGTGTTGACGGTCACACTTAGAATTTTATTAGAGCTAGACCTTCCCGGAGGGGCGAGAGCTCGCATTTGGCCTTGGAGGGAAGGCTCTCCCCTGCTCTCCCGACAGAAAGGGATCATCTGTACTCTCTATAGCCCGACATCGGCTTAGAATCCCCTCTTGGTCGGCTACTGTCAAGAAACACTTGACTAAAGCGTGTCATTCTTTCCAGGTCCCATAGAGACCTGCTTTCTGCAGGTCATCCTTCACAGAGAGAGCCTGTCACCACCCCAAGAGGTGGGAAGTATAAGGGCTACTGCATCACTGGGTCTACCTCCTGGTAGCAGCTGGACAAACACGAGGACACTTCGGGAAACATCTCCACCTCACTGAGGGGACAAGGCAGGCCGGGAGGGGGCTTACCTAGGAGTCAGCTCCTTAGCTGGCAGGCCTGAGACTAGAAAAAGTCGGCGCCCTGACCCTTGCCTATTTCTTGCCGTTTCTTCACCCATGTTCCCGATCTCAGCCCTCCTCACCTTCTCTGTTCAATTTTAGCTTATGAATTCCGCATTTAATTCCTGTACGCTCGCTCATCCAGGAAAGTTGTAAAAGACTTAATGGAAATCTAAGATAACCCCGAGGAAGCTGGAGGCATTTACAAGCTCCTTCCGCAGCAAGCCATAAAAACATTTGCGTGATATATGGAGGAGGAAAGGCAGGCTTTCAGAAAAGTGTACAGTGCCTGAACCCAGTAAGTACTGTAGTTGTTGAACAAATAAAGTAGAATCCCGTTCTTCCTTAGGTAGCTTTATGTAATCAATATAGAAGGATACAGATTAGGATGATAATGGTTATTTCTGCGTGATGGGATTAAGGGCCAGTTTCAGATTCTTTTTATCAGTTTTTCTAAATTCTCAACACGAAAGCTATGTCATGAAGAGAGAAAAGCAATAAAATTTAGAGTAATTCTTTCATGCCATGTCATCGATTTATTTCTAAATGTAAATATATATTCAGATGGCTTTCGGATAATAATTACTACAGTAGCTGCATTTATTGAGTGTTTCTCCATGCTGGGCATCATATTAAGTGCTTTGTATCTGTTATCTCATTTAACCCTTATAACAAGTCCGTGAGATAGATCGTATGATTATTATCTCCACGAGCGGAAACGGAGCCTTGGAGAGGTTAAATGATTCACCCAAAGCTCCGCAGCTACTGAAAGTCATGGAACCGAGATTCTAACTGAGGTGTTTTTTTTTTTACCACACAGTTTGAGATCCTAATCTATAGGCTATACTGCCCCTACTTCTGAGGTAGGACTTGTTTTAGAAAATCTATCCATCTCGTAGCCTCTGGTGCACAGAGCAAAGAATATGTATTCCTAAGGCCACAGCTATTATGTTTCTCTGTAGACTATGTTTTCAAAATCTACCAAAATGAAAGTATGCCTCATCAAAATTAAATCATGAATTCTTTGATCAAAGCAAGAAACACGGGCCCATAAGTGAGGTGGAGAACAGAAAAGAAAGTGGACACCATCTGATGAAATTAAACTTGCATAAGCCCCTCTCACACTCCCCTCCTCAAAAGCTCAACAGGTTAGGACACCATGAGTTTGAAGAAAGTAGTCATTTCACACCACTGCTTTATTGTACTGGTTATTGATTTGTTCTGAAAGCATTCTAAGACCCCACGACCCACAGAGCCCTGGCTGCTCTCATCTGCAACGCTGTCATGGCCGACGGTCTGTATCATCAAGGCACCCAACTCATCTCCCTGTAGTTTCAGGGTCAGTAGTTCTTGCTATTGAAAACCCAGTTTGTTTGTTTTTTTCCCATGGGTTTATAAATAGGTTGTTTTAAGTGACCCTGAGCTGAAAACAGGCTTACAAGGTGTCAGGCCAGATGCAAGTTTTCTGCTCACTGAAGCTTTAAATTTGCCAGAACTGATTTCTAAACACAGAGTAGGACACGGTAACAAAAACAAATTTTAGTTTTAAAGGCATTTCTTTGGAAGGCTCATCCTGCTAATCAAATCCACTTTGCAGGTGTAAAATACAAGATTTTACGCTGGGAAGAGTTGACAGAGGATGAGAGGGATGCAAGTAAAACACTGAGTCAGCTCAGTAAAATTCAACCAACCAGAACCCCTGGTTAAATGGATTCTGAAAATGAAGGGCCTGCTACTCCCTGGAGACAAAGGCAAATGGTAGAAAACAAATTATATCATGGCTTTAATTTATTTTTTTAATTTTCCAAGCAATTTCCTAAAGTCAGTAGAGGTTCTGTCTGATCATACATTTTTAGATCCACAATTCTAAACAGTGATTACTGATCTATTCAGAAGGATAAGACTGCAACATTTTGAAAAAAGCAAATACCTCAATTATGTACACATGCTCTTACGGCAGGAAAGTAAACGCTTTATAAGTAATGTCAACAGTGAGACAATATTGCAAACATCAGTGAAAATGATGGTTATTATTATTAAGGTGTTCAACAATAGCTATTGAAATGAAATAACCACCATTGAACACTTCTGTGTCAGATACTTTGCTAATACCTCCTTAAATATTAATGATATCCCTTCCAGATGAACATAATCATTCCCACTTAACAGATGAGAAAATTAAGTCTAAAGACTCATTTGCTCACCACTTAGCTAGTAAGTTATACAATAAGATTTAAAGGCAAGCCTGTCAAATTCAGAAGCTATGCTTTTTTGATCTCTTGGGTTTCCTCTTTGCATTCCTTAGCATTAATAGGGTCTGCTAAAAAGACTGCTAGATGACTAAGTTTCCCCCCAGCTCACATAAGAGTGACACATAGTCTAGTCAATTCCCTATATGCTCATTACAGGCGCAAGCCCCCCAGTTGCTCCTAATAGGACACTGAAAACAACGTCTTTAGATGTTTGCTAAGTGTGATCCCGGGAATTATGACGGCTCAAACATTGTCAGCCTCAAGGGGACTCAGTTTGTCAGGAGTGGCCCTCAAGCCTCCCACAGGGTGAAAGTTAAAGCCCAGGTGTCTTTCAATGTCCTCACGCTCCCTATAAGATGTCTCTGGGTGTGTAAGCTGGACGGCAAAGCAACAGCAGAAGAGGGCATTCCTTCCAGGAAGGGGGGCAGGTCCAGCAATCCTTCCTGAGCCCGTCTTTCCCTGCTTCTTGCTCTTCCCCAACTTTTCCTCCTAGTGCCCCAAAATGCATCACCGTGCAAGGCCAGTTAGGCTGTTGCTTCCCAATAGGAAAGGACGGTTCTACACTACGTATATTATTTGAATACTGAAGCTGCTCTCTGCTTTAAGTTCTGGGTTGTCAGATGGACTTGAAGACGCTTATAATGAAATCCTTTACAAGATCCTTTTCAATGGGCTTCATTTGCATTGCAATCTACCTTTCAACACGGAGCTCTGGGCATGGATTTGTGCAAGGGCCCGGGCTGTGTCTGCCTCTCCGTGAGGCCCATCCGCAGGTGGCTTACCTTCATGTGGGATTTGAGATTGTCCTTGCGAGCACACCGGAATGGACAGAGCGGACACTGATGGCTTTTTAAACCCGTGTGAATCACCATGTGCCGCTTCCAGTAACTCTTCCTTTTTATAACCAAACCACATATGGGGCACTGGAAAGGTTTTCCGCTTTCCTCTTCTGAAGCTTGGAAGAAGGAGAAAGACAGGAAAATTAAGGAAAACAAACAGGCACATTGCGTCCAGCGCTAATTCACATGCATTGCTCTATAAAGAACACTAAGAAGGAACTGGGGGGCTTGAGGGGGTTTTTTGTTTGGTTTTGGGGTATTTTGGGTTTTTTGGGTTTTGGGGTTCTGTGGGGTTTTGGGTTTTTTTGTTTGTTTGTTTTTGCTTCGTTTTGTTTTGTTTTTTGCCATTCCAAGACTTTATATCTATGAGGAAGCTTTATTACTGCTTTTCTTCAGGTAGAAACCCACGTTCACCTCATTATGTCCATCTGGGTTCCATTTTTTTAGAATCTGATCAACCTGCCTGGGGAAAGCCCTGCTTCCAGAGGCCATCCCACACTTCGGAGGGCATCTGTCCCAGCTCAGCCCAGAGAAGACAGGCTTCAGAGCCTTTGTTTCCTGAAGGAAACTGCCAGACTCAAGTTCACATCTGAATTCCTGAACTTGGAAAAGGGTAAGAAATAAAGACAAGTCAAATGGGACGGAGAACAACACCACAGTGAAAACCAAACAGCCGTCATGAACCTCACAAGCCCAGCTCCAGTGGAGACAAATTTCAGGCTCCTACTGCTGACTTGTTTAGTTTCGGCTCCAGTAGATGCTGCTGCCAATTTGGCCATCAGGGGGTCTTAAGGTCAGGGGTTGTCACCCTCTTATTTCTGTCCCTCGGGTGGCCACTAAGATGCACTGCCCTCCTCTGCACAGAGACTGGGCCCCACCACTCACTTTGGGAAGAGCTACAACCGGGCAGCTGCCAATGCTTCCATTTTTCAGGAAATCCAACAAACCAACTACTTCCTCCAAGGAAAGCTGAGATCACTCTCTCCTCCACCAGCCCCCAAGGGGAGGGTGTCCATTGTGACACTGTGTTGCTACACATCTAGTCTATCAACTTATACTGCTCAGGGCCACACTAGCCTCTGCGATTTAGGGATATAGGAAAACGAGTACAGTTAAGGACTCAGACTGTCTGTTCTTAATCATGAGGAATCAGGAATATTTCCAAACTGATTAAATAAGTTGTAATACGCCCATGAAATAGAACATGAGAAACCATTTTTTAAAATGAACTAGATCTATAGATGCTAATATAGAAACATGTCCAAGATATTACACTTAGTGGATAAAGCAAGAATTGAAACTATGTATCTAGGGAGATTCTATTTTTATTTTCTAAAAAATGGGAATCAATTGCTTCTCAGACCATTAGGTGAAAGGTTGGTAGGGGACTTTCTAAAGGATGAATCAAGCTGACAACACCTAAAACCATTCATCTCAACAGCACTAAAAATGGGACAGACATTGTGTGCCCTCTGATAATCCATCTATGAAATATTCTTACAAAATACTTAATCAAGCTTCGACATAACTAGTAAATTTACTGGAAATACAGGTTGTTTTTTAGAAATGTTAAACACACCAAGAGGAATGGAATCAGACAAATTCAGAATGTGGGACGTTCTGTAGGACAGATGACCCAGTTTCTTCAACAAGTAACTGGCATTTTAAGAAGGGAAGAGGTTATAGATGAAAAGACACTTAAGAGACATATAAGGCAAATGCAAGGTGTGAAGCTTATCTTGCTCCTGATTTGAACAAAGCATTATAAAAAGACACTTTTGAGATAGTTAAGAAAATACTGATTATAGCCCGGGTGTTCCATAATATCATGTAGCAATTGTTGATCCTCTTAAATGTTGTAATAGTTATCGAGGCTATTTGTTTTTAAAGCCCTTATATATATGTAAATATTTAGAAGCAAATGAATATGAGGTCTGGGATCTGCTTTTAAATACTTGAGCACAAAAAGAAAAAAAAGAGGGGAATAGGAAGAATGGGATGAATAAATGAAACGAAAAAAATGATATCTTATTTTTAAAAAATGATATTTTATTTGTATGAGAATTGTCTAGAAGCGTACCCAGGAAAACATTAAGCAGTTCATTTTAAAGGACTGTGGATTAAAGGGAAGGGGGTCATGGCGGGAAACTTTTGTTTTCATTGTATATTCGTCTGTACCATTTGAATTTTTTAATATACACATTACTTTCATAATTTTAAAGGGAAATATTCCCAAGTGTAAACTTTAAAATAATCATATAATGAATTCATGGAGTCAACTGAATCTCCACATGCAAAGAGCCACTTAAAATGGATGGAATCGGAAGAGTTCTGGAATAAAGTCGGGGCACTCCCAAGATGCCGTTTTTACAGGTGTAAGCAATATTGGTTAGCTCAACCAAGCACCTGGAAAGAGAATCCTCTACCTGAAAATATAACCTTCAAGTCTGGAAATTCTCCTTGTGATGTGTTCCATCACAAGTATTTCCTTTTTTTGATTGGGGGATGGGGTGGGGACTGAGGATTTCCTTTTACTTTAGGAAAAGCACACTTTGCAGAGGTCTATAAACACGCTTTTTATAAACCCACACGAGCTTTCCTGCTGTGTCTCGTTGTTGGTTGCCTCTGCTGACCTCTCCTGACCTATCCCTAATTCGGCCTCTCATTTTCTGTCTTGCATGGTCATTCCCTCCACTCTGATATCCTGATCACAAAGATGACATGTTGACCAACAGATTTGAGAGAAAAGACTGAATCAGGCCCCTAGGTGAGATTAGTGTCATAAGCCAGAGGGGAGGGGAATGATGACGATGTCTACTTGGGGTTGTAAGAACATCAAAGTAGGCTTCCACTAATTCCCATCTTCAGGAAGTATTTCCTACCGTCTAAACCCTAAATGGCCTAATTTTACACGATTGTCTGGGAGAGGAGAGAAAAACTGAGATGTCCTCCACTGACCTGAGATTTCCTTGCACATCATAGGAAGGCCATCAAAGGCCATTTACTGACAAGAGGAACACTGCTGGCTTCCCCCAGACAACTTGCTTTGCCTAATGTGATCTATAGGCTTCCTATTTTTTCTGATGCCCTCCCAGCCCCTACCCTAATCACCTATTCGACATAGCAAATGGATCACAGACTACATACACTACATTGAACCCTGCATATTCATATTTCATATAAATATATTTTATTTGGGAGCTATGCTTCCTGAGCTTTAATTAATATCAAAATATATATGCATCGTGCACAAATTAGGGTGTCCTTGGATTGACTGGGAAAAAAGAATTCAAATACTCATACTGAAGAGAAACTAACAGCAAGATAGGTGGTCAAATAGCTACACTACTGTAACTGTTCGACATTTTTAACTGATCGCTGCGGGAAAGGAAGACAGAAGCCAATGATCAAAGTAACCAGAATACAAAGATCGAGTTTAAAAATTGGCCAGTAACTTCCCCTGGTAATATTTGCATTTTTATTTATTAAAAAAATTCATATTTTAGTAGGATGCCCTCCACACGTATACGATGTTGTTAACTACTTTAGAGAAAGGCGAAGTAAGGATGGACTCTATTTTGTATGCCAAAATATTTTCAAGGAACGGATAGCTGTAAATTTCACTCAAATTTCGAGCCTAAGGAAATAGGACCACTTCCTCAGAATGAACCACACATTCTCGAGGCAACAGGATTGAAGTGTTCATAATTTTACCTAGTTTACAACTGTCTGATGAACAACTTCCCCCAGATACACTACTAGTTAGTACCACTGCAAACAAAACTAAATTCCACCAAATGCTACTAGACCTGGTGGGATGGATAGCTGCTAATTTGCTCCCTTGGAGAAAACATTTTCTCTTTATAAGCAATAATATTATTGGAATAAAAAGCAATACTAAATGTGTGTAAAAGGCCTGTCATGCAGTAAATGGAGGCTATCCGTAGTAGCTATGGTAAGAATAGTAGTGACAATAAACTCTTCCCTCCAAAGCAGAACGCTTACCACCACAGCAGATGTAAATTTTTTTAATTAATTTATTTATTTATTTATTTTTGGCTGTGCTGGGTCTTCGTTGCTGCGCGCGGGCTTTCTCTAGTTGCGGCGAGCGGGGGCTACTCTTTGTTGCAGTGAGCGGGCTTCTCAATGCGATGGCTTCTCTTGTTGCGGAGCACAGGCTCTAGGGCTCACGGGCTTCAGTAGTTGTGGTGCAAGGGCTCAGTAGTTGTGGCTTGCGGGCTCCAGAGCGCAGGCTCAGTAGTTGTGGCACACGGGCTTAGTTGCTCCGCGGCATGTGGGATCTTCCCAGACCAGGGCTCAAACCCATGTCCCCTGCATTGGCAGGCGGATTCTTAACCACTGCACCACCAGGGAAGCCCCCAAGCAGACGTAAATTTAAACAATTAACATCACATGAGAAATATGTAGCTCAGGGCTTGGCCCAACATGGCAGATTATTCCTGGAGCCAAGAGGAAATAAAATTCAGCAGCAATCCACTGTGCTATTCAGGTAGGTCCAGCTCAGCCTGTGCAGAACTCTGATGGCCAAATTCAGCTCAGCAGGGGAAACAGAAAGATGGAAAAGATGGAAGGAGAAAAGAAGAAGGGAGTGGAGGCAGGAACTGGCTAGGGCAGAGCTGGAAGTCCTTACCTAGTGTCTCTAGCATCCAAAACAATGCTGGGGACCAAGTACAATTCAGTCATTGTGTGTTGGGCCATAATGAACTTAAGTGGAAGGGGCTGGGTCGAGAGAGTATCAGAAAATGAAACATGGGCTGGAAATGGAAGAAAAAGGTCCAGGAAGCTGCCAGTAAGTCCCAGCGGAAGTATGTTAACCCGAGAGCGCATGCTTTTCACAGAGTATGCCCATACACATCTTGAAAGAATGAGTATATAAACCATGATGATCACATACTTATAGAGATGTTCACATACTCATAGCTCACTTATTTTCAAAATGAATTATGGAGCAACTAATGTTAACAATGCATGGAGTGTGACTACCTCATTAATAAAGTACAATGATATGTGTCATCTATTTACAATGGACAGGATCTGTCCAAGGCAGAGAGACAATCTTGCAGAAGGTTTGACAGGGAATTTTAAGAAGCAACATATTTCATTCAAAAACAGAAAAAGTTTTATTTTGAGTTGATAGACAAATAAAGAAAGTAAGAGCAAGGAATTTTAAAGCGGGAACAGTCTTGGAGGGTAAATTCCGAGCAGTTCAGTGTACAGTTGAGGAAACTGAACTGAGATTTATGCTTAGTATGGTCCCTCTGCTCATTAGTGGAAGGGTGGGGATGACAGCCAATCTCTTCATGTCCGGTTGGTGCTCTGCCCTGTTGTCTATACATAAAAACTTCATTGGGTTAAAAAAAAAAAAATCATGGAGGGTTTTAACTAAATCGCTGTAACTCAAGGTAGGTAATTTTTTAAACAAATGTAATTGTTTTGTAGGCTTTGAAATCAAACTTTGCCTTGTTACATCCTAAGTGGCAAGATAATTTGCAAGTGGGTCGTTTCCGCAAACAGACCTTTCCATACACATCGAAGGAGTTTAAGACGTCAGGTGGCCCTGGGTGTGTTTAATCCCTGCACCATGCGTCCCCACTCTAGGCCCACTAACCTACTAGTGTGTATCTCCGTAGGATGAGCCATCATCCTCCTTCCTAGCAATATACATGGATTTAACATCTTTCCATGGAATTTCTTGGGCATGTCTCTCAACTCCTATTTCAGGGAAACAAAACCTATGTTGGCAATGGATGTCACTGGGTCTTTCTGCTGTTACTGACATCAAGATAATCGATGCATATTTTAACAACTGGTAAGCATTCAGTAAAACTAAGAGAGAAGTCTGATATCTTGAAGCAGTCTAAGTTTAAATCACTGGGGAAATATAAGTGAGATCGGTGACAGATAGTTCTGAATCTTGATTAAAAAGTGAATTTTCTAAGGAAGTCCCTCTATGCCATCATCCCCAGATTACGGCTCTAATAACGATGGACCTAAGGGGAGTATCAGAAGAGGTGACCTGACTTTCTGGACTTTCTCTGCTTTTGCAATAATGTTAATAACATCTCATAAACAGGGATAAAAACAGCAGCCAGAAAACCGTATCTATTGACCCAGGAAATATTCTTAGCTCTCAGCTATATGAAACCAGCTTGCTTCTAAGCATATTTAAATTTTACTCAGGAAAATAAGATGCTTTGGAGACACTCTCTCGGAAACTCGCCTAGTGATTTCTTTTAACCAGGAGCCTGGCATCCTGGGAATCTTGTCGGGCTTCTACAAGAAACTTTGTCTTTAAAATAAAAACCATTTATTTTGTTCTGAGCTGCAACAGAACAGTAGCTTCAAAGAGAATTGAGTCAATGTGTGACATTTATCTTTAGAGCAAATGGACATGATCTTCTGTCTATCGTGTCCCCTTTCAGAGGAGCAGTGTCACATGTGCCGGGGCACAGGGTCACATGAAAGAAACCTCCTCCTCCAGTGTCACCTCTCCTTGCAGGGGGAAAGGCTATCGAGTGGTGGACTCTTTAAGGAATTAAATACACCATGACCTGGCAACAACCGAATCCTGTTCAAAAAAGACAAATAAGGGCAGACCTAAAAGACACTTTCTTTTTTTCATGGTTTGGACTTCCCTTGACCTAAAGAAGGTCAAAGAAATGCTAGTGTCTAAATGACTCAAGACAGGACTGGCTTTTCTAGCACATCTCCCTTTGTAACTCCAGAATCAACTTTATGTGCCCTTTCTGCAACATTTTGAGAAACAGCTTTAAAATGTAAAGCCCCACTTGAAATCGGAATGGTGTGTAACTAATTTCTGTGGTTATTATTTGTTTATTTAAGTAGTAGGCAACAGGAACCCTTTCCCTGCTGTGAGAAGTTGGTCCACCTGCCTATTTTGAATTAAACTAAGATTTCTTTCTGAAGTAAAGGAAAAAAATAATCACGAGAACTGTTTAGAAGCATGGGTGACAGCTCTCACTGCATTCCCATAATGCTTTTTAGGTAAAGTCAAGTCACATCCAAATCCAGCCCCCAGGTGGCCCTGAAACCAACAGTACCGTGTGGAGAAAGGGAGAGGAGGTGGCAGACAGAGAAGACCCACCTTCCCTTCCACTCCTCAGATTCAAAAACCAGTGATTCAAGTGACCCCAGCCAAATTATCTCTCCATGGTACAAAGTAAATAACAAAATCAGATATTCTATCAACTTCTTAACCCATAATCCAGTTAGGATGCTGGGAGGCGATGACATTCACTTTAAGTGAAAAGTGCACAGAGGCACCCCCTCTCCTATTTCCAGTCCATGCAATAAGGAACAGAACTTGTCCACCAACCTAAATGTCCATCAACTGATGAATGGATAAAGAAGATGTGGTGTATGTATATATATATATATATATATATATATATATATATATATATACACACATACACACACACACACACACACACACACACACAATGGAATATTACTCAGCCATTAAAAAGAACGAAATAATGCCATTGGCAGCAACACGGGTGGACCTAGAGATTATCATACTAGGTAAAGAAAGTCAGACAGAAAGACAAGTATCACATGATATCGCTTATATGTGGAATCTAAATTATTTACAAAACAAATAGACTCACAGACATAGAAAACAAACTTATGGTTACCAAAGGGGAAAGGAATGGAAGAATTAATTAGGAGTAAAGGATTTATAGATACACATCACTATATATAAAATAGATAAACGACAGGGATTTACTGTGTAGCACAGGGAACTATATTCAACATCTTGTAATAACCTATAATGGAAAAGACTCTGAAGCTGTACACCTGAAACTAACACAATATTGTAAAGCAACTATGGTTTAATAAATAAAAGTTTTAAAGAAACATAACTTGAATTTAGGATGCGCCCACATGGACACACAGGGGATCATTTCAAGAGCCCTCGTGTTTCTCTTTGCAGCGATCTTTTCTCTTGCGTGAGTTTTACAAAATGAATGTTTTGGTTTGTTTTGTTTTTTAATGCAATCACTCAGTCAATGGAGCCACTTTGCCAAGTCTTGGACTGTGAACAGAGGCATGTGGAAAACAGGGGACACAGGTCCCTGTCCATCAGCAAAAGGGGTGGCAGAGCCCCATTCTTGAGAAGTTCTTTTCCCTCCTCTTTCAGTTGGAACATGTTCATTGATTCAAATATTAAGTGTTTCAGCAACAGAATAAATTCAGTAAAGAAAAAAGAAAAAATCAATTTCGTATAGATCTCCATATTCAATTCCGCTGAGAAGCCTGTGGAGGTATGGGCATGGATTAAGTGCATTTAAACCAAAAAGGGAGCACATCTCATCCCTAGAGTGTAGATCCTACAACGAAACAGGCAAACAGTCTATCGCCCACCCTGGAAGCTCATGACCTTTCTCCCATCTTCACGTGCCTCTAGTCACTTGAGTGAAAAGATCACACTTCATAACTATTGCTGGTTACACCCAAGACACTTGAAAATGACAAAGCCATTAGAGTCTGCCGTCAGGAGACAGTTTTATCAGTTCCCTCTTTCCAAGCCTTTAGCCAACTAAAGTTTATTACTAAATTTGTGTAAGCTTTTCCTAGTAACTAATGTCCAGGTGAATTTACAGGAGAAACATCATTAATACAGTTATTTAATAACCAGATGGAGAATACTTACAAAGTGACATTTTACACAGATAGCCATACCTCTCTTTCTGCTGCTACCCCTAAATGAAATTTCTATAAACCAGGAGTGATTTATTCCCGTGCAAAATTACCCCACTCCCTCTGCTTGTCCCCCTTTTCCTAATTTTAGCCATTTTTCTCTTTATTTCCCCAGATGGCGAGTGAGAAGTGAAGAGTAGGGAAACTCAGAATTGATCAACATTCCAGGATTTTACTGACACTTCAGAAACCCTGGACTGAGCAGTTTGGATCACTTAAAGAGTCATAAAAGTTCCACATATCCATTTGCCTAGTTCTGTTCTGCTGTTTACACAAGTTTTCCAGTAATTATAATGAGTACATATAGCTCACTCAGCAATTTAAATGGAAATTTGTCATAAACGCATCAAACTGATGCTAGCTGTGATTGTTCAGTCAATTCTTTGCCATTCTAAGCCCCTGTCATCAACATGGCTGCAAATAATCAAAAGTTGGCTAGACGCACACAATGGCAGCGTTTCTACTGATGAGGACACACATGGCCCACTTCCTGTTCCAGTCTGGCAGGATATCCTCAAGAGACATCCGAAACTCCATATATCCATCTCTGGGGCCCTGTACTTACCATGGGCATAATTTAGAAACAAAGCAGTACAAGAAATGATGTTTCCACTGTGAGGACTCAAGTGACTAAGTTTCTCCCTCAGATGAATAACTGTGAATGTCAAGGCTCTATAAAACGGCCACTTCTCCTTTGGAAAGACCGTCTCCACAAGAAAAACCCATGATTCACATTTTCCACATGCACATTCCTTCAGAATCTGATTGGACTGGAATAAAATAAAGCATTTGCAGGAAATGCTTTGATTACATCTGAATGACAATACTCTTTAGAGTTCTTGTGTGACAAGATATTATGGAAGAACACGATAAGTAAAGGCTTACGTTCCACGAAAAATTAATATAAATACTAACATGAAAGTATACAGTGTGGTAAATTAGGGCAGAATAGCTACTGATGATACAAAAGTCCATTTGTCATGGAGGCAGTAGGACGGTAAGCTCTCTCTTGTCAACTGTTTCAAAAGCAGTGAGTTTTTCTTCTCCCCTCTGTCAGGGATGCCATGCACTCCATGACAAAGGTGCTTTGATCTTCCCCTATTAAATACATCTTGTGTGGACCTAGCCTGAACTTGGTAAGAAAAAAAAAAAATCATTTCTATGCAACGGAGGAGTACCGTATGTCTCTAAGATTATTCATTACCTTTCAAAACTAAAGCTATTGGTGAAGTTTTTTGTGTCACACATACATGAAAGAACCCCCTAGGCTGCTTACTTAAAGTATTCCTGCTTTTTTCTTCCTGCCTCAGATCCGATGGGGAACCCAAGTGAAGAAGGCAATGAATTAGACGTTGCAACTGACAGGTAAAAAAAAAAAAGACTGACAAGATGATGGAAATGAAAGCATCCATACCTGAGTTGGAGGGTTTAGACACTCTTCCCTTAGGAACTGGGAGTAACAATAATTCCAAGGATTGTGGCGGAGGTGGCGGCGGGGTCACTTTGTCTTGCTTCTTCTCTGAAGGCGGTGGCGGGAGAGGGTCCTCAGGCACCAGTGATGATTTCTCAGCCAGAAGGGTCCCGGCAGCCCTTGCTGCGACCTCTTTCAGAAGGGCCGCCGAGGAGGTCATGGAAGCCAGGGAAAGGAAAGAGCTGGCCGGGGGCGGGTGTTCCTGGCCAGGAGTCAAGCTTCTCTCGCTGACTTTCTTGGATAAAGCTGCCAAGGTGGAGCTGGCAGACTGGGAGCTGAAAGGGGAGGAAAAGGACTCAAATCGCATGGTCTCCTCCGTCCTGGTCAGCGATTTGTCCTGCAGGACAGCATTGGCTGCAGCTTTCAGTTTGAGGATGGCTGAATCCGGGGACAAGCCGCAGGTGGTGGTTGAGTTTGGCAACCACTTACCTTGATTCCATATGAAACGGTTACTTGGAGTGTATTGGTCATTCTGTTCCTGCTTCTCTGCCAACTTCCTGGCCAGCACGCTGAGCTGTTGGGCATGGTGGGACGGTGGGGAAAAGGAGAGATTCGAGCCGACGTTGACAGGGGACTCCACCCTGCCGTTGGCCGTGGCCGTGGCATCGAGTTTGAGGGACCCGGCCTCTAGCAGCCGCCTCAAGTTGCTGCTCAAGGGCTTGGTGGAGCCCGCGGGATCGTCATCACACAAAGAAGACACGCCGGGGGAGAGGTGATCCGGACACTGCAGTGGGTCTCGCAGGACCTCACCGTCAAGGGCCACCAGCTCCAACGTGTGACTGCTGGGGGTCCCGCTTCCCAAGGAGGTGTCGGGGGAAGTGGACTGCTCCTGGATCCGGTCCTCCAGGGACAGCTTATAGTTCTCCTGGACTTCTCCATAGGAGGCTTCCGACGGCGTCTCTGAAGAGTTCCCATACCAGTGTTCTCCTTCACTGAGTTCTCCCTCCGCCTCGTCCTGCCTACTAATATCTGGGGGAATTAAGAAGATCAGGTTTACTCCCAAAGCGAGCAACAAGCAAGCCTGAAGACACTCACACGGAGTCGTGGACATGCTTCCTCTGCCCTTCCACCCACGAACCACACGAAAGACAGACACAATTTTAGAGCACGTCAGGTGCTGGGTCAGACCGTCTCGGCCTAAGCCTGAAAGGATGCTGAACAGGCCAAGGTAAAAACACACCCACCTTCTACATGTGTTCATCGTTCTCATAATTATTCCAGATAAAGTGAAACGGAAAAGGAGGAAAGAGAAAAATGCATCTGGTAAAGAAGAAACTGCTACTTTCAATGATGGGGGAAATGGGAAGAAGCTTGTACCCTGGTGAAAAATCCCAGCATGACATCTTTAGGATTGCGTGGGAATGAAAGAGGCAGACCGGCAGAAGGAGAAACACAGTGTGATGAGACCCAAGGCAGTGGGAAGCCGCTTCTCCACTTTCTAACTACGAGTCACTTAGCTGGCTTGATACAGTAAAATGCAATTAACTTTAAGTTGATCAAATCATGTAAATAAAAACCTGCCTATTAGCTATTATACCAACTTCACATAGTTGTTCTGAAGCCTCCATCATAATAAACATGTGACCATGTTTTGAAAACAGTCAAGTACTATATAAAGATGAGATCTCATTAGCAAACACTATTCACATTCCTGATTTCTTAAAAGGGACAATCTCTCCCTGATTTCTTAAAGGGACAACGCATGCTGCTTGTTTGAGATTCCAACCCCCGACTCGCCTGCCCTCTCAACATGGACAGTGATTAGTAATTTGTTCCCTCACTCCACCCAGAGTCCCCTTTCGTTATTCTTCTATCCATTAGTTTATCTGTCCACCTGTCCACCCTTACTGCTCTCACTGGCCCCCAGTCACTTGGGACTCTTTGCCGTTCCAGGAGCACAGGTGAGCTCTGCCACTTTTCTGCCTTTGCTCAAAATATGCCTTTGATCTGGAATGTCTTTCCCCAGAAAACCCGACGGTCCAACTCTGCCCATCCTTCAACAGCCAGCTCAAAGGATTCTTCCTCATGATTCTGCCTAGAACTCTCAGTCAGCATTAGTCTCTCCTTCTCATTCATTCACTCACTCATTCAACAAATAATGAGGGAGTGCCTGCTGCATGTCAGGCGTTGTTCTAGATTGTTCTAGACTGAACAATGTTGAACTAAACAAAGATCCTGCCTTCTTGGAGCTTACATTCCAGTGGAGAAAGACAGATGTTAAACAAAATGAATTAATGAGTAAATCCTACAGTAAGCCAGAGGGTGGTAAGTGTTATGGGAAAAGATACAGAGCAGAACAAGGAGGGTTGGAGGTAAGGGGCAGGAGGTGAGTTGTCGTGTTAAATAAGGTAGTTGGGGTGAGGCTTCACTGAGGCGGTGGTGACATTTGAGCAAAGACTTGAAAGACGCCAGCAGCTGGTCAGGCAGCCATCTCTGGGAGAGGGGCCCAGGCAGAGGGGGTCACTGTAAACGCCCTGACGTGGGAACTTGCCTGGTATGTGCATGGACCAGCAAGGAAGCCAGCGTGGGGAGAGTGGAGTGAGTGAGTGAGTGTCAGAGCAGTAGGACAGAAAGAGAAATAATGAGAGAGAGAGACAGAGACAGAGACACACAGAGAGAGAGAGAGAGAGAGAGAGAGAGAGTGTGTAAGTTATAAAGGAGGGAGGCCATGCCTATCAATCAGTAGCACATTGTAAACAACTGAAAGGTCTTTTGCATCTGGTGCAACTGGGAACCACTGGAGGGGGAGGGGCAGGGCAGTGACATGCTGTGACTCAGGTTTTCAAAGGTTTGTTCTGGCCGCATGTGGAAGAGAGCGCAGGTACAAGGTGGGAACAGGGAGGCCAGCTCAAGATGATCGCAGGTGGGGAGAAGTAGCCGGATTCTGTGCATATTTTGAATGCAGACCCAACACTCCCATTTTTTAAATATTGGTGTTATATTACTCTAAATGAACTGTCTGCTACGGACCTATCTTCTAAAAAATTAAGGGGTGGTGTTCCTTGAAGGCGGGGATTTTCTTATTATGTACAGATCCCACCTATGCCTAGCACAATGCCTGGTCCCTAGCAGAGTTCCGTGAAGGTTTAGGGATCGAGGCAAAATGCCCCACTGTGCCAAGCTTTGCTGTATAACATGCTGTTTCCTTTCCCAATAGAAATAGCTGCAACTACAAGCTAATACACTGATCTTCCCCTGCTCTTTAGAGGAGAAATGTCACAAATGACAAATTCTCTTTCACTAAGTTAAAGTTCTGCAACTCCTTCCTGAGATTCCTTATTAAGTTATCAAGAAGATATAAAATATCAAATGGAATTTGCTGGAAAAAAGCAGACAAAATTGAGTTTTCTCTGTTAAGAACAGTCCGGCTCCTTGTGATTTGCCACATTTCCTTCTTCCCATTTGATTTCAACATTTTTTATCTTTCCTGGAAGCGGCGGGACACAGAACGACCCATCTCCCCCACGGCTTCTCATAGGGGTTCCTTTGGCAAAGCCCCTGTCTTGATTTCCGATTAAATACCTCATCCTTCATAAAAATCACATGGGAACCATCTTATAAATAGTAAGAGAGCTAAAAGATTTAAACATCACTCCAGTAAGAATCGTTGAAGATCTTGTTCAAGGATCTCTCCTTTGATCTTTATTAACACTCACTATATGAACTAACATAGGAAAATGTATGTTTCAAAAGGCAATACTTGTAGATTACGTTTTTTGTCAAACTAGAGTAGCTACAGATAGTCAAGACTGGTCCAGAACTTTGTAGTATGAGGCAATTAACAAGGTACAGAAAATCGGGGTTTTGAGAACCACAAAGAATTACAACCCCATCCGTGTCCAGTCTTGTCATTTTACTGAGACTATTAAATACTGTAAAGGTTACCTGGTTGCATCAAAGGCACACAGCTAACCTACTGCTAACACTGGAACCCAAAACCCAAATCTCTCAACACCCGGCCCAAGGCTCCTTTTCAAAGCCCCTGCCAGATGCCCTCTGAATAGCAACTTCTAGAAAGCTCTGAGCAGCTGTCCTCCCACCCCCAGCCAGCTATCCTTCCACCCTCTGGAAACAGAAATCAGCAAGAGAATTCTCAGTGATAAGGACTGTATTTACTCTTTATTTTAAGATAAACCATTAAGAGGTAAATATCCATTATTCCTATACTCTGATCTCTCCATTCCCTCTCTGCCTCTTCTCTGTTGCTGTCGTCAAAAATTGACTTCGAACGCCTGAAGAATTCAACACATCTATTGGCAAAGCCCCAAAGGCAAAGTTTAATTTCCTGCCCCCTCCAGACCCTAACTGAGTAAGAATATTCCCCCTCCAAATGTGCTGAAGCCGGTGTGTGGGTCAAAAACTAAAGAATTCAGGCTCTAATCCCATCAAGCAGTGATAAGGAGATTCAAACGTTCAAGAGTGTTAAAAAAAACAACAACAAGGACCTACTGTACAGCACAGGGAACTCTGCTCAATGTTATGTGGCAGCCTGGATAGGAGGGGAGTTTGGGGGAGAATGGATACCTGTATATGTATGGCTGAGTCCCTCTGCTGTGCACCTGAAACTATCACAGCATTGTTAATCAGCTTTACTCCAACATAAACTAAAAAGTAAAAAAAAAAAAAAAGAGTGATACAGTTGATATCCACTTTTAAAGCAACTTCCTCAACCTCACCAAAACACAGCCCAGAAAAAGCAAACAATCAAACAAAGCATTTCTGAAACAGACCAATTTATGTCCTTTAAAACCCCGGGATATTTCTTAACCATCCATTTCTCCCTGCTTTGCAGACACGCTCACTGAGATACATACACTCTCTTGTGCACTGCAAGGAAACTCGGCTACCTAAAGAATATTTTAAAACTCGTAATATTCTATTAATCACTTTTCCAAAAATGCTGCTCCTGAAATCGAGGTTATTCAAGTAATAAACCAGCAAACAATTGTAAGGCATGACCTAGAAGGAGCCAGACCAGAGACCCGAGGAGAAACATGTCCGGAATTATTCTGTCATCACCTGAGTTCAAGCAAAAGGTGGGAGATGCACGCAGAGAAATGAATGCAAGAGAAGTTGGGACCTGCAGAGGTTTAGAGAAAAATCCTGACAGGCTTCGATAAATAGGCTTTCAGTTCATAAAACGGCGGCAACAAGGATTTTTCTCCCACAAATATTAATTTTGTTTCCCTTCTTCTGGGCTGTTGTTCTATTTTCACATTCAGTTTTATTCTCCCTGGTCCAGTTGCGGGGAGCTCCGCTTCAGCGGGGTCTGCACGGCCACCCCCCAGCCCCCACCACCCACCCCCCGCCCCAAGCCTTTCACACCGCATGATGAGAAAAGGTTCTCTCGCTGGGATGCTCCAATAGCATTCCTGCAATCTAGGGGATTAATCTGCCGGACATCACGAACTTCAGAACAAGTGAGGCTTGACTTTTGACGCTCTTTCCCAACCTGAGGCTCCCCCCACGCACACACCCCATCCCCCAGCCCCACCTGGGGCTGCGAGGCTGTTCTGTTTCCTGGTCTGTCACCAGCAGGGAACAGTGGCACGTAATCACAGGGCAGCGTACAGGCCACTCTCCTGCAGACGCTCCCCGCACATCCAGCCTCCACTGTGGATCTCACAGCTCTCCTGACTGAGGCTCCTGGGGAAGCCTCCAAACTGCCCGTGTAAATAACTCCCTCCTAGATCCATTATTTTTAACCTCCAGAACAGGAAGCTATTTCCATTGCTATGTCTCTGACAGCCAGGTTCACACTCATTCCTGTCAATTTTACACAACAGTCTGTTTTGGTGTTTTTCCCTTTAAATCAGAAACTCGAAGAATTAAGAATAGAAACGGTGCAATTACAGAATGAGATTATGCTGAATACATTTTGTTTCCATGTGGCAAATACTTCTCCTTTGGGGAAAACAAAACCAAATTTCACTACCTAACACATTTATTTACAATTCAGTCCTCAAGCTGAGAAACTGGGGAACTTGAGAGCCACAACTCTCGCTGCATTTTTTTCAACTCACTTCCCTTTCAGTTTGACGGTTTTAATCAGATGCATTTAATTGGACTGATAGTCAACTCAGAAGGTCCTCATTCAGAAAGATCGGTAGGAGAGAGAAAAAAGTATATAAGGAGTCGCCTATTAATTTTCACGCCTTTTGGCTGAGGTGAAAGCAAAGTGGAGATGGAAGCCGAAAAGCCTCACTTCTAAATCTACCCACAAACCATTCCCACCAGTCAGTCCACATGAATCTCACCAGCAGGTATTGAAGAGAACGAGGATTAAGCTCTCAGGACTCGCCTGGATGGAGCTGACTCATGGTCAGTCCTCTGGCAGCCAACACCCTCTTCTTGTGACCACAGGTGTGTTCACCTGGTCCCTAACCTTCTGGTTGATTTTCATCTACAAATCTTCCACGTTTTCACTTTCCACCTAATGCACATCCATAGCTAAAGGCCACACATCACTATCACTATTATCAGTTATACCTGGAATACAAACCTTAAATCATACAACAGACTTTTCCTTGTAACTGTATACAAAAGCAGTTTGCAAAGTTTATGGCGCCGTGTACAAAAGTTATTAATAAAACCAATGCTGATAATTGGTTTAATTCAACATTTACTGAGCATTTACCATGTTCAGGGAACTGTTCTCTGCAACAGGGCACCTCGAATTTCTAGGCCAACAGTTTGTGATCAACAGGGAAGCCAGGAATGCACAATCCTATGAAACACAATGACTAGTACCATCAAGCAAGAGTCGTGTGTGCGTAAGAGAGCAAATCATTCCAATTGCGCAGGTGGCTTTGGAAATGGACCTCAGAGGATGAAAAGGATTTCAACAGACGATGCTGGAAATTCACTCATAAGAGGGCCCACTCCTCTGCCAGCTATCAAACAGGAAACAGCCCAGTTGTGGAGTAAGCTAATATTCTGGTGACCAATGTTAGATAAACTCACCTAAGGAAAATGCTTCCAGATTCTTCACATTTTAAAAACTCACCGTCTATTGATTTGATAAGGGCAGATTTGACCAACTGCCTTACCCTACTCACTACTTTTTATTTATTTTTGGCTGCATTGGGTCTTCGTTGCCAGATGTGGGTTTTCTCTAGCTGTGGCAAGCGGGGGCTACTCTTTGCGGCGCACTGGCTTCTCATTGCGATGGCTTCTCTCGCTGCGGAGCACGGGCTCTAGAGCGCAGGCTCAGTAGTTGTGGCTCGTGGGCTCTAGAGCGCAGGCTCAGTAGTTGTGGCGCACCAGCCTGGTTGCTCGGCAGCATGTGGGATCTTCCCGGACCAGGGATCGAACCCGAGTCCCCTGCATCGGCAGGCGGATTCTTAACCACTGCACCACCAGGGAAGTCCCCACTACTTCTGAAATCAAACTGTTAGGTTGTACATTCCTGGGGCAGGACTGTGATCAAGTCACTTTTGTATTTCCCCTCAAAGCCCTGCCCATAGTAGGGGTAGGTAGTAGGGCTTCTCTGGTTGTAAATGACAACCGGGACTGCAGGAAGCCATAGGTAATCTTCTTGGTCCCTACATCACGGAGAGGGACACAATGTTGCTAGCACCAGAGAGGGTGTGGAAATGAGAGGGAGGGCTCCCCCTCATTGGCCTCTAGTCTCTTCTCGGAGATTGACATCCTCCTCTTGGGCCACCTTTCCCAGGAGGCTAAAACCCTGGCCGCGCAGGTTCTGGGTTCTCACTCTCAATGACGTACCATGGGAGAAAGGTCTTTCCTCCTCTGATTGACTGCTGCAGGTCATGTGCCACTCCCTGGACCTATCGCTGAAGCTAGAGGGCAGGCTTAACAATGGCTCAATGTGGGTCACAGAAGAAGCGAGAGGAAAGAGGCACCAGGAGGACAAAAGCAGTGACCTCTCTAATGTTTCATAAAGGTTTAGTAGGCTGCACGTCAGGCGGTTTGGAACCCGTTTTGTGATTCTGAGCATAAACTATATCCTCCTTTAGGCCGATTTACTTGCCAATTTTTCAGTTGTCCCTTTGTAGCCTGAAAGCCTCAGCACATCCCCCCACACCGGTTCTGCCCTCAATGAAGAGATCTTTCAGGGGTTCGGGGCTCCAAGTCCACAGTCTGAGTGACAGGCATGGACAGGTAATCGGCTCTGCAGGGCCAAGCCGCGGAGACCGTAGTTACAGGACACCGATGCCCGGGGGCACCCATCCGCTGTCAGCGTGGCCAAGAATAAAATGTAAGAATTGCTAGTTATTTTAAACTGCCAGGGTGGAGAAGACAACCAGATCCCTGTCACCAGTCCAGCTGAGGAAAAGGTGACGTGAGGGCATGGGGAAATGAGAGGAAGTCTGGAGAGGATAAGCGTCCGCAGACTGAGATAGCAGAGGCCTCCTGGGTCAAAATGAGCATTTTGCCCACAGCCGTGTTTGCAAATTATTGTTGGAAGTGTCCACGAGGAAAACAAAGGTATCACAAATTAACACATCGCTCCTTATCTTCAGAGTGAGTTCCAAACAGTATCTAAGCCAGTTTCAATATTCTCATATAAAGTGGCCAGGTCTTCCAGTGACCGAGGAACTACCCAATCTCCTCCATCAAACTGCTCATCTCAACGTGAATGGCAACTACTCCATCCCTGCAGCCGCTTAGACCAAAACATCACAGCCAGTCTCCTCTATCCTCTTTCTCTCACCACCACCCCCCATCTAATTCATTTGTGGATTCTCTTGGTTCTACTTTCAACATACATCCCAAATTTTGCCACTTTTCACCATTACTACCACTCCCACCCTCGTATACAGCACTGCACCCTTTGCCTGGACTATGGAAGTAGCCTTTTTTTTTCTTTATACGTCTTCATTGGAGTATAATTGCTTTATAATGGTGTGTTAGTTTCTGCTGTATAACAAAGTGAATCAGCTATACATATACATATATCCCCATATCCCCTCCCTCTTGCGTCTCCCTCCCACCCTCCCTATCCCACCCCTCTAGGTGGTCACAAAGCACCGAGCTGATCTCCCCGTGCTATGCAGCAGCTTCCCACCAGCCATCCATTTTACATTTGGTAGTGTATGTATGTCCATGCTACTCTCTCACTACATCCTAGCCTCCCCTTCCCCCGTGTCCTCAAGTCCATTCTCAACGTCTGCATCTTTATTCCTGCCCTACCACTAGGTTCATCAGTACCATTTTTCTAGATTCCATAGATATGCTTTAGCATTCAGTATTTGTTTTTCTCTTTCTGACTTACTTCACTCGGTAGGACAGACTCTAGGTCCATCTACCTCACTACAAATAACTCAATTTCGTTTCTTTTTATGGCTGAGTAATCTTCCATTGTATATATGTGCCACATCTTCTTTATCCATTCGTCTGTCGATGGACATTTAGGTTGCTTCCATGTCCTGCTATTGTAAATAGAGCTGCAATAAACATTGTGGTACATGACTCTTTTTGAATTATGGTTTTCTCAGGGTATATGCCCAGTAGAGGGATTGCTGGGTCGAATGGTAGTTCTACTTTTAGTTTTTTAAGGAACCTCCATACTGTTCCTGTTCTCCATAGTGGCTGTATCAATTTACATTCCCACCAGCAGTGCAGGAGGGTTCCCTTTTCTCCACACCCTCTCCAGCATTTATTGTTTCTAGATTTTTTGACGATGGCCATTCTGACTGGTGTGAGAATTGTAGTTTTGATTTGCATTTCTCTAATGATTAGTGATATTGAGCATTTTTTCATGTGTTTGTTGGCCATCTGTATATCTTCTTTGGAGAAATGTCTATTTAGGTCTTCCTCCCAGTTTTGGATTGGGTTGTTTGTTTTTTTGATACTGAGCTGCATGAGCTGCTTGTATGTTTTGGAGATTGGCAGTAGCCTTCTGACTGGTTGCCTTACTTCCAATTCTTGCCCCACTATTCTTAGCCAGCAGCCAGAGTTAAGCTTTTAAAAATATCTCCAATTCCACTACTCCATCCACAAAGCCTCCACAATGGCCTCTCACATTTCTCAGAATAAAATCCAAAACCCTTACCTTGACCTCAAGGCCCTACATAATCTGTATCCCTCTGGCTTCATCTGCTACCACTCTGCCTTGTTAATAAAGTAGGCTCCTGCCTCAGGGCCTTTGCACTTGCTATTCTCTTTGCCTGAAAGCCTTTTCCCCCCAAAAGAGCCACATGGATGATTCCCTTACTTCCTCAGGTCTCCCCTCAAACATAACTGTTTATTAGAATAGAAGTTCCATAAGGGAGAAGGCTTTGTTTTGCTTGCTGCTGTACCCTCAGCACTTAGAATGATACTCACTGGAGCACATGTTCAAATATTTGCCACATGTATGAATGAGAAAGAAGAATGGGCTTGGGACTTCCCTGGTGGCGCAGTGGTTAAGAATCCACCTGCCAATGCAGGGGACACAGGTTCGAACCCTGGTCTGGGAAGATCCCACATGCCGTGGAGCACCTAAGCCCGTGTACCACAACTACTGAGCCTGTGCTCTAGAGCCCGTGAGCCACAACTACTGAAGCCTGCGCACCTAGAGCCCATGCTCCGCAACAAGAGAAGCCACCACAACGAGAAGCCCACGCACCACAGCGAAGACTAGCCCCCACTCACCACGACTAGAGAAAGCCCGTGAGCAGCAACGAAGACCCAACGCAGCCAAAAATAAATAAATAAATATTTTAAAAAAGAAGGAAGAATGGGCTTAATAATCAGAAAGGTAGCCCATGTCTGTACTGGAAATGAGAACTGTTTTCCAAATTACAAATGACAATTCTATTTTTCTCATGTGAGTCAAACACAGAATAGGGAAAAGAGCCTGTTTTGCAAACTTTTCCACCAGAGCCTCCCTGGTGGCCAAGAAAAGACAACAGTAGCCTAGGGAAACGTGGGACTGAAGCTGATGCCCCCCCCAGGAAGCCCCAAATTTCTTTGAGTTTTAGCTTAACATTTCAAGTGAATTCTGCACTCTATACTATGGCTGTGCTTGTCCTTACTTAATAATATGGGGGTATTTCTCACAAACCATCCAGAAACATTTATTCTCCTGGAAGGTGCACCATTTCCCTCTGGATACCCACCTGCTTTGGAGAAACATGTACCCTATTTGGAGAAGCAAGAATGTATGAAAAGTATGTAGCACACTGTCAAGAGCTCAGTAAGGGGTGGCTGTCAGTGTTACTATTATTGCTATCAGAAAACAGCACTCATCCTGGTACGCCCCACTTCAGAGAGCAAAGCAGAAGCCCAGAAGGTAACTTCCCGGGATGATACAATGGACCCGTAGGATATCAAGAACTACAACTCTATTTGTTGAAACTGAATTTTGTTATAGGTATTATTTTAGAGATGGAAAAGCCTTGGAGATCGAGTTCATAGGTCTAGCCTCTAGGCAGAGGCCTAGAGAGAGCTGGTGATATGTCCGAGGTCCCATACTGATTCACAAAAAAGACGGGACTTGAGCTCAGATGTCCCAATGCAGAGGTCAGTGCCTCTACTACTAAATCGCTAAGTGATCATCGCTGAGTGACTGAATGAATCCTAGAATGAAGCCTGGAACACTGCAGGTTCCCAATAAACATTTGTTGAACGAGTAAACAACCATGTATAAAGCACTGGAAAGGTACCTGTTTCTATATCGGGTGTTTTAATATTCACCAGCAAATTTGATCCTCACAGTAATTTTACGTGGTAGACTGTACTCTCTTCGCTTTACAGACCAGGAAACCAAGTTTCCAAAAGGCTTACTTAATATACACACTTAGTGACAAAGCGAGGTTCAAACTCATACCTTCGGAATATGAGTAACCTGACAAAAAAGTCATATTTCAGGTAATCAAAAAGTACCGAAGTACCTTGATGTAGTCAGCATATTTTTATTTTGTTTTGATGGGATTTAAAAATGCATACATACTCAAACAGGATGTGTGAAACATAATCACTATGTTTGTAACATGATTATTATGTTCTGAGATGTGTCTCAGAAACTCAGAAACTTTCAGCAGCTTGCCTCCATATTATATAGCCCCAAGCAATGGTATTTTAAGTTACTATTCCTACTTTAATAGTCTTTTGACTTCTTTTTTTTTTTCTGTTATGCCCTACACAGAGTCCCTTCCTTCTAAATTTGAAGCTTTTTTGTCTGCCATAACTGAAAAAACAATCACCAGGCTTATTAAAACTGTGCACACTGAAGATGAAAACCAAGTGTCATAGGTTGAATTGTATCCCCCCAAAAGACCCCCAGTATCTGTGAATGTCATCGATTTTAGAAATAGGATCTTTGTAGGTGATCAAGTTGAGATGAGGTCATTAGGGCAGGCCCTAATCCAATATGACTGGTGTCCTTACAAAAAGGGGAAATTTGCACACAGAGACAGACAAGCCACGTGAAGACTGTAGTTGTGCTGCCATAAGTCAAGAAACCACCAGAAGCTGGGAGAGAGACCCACAACAGACACTTCCCTAGCACCTTCAGAAGGAGCATGGCCCTGCTGACGCCCTGATCTTGGACTTTTGGCCTCCAGAACAGTGAGACAATACATTACTTCCGGTTGACCTTCTTTTGAATCATGGGAATACACTATCTATTTGCTTTGCTTGTATTAAATGATTGCATATAATTGTCATAGGAGTTTATCGATGAAGAATAATTATTAGAAGAAATTTTTTTCTGTCATTGAAGCCATCCAATTGGTGGTACTTTGTAATGGCAGCTCTAGAAAACAAATACACTTACGTTTGAATGAAGGCCTGAGACTTTTTTCTGGGGTTGTTCACCTCTGGATTCTAAACCATAGCCTCAGCTGGTACTGTAGTTTTTGTATAAGCTGGGTTTATTGCACAAAACTGACCACCCTGCCACTCAGTGTGAAGTCGCCTGAGGCTGCAGAGATTACAGACTAAAAGGTTATTTTTGCTTCTCTCTAAACTTTAGCCAAATTTCTGTCAAATGTAAGATTTTGAAAAAGACATTAAGCGAGAGAAGTCTTTTTATTATTAGAGCAACTTAGAAATCTCCAAACAAACAAACAAATCTATATCTATCTATCATCTATCTATCATCTATCTATCATCTATCTATCTATCTATCTATCTATCATCTATCTATGTGTGTCTATATGTACTCATCACCACATATGTTGTAGCAAATTAAAAAAGAGGGGATACTTGAAAATATAGTATGAACCCACTGGCCAGAAAGCCAATCGAGAGACCCAAACAGGACTGGTTAGTCCACAGATTGATTCCTTGATGGTTAACCCTTTCAGGCACCTCCATGTATAGAATTTGTCCCCTCAAGCAATCAGTAGCAAATTTACCATGGCTACCATGGTGTTACCAGAAAAACTGTCTGCTAAGGCTGATAAATAGGTTGATCATCTGCTTCCTTGACTTTTATTTCCTCTTGCATAAATGTTTTCATCCCAACATTACCAATACCTGTTCTAAGATGAACGATAAATTACCAAACTACTGAAATCACCAGGAAATTCTTAATAGATCAAAAAAGAACTTAATAACAACAAAAAGCCGTAATAACACAATAATGCACTCTGTAGTCTAAGAAGAGCCCTCTATAGAGAGATAAATGGCTACTTAGTAAAATCTTAGCTTATACATAAAATGTTACATTTCTTTGTGGGCACATTTACCAAGTGTTGACAGCAGGCACCTTGGAATGAAACATATCACAGTCATAATTGTTCTGACTGCCACAGAAAAGTTCACACAGTAAGCCCTTTATTGACTAAAAATACATGTATATCCAGAAGGAAAAGAGCCTTAGGGGATAAGAGATTTAGCAAGGGAGAGGAAATTGCTTTTTATTTAGTGATTAAATGCACATAAAACAAAAGCTGCAGAGGAAGCAGCTCCTAGCTCCCACATACTCACAAAAGGAGATGGTGCTATGGAACTGTGGGAGAATATTTCTTTGGGTTATGCATGAGAATCCATGACACCAAAGAACACCACTCACAAGGACAACCCTAACTCAAAAGTCAACTTTAAACACTGATTTAGGCCAACAATTTTAACCTTTACTGGAACCAGGCTTTGTGCCAGGGCTGCTATCTAGGGGTCAAATGTTCTCTTATTTGTTCTCTCCCTTTCTTTTCCCTGCCCACCTTCTGGCATACACGTACGAAGTCAATGATAGAAGGGCAAAAGACAGTGGATACAACAAAATCTACAAGCAACCAACAAACCAGGGCAATTCCAAGGGCCAGAATACCCTGGAGCTGGATTAAAAGCCCCTTAACAACCCGGAGTCCACCGGTTTCGTCCACTTAATTCTGTTTGAAGAATTCCAGGGGTGATTTCCTTTCTTCCCGGGCTTTCCTCAGGCATGCCCACTCAGGGTTTCACTAAGAAAACTTTGCTAAGTCTTTCATCTGAAAGAAACCTGGCACTGTTTTCTAGTTGTCTGTCACCAGGAGCAATGCTCCAGAGAAGAAAACATCCATTCCACTTCCCAACAAAGCTCAGTCCTTCTGGAAATGCATCGAGTGATAAGGCTGAGGTCAGGGAATATGTCTACTGTTGCTTCAGATGAAGGTTCAACCCCAAGGTAAGTGCTCAACAACAGTAATAAATCCCTCTGACGCAAAGATGTATGGCCCCAAAATGATCCTGGCCGTTTCCCAGGAGTGACCTCTGACATTATTCGTATGTCAGCTCCTCTCGTTGTTAAACTTTTGGGAGTCTGTAAGATGCCCCAATTCTCTATTTGAAGAACCACACCACTTCTTTTTCATCTTCTAGAACTTAGAACTCTCTGCAGCCCTCTGGCTGCAATATTCTCCCACATGTTATAAGAACTTAGTTACCTAGCTTATCCTCCACCAATAACTGGTATTTGAAAAGGAGGATGAAAAGCTATAGGGCCATTTAAAGCTTTCATTTGAAAAGCTTTTTGATATAAATATTCTCAACGACTCAGGCTTTGTTTTCAATCTACGTGGTTTGAAGCTCCTTAGAAGAAAGCCAAATTCTTTTGGTATTTCCACACTAACGTCAATAGTAGTGAATCCTGTAAAGCAGGGTCAGCAATCTTTTTCTGTGAACGGCCAGACAGTAAATATTTTAGGCTTTGTGGTGCACATACGGTCTCTGTCCCATATTCTTTGTTGTTTTTTTTTTTTTTTGCCATTGCTTATTTTTTTTTAAACAACGCTTTAAAACGTAAAACCATTCTTAGCTCAAGCGGCTGCACAGAAACAGGCAGAAAAACAGGTAATTTTTCTTTATAGTCAAAGCAGAATGGTGCTTAAAACAATACTGGAAATTCGGACAGATGGCAACAAGTTTCATCACCATCTTCTTGATCCAGCCACTTCTGTGAGTCACTAAGGACCTTGGTGCCTCAGTTTCTTCATCTATAAGGGGGTTTAGAATAGATCAGTGATTTATAAACCATATCCTCAAAAACCCTAGGACTCCAGGGAAGGTCACGGTTGTGTGGATCCATTTATCTTTCACCTCAGCACACGGCTAACCTGCAGCCCAACTTTGATCTTATCTATACAGGAGTGCTCTCCTTAAAGACAAGGGTTCACTAATTTTCTTTTCTTTTTAGTTTTAAAAACACTGCATTAGATGATCTCGGGGATCTTCCTGGTGTGCATCCTCCACGAGTCTATTATTGGATAATCGATCCTTTTCCAATCATCGTATTGAGAAATGTCAGGTAGATAGGAAATGATTTTTTTTAAATATCTTTATTGGAGTATAATTGCTCTACAGTGGTGCGTTAGTTTCTGCTTTATTACAAAGTGAATCAGCCATACATATACATATATCACCATATCTCCTCCCTCTTGCGTCTCCCTCCCACCTTCCCTACCCCACGTCTCTAGATGGTCACAAAGCACCGAGCTGATCTCCCTGTGCTACGTGGCTGCTTCCCACTAGCTATCTATTTTACATTTGGAAGTGTTATATATGTCCATGCCACTCTCTCACTTCGTCCCAGCTTACCCTTTGCCCTCCCGTGTCCTCAAATCCATTCTCTACGTCTGCGTTTTTATTCCTGTCCTGCCCCTACGTTCTTCAGAACAATATTTTATTTTTTTTAGATTCCATATACATGTGTGAGCACACAGTATTTGTTTTTCTCTTTCTGACTTACTTCACTCTGTAGGACAGACTCTAGGTCTATACACCTCACTACATATAACTCAATTTCATTTCTTTTTATGGCTGAGTAATATTCCATTCTATATATGTGCCACATCTTCTTTATCCATTCATCTGTTGATGGACACTTTAGGTTGCTTCCATGTCCTGGCTATTGTAAATAGAGCTGCAATGAACATTGTGGTACATGACTCTTTTTGAATTATGGTTTTCTCGGGGTATATGCCCAGTAGTGGGATTGCTGGGTCATATGGTAGTTCTATTTTTAGTTTTTTAAGGAACCTCCATACTGTTCTCCATAGTGGCTGTATCAATTTACATTCCCACCAACAGTGCAAGAGGGTTCCCTTTTCTCCACACCCTCTCCAGCATTTACTGTTTGTATATTTTTTGATGATGGCCATTCTGACCAGTGTGAGGTGGTATCTCATTGTGGTTTTGATTTGCATTTCTCTAATGATTAGCGATGTTGAGCATCCTTTCATGTGTTTGTTGTCAGTCTGTATATCTTCTTTGGAGAAATGTCTATTTAGGTCTTCTGCCCATTTTGGATTGGGTTGTTTGTTTTTTTGATATTGAGCTGCATGAGCTGCTTGTAAATTTTGGAGATTAATCCTTTGTCAGTTGCTTCACTTGCAAATATTTTCTCCCATTCTGAAGGCTGTCTTTTCATCTTGTTTATGGTTTCCTCTGCTGTGCAAAAACTTTTAAATTTCATTAGGTCCTATTTGTTTATTTTTGTTTTTATTTCCATTTCTCTAGGAGGTAGGTCAAAAAAGGATCTTCCTGTGATTTACATCATAGAGTGTTCTGCCTATGTTTTCCTCTAAGAGTTTTACAGCCTTACATTTAGGTCTTTAATCCATTTTGAGTTTATTTTTGTGTATGGTGTTAGGGAGTGTTCTAATTTCATTCTTTTACATGTAGCTGTCCAGTTTTGCCAGCACCACTTATTGAAGAGACTGTCTTTTCTCCATTGTATATTCTTGCCTCCTTTATCAAAAATAAGGTGACCATATGTGCATGGGTTTACCTCTGGGCTTTCTATCCTGTACCATTGACCTATATTTCTGTTTTTGTGCCAGTACCATACTGTCTTGATTACTGTAGCTTTGTAGTATAGTCTGAAGTCCGGGCATCTGTTTCCTCCAGCTCCGTTTTTCTTTCTCAAGATTGCTTTGGCTATTCGGGATCTTTTGTGTTTCCATACAAATTGTGCAATTTTTTGTTCTAGTTCTGTGAAACATGCCACTGGTAGTTTGATAGGGATTGCATTGACTCTGTAGATTGCTTTGGGTAGTATAGTCATTTTCACAATGTTGATTCTTCCAATCCAAGAACATGGTATATCTCTCCATCTGTTTGTGTCATCTTTAACTTCTTTCATCAGTGTCTTATAGTTTTCTGCGTACAGGTCTTTTGTCTCCTTAGGTAGGTTTATTCCTAGGTATTTTATTCTTTTTGTTGCAATGGTAAATGGGAGTGTTTCCTTAATTTCTCTTTCAGATATTTCATCATTAATGTATAAGAATGCAAGAGATTTCTGTGCATTAATTTTGTATCCTGCTACTTTACCAAATTCATGATAGGAAATGATTTAAAATCCTATATTGAAGTATTTAAAGGAAAAGCAACAAAAACAAGAAAGAGATCTTATTCTAAGGGGCCAGATGTGCTTATTTAGATTTGTGGAAATCCACCAGATAGCCTTATCAGAGAGTCTCCAAATGCCACGCAGGCCAATGAGAGTTCACTCTTGTATCTCTCTGCTTAGGGCTCTGGGAAAAAGCAGGATGGTTTAGCAGTGGACAGAGCACTGAGCTCAGATCCGGAGACCTGGGTTCCAGGCTGAATTTGGAACTTACCAGGTATGTAACTCCTGATGTTTATTTAACAAAAACTGGACGGCCTACTAAATACCAATCCATAGACTGGATGTTATGACCACAGAGATGAACCAGACAGTTATGGGACACTCCCTCCCATTACTTAGATCCCTTGTCTGTAAAGTAGGATAATAATACCTACTCCCTCTCCCAGGTCCCGTGGTCCTGCAGAGATGGCAAGGCTTGTGCAAACCGCCAAGCACAGACAACACTGAACTAGACAACTACAGATTCTCCTCCTTTTAAGTACATAACATATATGAAACTTCAAGAATTCACCCAGTTGATAAAATGAGGTGACAATAGGTTTTGCCTAACCAAAAAAACCACAACATTTCTAGAACATGAAGCAGCATGGCAAAACAGAAAGGGCACAAGCCTTGGCACCAGAAAATGCCACTCGAATCCCACTGTGCCTCCTACTAGACCCTACCAACATCTACAGGCCCACTGTCTCATGTGTAGAACAGGATATTAATACCTGCAATTTCATAGGGTCATTGTCAAGGTAAATCAGAATTATGTAAGTAAAGTATTTGGCATATAGAGTTAGCACGTAGTGAATATAGCTTTCCCTTTCTCTCCCTCTCAGGCACCTAGAAATCTCAGATGAGAGAACAGTGTATTTTAAATAGCAGAGCTTACCTCAAAATTGTTGCTATTGCTACCCAGCTCTATATCATAATCACCTCAACCAAAAAGGGCAGGAAACTTCTGGTTGTTATGACCATGGAATCCAGATGCAGAATATGCCCCGTCATCAGGAAAATCTTACAGTCTTGGCACAGATTGAGGACAGACATGGAGAGCAGCAGCCAGTAACAGAGGGGAGACTCTACAGTCTGGAATGCCACAAACTTCCAACCACAAAAGTGCTCTCTGGCACTCAGATTGTGGTACCCCCCTGTGGTGCAGGCCATGGCCCCTGTTCTTGTCGGCAAGTCTCCTCCAGAAGCACATGACTTTCTCCAGTCATCGCTAGGCCACATCCATGGGAAGGTTCGTGGCACTGTTCATCACCTCCACCCAGCCCAGTTAAACAATTCAGGCAAATCGTTTTCTCATTTCTGAGAGAGGAAGATAGCAGGAGATAGTCCCCCAAGTCCTTTCTACCCCTATAACCCTTTGATTCTGTGACCCGTTCTTAACTTCTCCATTCGTTCATTCAACAATGTTGATGGAACACCTCCTATGTCTTGGATTCTGTGACCCATTCTTTCATTCATTCATGCATTCATTCACTCATTCATATATTCAATAATGTATATAGAACACCTCTTATCTTTGATTCTGTGACCTGTTCTTAACCTCTCCTTTCATTCACTTATTCAACAATATTCACTGACCACTTACTATATACCAAGTACTGTTATGTGCAAGGATGTACAAAAACGAGTAAGAAATAATCCATGCCCCAAGCTTATAGTCAATAAGGACATAGACGAATAAGCAATTATAATGTGACATGGGAGGTATTATGAGAGATTCATGGGAAACATGGGAGGGGATGCCTAATATGCCTAATTCTGGCTGGGAGGTGGGACAATGATGGGGGGAGGGGAGGCAGGGAAGGTTTCTCAGAGGACTGAGTGTTGAAGGATAAGAAGAAGGTTATCAGGCCAATCAGATGGGTTGAAGACATCCCAGAAGTAGGGAAAAGAATATGCCAAGGTAAGGAGATAGAAGCATGGCGGTCTGCAAAAGAGATCACTCGATATGACTGAAATAAGGGATATACAGGAGGGCATACAGGAGGGATATACAGGAGGGCAGAAGAAAGGGGGCTCAAAAGATGAAGCATCTTCTATACTTTGCTAAGAATAGCAAACTTTATCCTTTCAGGGAATGCCTAAAAGATCCTAAATGAGGATTATCTGGATTACATGAGTCTTTTAGAAAGTCTACAGTGTAAAGACTGGATTATACAGAGGCTGGGGTGGGGGAAGAGGAGATGAGACTGAGGCAAAAAAGATGTTAATTCTTAGGGGAGAAAATAACAACGTAAATGAAAGCAGTGGTGGGGAGGGTGCGTGATGAATGCTAGAGATATTTTGGAAGTAGAATTAAAAGACTTGGTGGTCCATTTGATGTGGGAGGAAAGGAAATGGGTCGCATGTAGGATTACACCCAGGTTTCTGACTTGGGTCGGTGGGTTCATGAATGGTGGGGACAGCAGCCCAGAAAGGGATCACAAGAAGACCAGAAATCCTCCCAGCTCCCCAGGCCTGAAAATCTCAGGCATCTCCGTACGCAACAATACACTCTCCACAATAAATCATGCTGAACCCGTGGTATCCACAGGAGTTCTCCTTCTCTAAGGGGGTACCAGGAGGTCACAGGATGAACATGGACATCTTCATAGATCAACGTTTGGACATATGTATTTGTGGGGACGAAAAGTAATTTAACTGCTAAGTTTATTTAAAACAACACATGTTATAGAGTAAAATGCCTATTTTCAACCAAATTTGCAGATGGAACAAAAGACTTTGAAGATACTTCAAAGAAACCTCCTAGAGGCTGAGAACCCTTGCGAGAGAAGGGTCCCCTGCCTTTGGGGTTCTTCAGTGCAAGCAGCCACAAAGTGCTACATTGTAACATTATCAAGCAAAGCTGAGGAAGCACAAACACCAAGACTTGGCATTCCCGTTCCCGTGCAGGCACCTTGGAGAGGTGGTTCTCAAAGTGTGGTCTGTGGACCCCCAGGGGTCTCTGAGACCCTCTCAGGGATCCTCAAGATCAAAACTGTTTTCATAGCAATACTAAGATATTATCTGCCCTTTTCACTCTGTTGACATTTGCGCTGATGACACAAAAGTAATGGTGGGTAAAATGCTGGCACCTTAGCTCGAATAGAGGCAGTGGCACCAAAGCATCCTAATAATCACTGCCCTCTTCACCACCACACACTCACAGTAAACACACACACACACACACACACACACACATACACACACACAGAAAACAAAACAACCCTGCCAGTTTCACTTAAGAATGTCTTTGGTGGGGGACTTCCCTGGCGGTCCAGTGGTAAGACTCTGAGCTTCCAATGCAGGGGGTGTGGGTTTCATCCCTGCTCATGGAACTAGGATCTCACAAGCCGTGCAGTGTGGTCAAAAAGAAAAAAATTAGGGCTTCCCTGGTGGCGCAGTGGTTGAGAGTCCGCCTGCCGATGCAGGGGATATGGGTTCGTGCCCCGGTCCGGGAAGATCCCACATGCCGCGGAGCGGCTGGGCCCGTGAGCCATGGCCGCTGAGCCTGCGCGTCCGGAGCCTGTGCTCTGCAATGGGAGAGGTCACGACAGTGAGAGGCCCGCGAACCGCCAAAAAAAAAAAAAAAAAAATTATATATATATAAAAAAAGAGTATCTTTGATGAAGCAGCAGTAGAAATTATTAATTTTATTAAAGATTGACCCTTGAGTAAACTTTTAAAAAATATTAAATGTAATGAAATGTGTGCAAAAAGCACTTCTGCCACGACTGAAGTACGATGGCTGTATCTAGGAAAAGTACGTGTGTGATTGAGCTGGGAGCAGAACCAGCAACTTTTTTCTTGGAATATCACTTTTTTTTTTTTTGCGGTACGCGGGCCTCTCACTGTTGTGGCCTCTCCCGTTGCGGAGCACAGGCTCCGGATGCGCAGGCTCAGCGGCCATGGCTCACGAGCCCAGCCGCTCTGCGGCATGTGGGATCTTCCCGGACCGGGGCACCAACCCGCGTCCCCTGCATCGGCAGGCGGACTCTCAACCACTGCGCCACCAGGAAGCCCTGGAATATCACTTTTAACTGATAAACTTTGGTCATGCAAATTTGGGTATTTGGCAGGCAATTTCTTGGAAATGAATGAAGTAAGGTCGATACTTTAAGGAAAAGCTGACAGCATTTGTAGCCAACGATAAAATTCAAGCTTTCAAGCAAGAATTAAAATTTTGGAAAACCCGTACCCTACACTGTGAACTTGACAGTTTCCCAATAGACTTTTCAAATAAGACCAGTGTTGACATTAATAAATTTTTTATACTGTATAATGAAATGTTTCAACATTTGGTAGATCTACAGAACTTAGTGAAACAATCCTTTCCAAATAACTCACGTGTGATGGTACATACATGATGATCCATTCAAACTGCAGTATAGACCAGTAGGTTTTAATGAAACTGAATACAAAAAATTCATGGAAATGGTTTCAGATTCCACATTACAATGAACTAAGCTAAGGGATAGCTTTAAGAAGCTCCCTCTTTTTGAGTCTTGGCAAAGTACCAAAGAATAGCCATAATTATCTGAAAAGGCTATTACACATCTGTGTGAAGCCAGATTTTCTTCCTATATTCCTTCCAAAACAACACGCTGCAATTGACTGAATGCAGCGGCAGATATGATCATCTTGTCAGACGTTAAAGAGATTTGTAAAATTATGAAATGATACCACTCTTCTCACTAAAGTTTTTTGGAAAAAGGTATTTTTCATAAAAATATCCTATTTATAATGAACAGATAATGGGTTATAACCATTATTTTTAACAATAAAAATATTTAATTTCTTTTTTTTTTTTTTTTTTCGGTACGCGAGCCTCTCACTGTTGCGGCCTCTCCCGTTGCGGAGCACAGGCTCCGGATGCGCAGGCTCAGCGGCCATGGCTCACGGGCCTAGCCGCTCCGCAGCATGTGGGATCTTCCCGGACCGGGGCACGAACCCGTGTCCCCTGCCCCGGCAGGTGGACTCTCAACCACTGCGCCACCAGGCAAGCCCTAATTTCTCAATTTTAATCTCTGTTATGCTATATAGAGATGGATACAATGCATATACACAAAAGCTCTTCGAAGTCCTCAATAACTTTTAGGAGGTCCCAAGACCAAAATATTTGAGAACCAGTGTCTTAGAGAAATTTTCACTCAGGCCAAAGAGATATATACTTGTATGCTCACAGCAGCACTCTTCTAACAGCAAAAAGTAGAAACAAACCACACACCCTGTGGTATGTTTCTACAGTACAATACTAGGGAGCAGTGAAAATGAATGCCCCACGGCTAAATGCATCAACATGAATACATCGCACAAAGGTAACAGTTGGATGAAAATCAAAGGTGCGGAATGCGTGTTATTTGCCAACTTTTTAATACATTTATATTTTATAAATTTCAAAGACAAGCGAAACTAAATATGGTAAAGCTATAGAGAAAAAGCTAGAGGAATGATCAACAGAATATTTAGGAAAATGGGAACAGGTAGCGGGAGAAATTTGCTAGCGTTGAAATCTGTTAGATTGGGCAGTAGGTTTATTAATGTTCGTTTAACCATAATGCTTCATTATAGATGTATGAATGTTAGATACATTATTATTTTTTTTTTTTTTGTGGTACGCGGGCCTCTCACTGTTGTGGCCTCTCCCGTTGCAGAGGACAGGCTCCGGACGCGCAGGCTCAGCGGCCATGGCTCACGGGCCCAGCCGCTCTGCGGCATGTGGGATCTTCCCCGACCGGGGCACGAACCCGTGTCCCCTGCATCGGCAGGCGGACTCTCAACCACTGCGCCACCAGGGAAGCCCTAGATACATTATTTTTTGTAAATGGCACATACTTTGCAACCTCCAAAGGGAGACGCTGCATTAGAGCTTTCTTTGCCAAAGGAAACCAAAGACGTACGGAAGGGGTGGTTGGAGGAGGGGCAGGGACTAAGCCCTGGCTGAGGGTCTGCAGCACCGGCCCCAGAGAACCCCATCACTGTGGCAGGTCTCTTCTCAGGCACCTTCAGTGGTCACAGCCACTGCCATCCATCTACTTTGGTTTTTCAATAGCCCTCCCTACTTAAAAAGGCCATTTCTTCCTTCAGGCCATCATCCTCCATCTCCATCTACAGCACAATGAAAAACTACCAAATTTCACTGTTGATTTTGTGCTGTATCCAAAACACTAAACGTAACCAGCAGAATCTCTTATCACCTGGGCCAGCTCCTACTACATTTTTCCTACTTCCTATCCTTACATCACCAATATGCCCGCTCTGGCTGAACGAAGTTCCTTAGTGTCTCCTGCCTACTTCTGGTTTATTTCAACCTCTTTTGGCTAATGTTATTTCTTCTGCTTGGAACGTTCTTCTCTCGTCTCAAGATCTAAATCCATCACATCCTTGAGGATGCTTTAGGTACCAATCCTCTCCAAGAATCTTCTACCCATCACTCTTCCTCTGAGTTTCCTCAAACATTTACACACCTAATTCATGTATTATTGTCTTGTACCTGTTGGCATATTGATTTGTACTTATCCTCTGTGATTGTTTCGTGTCAACATTTGAAAGAACTGTCAGCACAGACTGCATCCTATACAACTTTTATGAGCCAGGTAAATGCTCAAAACTTTTTCTTAATGAATGAGCACCAAGTAGGGACTCCAACCCTCAGCTGAACAAATCCTCGCTGCTCTAATGTGTGTCGACATCCACGTATCCTTATTCCCAAAAGGCTTTCAACTCACCATACTGAAAGATGTTCTCTCCCCGCTGTAGGAGCAGATTTCCTGTTTTATAAGAGAAACCAAGCAAAGAAGCATTTGCTCGATAGAATTCTCAACATTTCTGCACCCCGTCTCACCCCCTCTTTACTTGCAGTCCTTAAAAACATCACCCTTGACAGCTGGTGGAACCAGCTTCTTTGTAAACACAAGACCTTCTGTTTCATTTGTGGGCAGTTTTATTTATTCAACAGGCCCTTATCTTAAGAAACCAAAGTTATCTTCCCTATAACTTCTACCCTGTGGGTCCTAGTCTCTGTTTTCTGCTCAGCATTTCAGAAATCTATGAAAATACTTTTCAAGCTGAATTTTAGTTATTTGTTTCCATCTCCTTCTCTGCCTGCTTGGCTCTGAGATCCTTGTGAGCCGGGACCATGCTCCGTTCAGCTCCACAGATCCTTAATCCCTGGCACAGAAACACTCAGTTACTGCTGCCTGAATGAATGAATGGATGGATGGATGGGTGGATGGATGAATCAAGTATCAGTTAGCAGACACAAGGTGAGAATTTAGGATGAGTGACAATTCAGAGTAAGTTTACTCCCTTTTTCACTTGACAGAACTTCATATATTTCAATGTAGCTACCATGCACAATTTTTATCCACCCTCACTTTTTTCTTCGAATTAAGTACTCCCAATTGCCTCAATAGTAAATTCCTCACATGATGATTTCAAGAGCCTGCAACATTCTAGTTGCCTCCCTTCTGGTGAGCAGTTTATCAATGTCCCCCTTTAAATCAGGGCACTCAATCTGGGATTCACTATTATGCATGTGATCTAATCAGTTCACAAGGCCAATGTTATCACCCTTGTCCTGAATTCAGTACTTACATTAATGTAGCCAACTCTGCTGAAATGCATCCATTTTTCAAATGATGGCTGAATTTTAAATATTGTTTGTTGATTAATAGCAGTTATCTCTGGGGGTGTAAGTTGGGAAATGAGACTTTCACATCTTACTATAAATATTCCTGCATTGCTTTAATTATTTATACTAAACATGCACTCCTTTTGTCATTAAAAGCCAATATAGATTTTTAAGAATAAATTAATAAACAGTTAATATCTGTGATTTCCATGGTTCCAGTCTCATGGAGTACACAAGTCATATTTAAAATATGTGTACTCTCTACTACGTATAAAATAGATGACTAATAAGAACCTACTGTATAGCACAGGGAACTCTACTCAATGCTCTGTGGTGACCTAAATGGGAAGGAAACCCAAAAAACGAGGGGATATATGTATACGTGTAGCTGATGCACTTTAATGTACAGCAGAAACTAACACAACATTGTAAAGCAACTATACTCCAATAAAAATTAATAAAAAAAGAAAGGAAAAAAAATAAAATAAAATACATGTATTTTTTTCTTCTCTTTTGTATATATTTCTCATCTATCAACATGTATTTGAGTAGCCACTGGTACACAGCACTTCTAACTGTGATCTAGCCATCCAGCCAACCCAAGCCCTACTTCTAGATTATGAAATTCCTCTCTTCCTATAAATGTCAGAAAGAAAGCAGTTCACTATAATTTGATTTCCCTCTTTCTTAGGGTCAGATTAAAACCCAGTAAGTTATTATTGGAGTTTTGCTTTCCCCTAGAAGGGAGAAATCCTATAGCACATTTCCGGAAAATTTCCTGAAGCATAGGGTGTCCCACACTCTGTTTCCTTCCAAATACAGCTGTGTTTCATGCTCCAGAGAGGATTGTTGGGTTAACAAGTAGGGCCAAACAAGCACAGAATAGAAAACAACTCACAATTCTAGGCCATTACATGAAGGCAATGTTCTCCACGTGGAGCACATAATTCAGACCCCAGAAAGTACATCACTGCATGTGACTCTATTCTATGACCCTCTGCTTAGTCTAAGGTCAAAATAAATCTCTGAGGAAAGAAATATGATTGGTGGCACAAGTTTTTGTGAATCACAGGGCAACGTATGTGTTCCATCAGCACCTAGGGGGCCTCCTGCAGTGGAGGGTCTGAGAGGAGGTGCAGGTGGTGAAGGTATATCCTTCAAGCTTGAGACCCCGTGAAGGTTTCACAGACCTCAGAGCAGCTCTGAGCCCAGAGACCCGCCCTTCACAGGGCTCCAGCCTTTCACAGTACTCGCGCCGGCGACCTCTGAAGCTGGTTTCTTCCTCCCTGTGGCCCAGTTTCCAGGTCTGTCCAATTGGTAAGAGGAGGGGCTCTTCCCTGCCTGCCTCACAGGCAGATGGTATCGACGAAAATGTTTATATAAGCATTATATAAAAAGAAGGTGTGGCTAATGTACTGTTACCCATTTTACAAGACGGCACTCCGCCAAGTACAGAGAGGCCAAGTGACTTACCCAAGGTCACAACGCTAGTGAGAAACCCTGGTGATTGTGGTGGGAGAAGGTGACAGAGAAGACTAGAATCTGTGTCTCCTGCTTAGTACAGGTCCTTCCCTGAACCTCTGGTTTCTGATCCGGAGGAGTTGGAGTCAATTATTCAGATCCATGAGCTATTTTTAAAGGTTTTAAGAGTTTAACAGATTCTCATCAATAAGCTGCCCAGACTCAAAATCATGCCTTTATTTTTGGCTGACATGGCATCAGCCCAGAGTGGGAGTTCTGGTTAGTTCAAGGGTCCTCAACTCTTGCTACCCATTTGTATCACCTGGGGAGCTTTTAAAGGATGTCCATGCCCAGACTCCACTCTGGGCCAATTAAGTTTAAATATCTGGGGGGTGTTTGCATTTTTAAAATCTCCCAGGTGATTATAATGGGCTACCAGGGTAGAGAACCACTGGGTTGGCAGATTATGATCAGAAACTGAGAGGCAACAATAGTTGTCACTGACTGATTACACAGCACAGTTAAAGCAATCGTACTGGGATCCTTAGTTGAAAGAAATTCCCAAAAAAAAAAAGAAAAGAAAGAAATTCACACCTCGGGTGTCTTCACGTGGCCAGCATTTACTGTGCATATACTATGCGCCAGACACGAATCAAAATATCTACACGTATGAACTCACTTTGTCCCCATAGGACCTACGACGTTTTCCCAATTTACAGATGAGAAAACAGGCAAACTGTAGACACGTGCCAAGGTCACAGCCAAAATGTGGGACAGCCAGGATCGAACTCACGTGTCTAGCACCAGGATCTTAATCCCGACCGCAGACAGATTCCTGATACTGTCCTAGGATGTGGTTTATAGTGCCCTAGCTTCAGTGATGAATTAAAAGATTACAGAATATTGGGGAATATAGAACAGTTTCTAATCCAAACGCCTGTGGGGGCTGGGAGATAAGACACTTCACGGGGGTGGACAGATGTACGTGCAGACGGGGACACGGCAGCCCAGTGGCAGGAACTGTGGCAGACTGACGAGCACATGCCAGGGAAGGGAGACAGCCGCCACCGACGGCAGCAGATTGTTGCCATGTGGGGAGGTGGCCTGGTGCTGCTTGCTCGTCCAAGTTTTCAGAAGAAGCTGGAAATCTGGATTTGTATGTGAAACCGACCACTTCCAAATGCTGTCTCGAGTTTTTAAACATACTGTATGGGGCAAAACATATCAGTAGGCCACTAGCTTGTGACTTCTAATATCATCCACAACACACACACAACACACACATACAACACACACATACCCCAATCCTTCTTTTAAAATTCTTGAAAAATAGATACATGTATATGTATAACGGAATCACTTTGCTGTACACCTGAACCTAACACAACGCTGTTAATCAACTATGCTCCAATATAAAATTAAAATTAAAAAGAACCCTAAATCATCTAATGTTCTCTTGGTTTGGTCCTCTGCAATTAGAAACAGCAGACCCTGTCTTTCCTTCTTTCTGCGCAAAATGTGAACTATTACCTATGGAACACATAGAAAACCCAATGGAAATTTCCCCTGGGTAATTTTAATCAGTGGACTGACTGGTAAATCAATGAATAAATAAACTTTTATTAAACACTTATTTTCTCATTTGAATCTCAGTGAAAGTCTGGGAATGTGGATTTACTATCATCACTTTACAGTAAAACCCAGTCAAAATTCATATGATTATTACACAATTTAGATATAATTCAGTCAAATCATACACACAGAGGAACTTATTCCTCTAGTAAAAGTCTAAAGTAACATTGTTGGCCTATGAAACAAGTACTTGTCAAGCCCTATTATATAGCCTTATAAAAGAATTTTACCATATCGTATTATTACTCTATGAGATACATGGAAATTCTTTTTAAATAATAATAAACACAGACATCACCAAAAAGTTCTGAGTCAGATATGCCTACAGTGTAATCACAAACTAAGCAAATGGAAACATTTCATATACTTAATAATAGCTAATCTTTCTTGAGCTCTTTCTACAAAGCAGCCACTAATTAGGTATGGCTTTGTGTGTGTACATAATATTGACATTTATTTAGGTATTCAATTAATACGTACAATATCCCTATGATATAGGGACTGTTATCACTATTGAAAGATGAGGAAACCAGAGAACAGGGAAGTTAAGTAATTTGCCCAAGGTCACACAGCTAGTTAGTGTCAGAGCTCAGATCTAAACAGCTTGGCAGCAGAGCCTGTACACTGGACCACTACTCTATGACCTTAAAAAGCATGTACGGTCTCCGTTTTTTACTTAAGATGTACTGTATACAGTAGACATAGTGAAAAGAGGGCAAAAATCACATGATATTTTCTCTCTCCTTACAAAACAACAACAAAAACTTTTAAAAATACACCACCAAAGGAAACCATAAGCAAGACAAAAAGACGACCCTCAGAAAGGGAGAAAATATTTGCAAATAAAGCAACGGACAAAGGATTAATCTCCAAAATATACAAACAGCTCATGGAGCTCAATATCAAAAAAACACAAAAATCTCAATTAAAACACGGGTGGAAGACCTAAATAGACATTTCACCAAAGAAGACATACAGATGGCCAAGAGGCACATGAAAGGATGCTCAACATCACTAATCATTAGAGAAATGCAAATCAAAACTACAATGAGGTATCACCTCACACTGGTCAGAATGGCCATCATCAAAAAATATACAAACAGTAAATGCTGGAGAGGGTGTGGAGAAAAGGGAACCCTCTTGCACTGTTGGTGGGAATGTAAATTGATACAGCCTCAGTGGAGAACAGTATGGAGGTTCCTTAAAAAACTAAAAATAGAACTACCATATGACCCAGCAATCCCACTACTGGGCATATACCCCAAGAAAACCATAATTCAAAAAGAGTCATGTACCACAATGTTCATTGCAGCTCTATTTACAATAGCCAGGACATGGAAGCAACCTAAAGTGTCCATCAACAGATGAATGGATAAAGAAGATGTGGCACATATATAGAATGGAATATTACTCAGCCATAAAAAGAAATGAAATTGAGTTATATGTAGTGAGGTGTATAGACCTAGAGTCTGTCCTACAGAGTGAAGTAAGTCAGAAAGAGAAAAACAAGTATCATATATTGACGCATATATATGGAATCTAGAAAAATGGTACAGATGAACCTATTTGTGGGGCAGGAACAGAGACACAGACGTAGAGAACGGACCTGTGGACACAGAGTGGGGAAGGGGAGGGTGGGACGAATTGGGAGATTAGGAATGACATATATACACTACCATGCGTAAAATAGCTAGCTGGAACATGCTATAAGCACAGGAAGCTCAGCCCGGTGCTCTGTGACCACCTAGATGGGTGGGATGGGGGGTGGATAGGAGGGAGGTCCAAAAGGGAGGGGATATGGGTATCCATATAACTGATTCACTTTACTGTACAGCAGAATCTCACACAAAATTGTAAAGCAATTATACTCCAATAATAATAAAAACAAGTCAATAAATAAAATATGCCACCAGACAACCCAAGACACTGGCACTACGTAACTTTAGAAAAATCTCTCCCCCTCCTCAAGTACAGCAGCTTGTTTCAAAAGCACAGATAAGCAGGCTGCTGCTGATCTGTCGTGGAAAAGACCATCGTCCCTGGGCTTCTCTGTTCCCCTTTGAAAGCCAACCTCTTCAGAGCACTCCAAACGATTCATCCCGAGACGCACATTTCTCTCACCCTTCGTCTTTTTCCCTTCACAGCTCACTTCTAATGGGGCTCTAGCCACTTTTCTGACCCATGGAGAAATTACAGGAAAGAGGGAGAGAGAGAGAGAGGGATTATTTTGGGGTTGGCTTTTTCAGGCGCAAGCCTCGGAGAAGGTCCACACATTCCTTCCTTGCTGGGAGATAGAACTTGGCTGAATTTGGAATTTCTTAAAAACAGAAGCAAGAGTACCTAAGCCTTAGTCACTTAAGAACTCGAGGGAGCTTCAGTGGTAGAAGTTTTTTAACAAGAAGGGAAGGGAAGGCTGGAAACAATATCCTTTTTAGGCACACAGAATCTGCTGCATTTACTATAACTCTGGGTCAGTCTGTGAAAAACAGAGTGGCTAAAGGCCTCATGCTGATTTCAGACCGTGGGCGTGTATCACTGTACATTTTATAAAATTAGCTACAGGGCAGCTTCTGTGTATGTGTGTGTGTGTGTCTGTGTGTGTGTGTGTACACAGGCAGTGAGGCTGACTTTTATAAAATAAACAACGATATGCACCCATGCAGCTAAAGATTAGTATCAAGCCGGTCTGATTTTAATTTATGAAACTACCTTGTAGCTACAGTGATTCTATCCCAAGGTGGGTCCTTGGGGAATGATAAAGCCGTCTGAGAGGCCCCTGCTTCAGCACCTAGACATATATACTATTCTCTAATATCATAAAAATGTAATGTACAGATGGAGGAGAGAAATACAAAACTTGCTCCTAAACAGAAGGGGGAAAGCAGCTAGAAACTTCAGCCCATGAAATCTCTTACCTATTTCTAAGGTTTGTGCTTTGCACATTAGTTTCTTATAAAATATGACGAAAGACATTTCAGCTACCATAAACCATAAAGTATTTTGTACACATGGCCCTAGATGGTGTGCATTACTGAGCTACACCTAGAAAGTAGGAAATAGAAAAGAGCCCATCAGAAACAGGACACAGCATCTTCCCTGACAACCTGCATCTCTAAAATGTGATTCTAGAGTGTCTTTACTGAGGCCAATGCAGTAACGAAATCTGATGGATAAAAAACCAAAAAACAAAACCCCCCCACACGTCTTCCCATCACTAGGCCTGGTCTGGATTTCTTTCAGATAAGAGGAAACTCAAAATCTACTCCTTCACCACAAAGCTCATGGTCTTGTAAAAACCTTCTGCTAGAAAGCCTTTCACGCCCCCAAAAGTCCTATTTTGTAGGTCACACTCTCATTATCTTGTTCTGCGATCAGTCTGATTAAATTATAGAAAATTACTAACACATCACTCAGAATAGAGAGATGAGCTCCAGCCTGTTGTGTTTGTTTTTCGGTCCTCCTGTCCTAATACTCCAGCAGATATTTAAAAAGGAAGAGTGGAGGAGAGACGAGGCAACTTCAAACGAGGAAAGCGAAAGGATATATTAACCTCCTCCCAGGACTAAGCTGCCCTCAGCTTTCACAGAGGGCATTACTGACCAGTCACGGAAACCAGGAGAGCTTTTTCCACTCTGACAATCTGGGCTCCACCATCATTTCCTTCGCACCTTACCATCTTTTGAGTCCAAAGACACCACTCTGCACGAAGTGACCAGGGTTAGTGCTACCGGACGAGTTTTTCTCTTCCGGGGAAACGAAGTCATTCAGACACAATCTGAACTACCGGGATTACTAAATAAACTGCTTCACCTACACACTTCGAATCTGGTCTTTCCTACAAGGACATCTTGACATTAATTAATTAATCCTTGTATTGTAAACCAACTTGTGACCCCAGGAGAAGCCTGCCTGGTTACTCCATCAGTACGACAAGATCCCTTGGCTGTTTCCACAGCCTTTTTGTCCATCTAATTTTATAAGCCTCGCGAGATCAAGACTTTCCACACCTCCCTAGGAACTCTCCTAACAGGCCATTCAAAGACTCTGAAAACTCAAATGCACAGCAAGCTCTAACACTGGCCGAAAGCTGTCCAATTTCTACTTCCCCAACGTGATTTATTAACACCTGGTGCAGGAGACTTGTCAGTTCACACCAGCTGTGTCATCCCCAGAGCGAGATGGCAACACGTAGACAAATTAAAAATCAATTTTTTTATTACAAACTATTTTGCAGCATTAGAAGGAAGGCGATTTTGAGCTATCTTCCTTATTTTAACAGCAAAGCTCAGTGGACCCTACTTACTGTATTAGGAATACATGGATTTCTTTCAGGAGAACAGATAGACACTTCTGCCCAGCATCAAGCTTTGTGGTACCCCAGAACCATCCGAAGTGAAATACTTTTCTATTTCAGATTTTAAAAACTTCCCCATGGTTCCTGTCCTAGTCAGGAGGTACTGTCTGGTCACTGGAAAACTTTAATAAGAATAAGTAAGGGAAAGGGTTCAATCTTCTACCTTCTGTCTTTCAATAGACATAGAAAGACCCATAAAAATATAAAAATAAGGGATCCTGTCTCTTTTCAGTCATCTTGTTTCCCAATTTTACTAGAAAGCAAGAAAGAATTTTTAAAGTTTTGTTCATGCCGAACACAATAACCTGTTCTGGTCTTGACCCGCAACTGAGTAAACAGTGAAAATACTGGAATAACAAAACAATTGTTTTATGAACTTTTCCTTTGTGCTCCCCCTCGGGAATAGGCATCGGGCAGCTTTCCAATGATAAACAGAAGCGAATCTAAACTCATACCCGTTTAGGGGTAAGTTGAAGCTAATGAGGAAATCTTAAAAGTGCTGATGGTACCGATGGTCAAAGGTTTTACAGATGCAACAAACACACCCCTTTCCCTCTCCAGTCTGTGATCCCAAATGGAACGATGTTCACAAAGGGCCGAGCCCCGGGCCTGGCAAACAGTCACCGTATCAGTTTCCCTCTCTTCCTCTTTCTCAGGCTGACAAACATTTTTAAACTCTGCAGTTCGGGATTCTGCTAAAGATAAGCACATCGTATAGCTCCAAGGACCTCTAGGACATTTTTTTGGAACATGGTATCGGACCCCGTTAGTGGAAAGAACTTTTGTAAAAGAGCCATCAATTGCAGCAGAGTCGTATTTAAATCCCAAAATGATAATTACTGCTCTAGGCCAAGAAATAAAGGCTTTAGTTCGAATAATAATTTTGAAATCCACTTCTCAAAAATAGTTTAGGTTTAACACCCTTGGTTGGGGGTCACCTCCGAAAGCTAGCGCAGCTCGCCGTTTTGATTGGCAGCCAGTAGGATCACCATTCAATTCTATAGGACAGTCCATTTGTTTTTCTGCATATGTATGAGGCCCACATAACAAAAACAAACACACACACACACTTACTTCAGAGGCCCAGGAGGAAAGGACTGTGTAGAATTTTAAATCAGAAATCTAACGCTTAGGTTAGTAGTGTCAGGTTAAAGGCTCGCCCATCCCCAAAGCTAATTCGGTTCTGAACAGTCCCATGGGTGTCTAGTTGAACAGAAGGAGCTAGGAAACCTTAGCAGAACGAAGCCCAGCCTGGGGAATTGCTGGGACTCCGTGCCAGGGGCTGAGGCTCACCCCAGACTTGGTATCAGATAATACCAAGTGCTAGTCTGGATTTCCAGGACTAATCTACTGGAGGGTGGAACTTCCAGGTTCCCTGGTGTCTGTGCTATAGGGTGGGAGGACTGTGGGCTTTGGAGGTTCCCCACTGTGGCTGGCTAGTATCATATTTAATAACACATAGAGTTTATTAGTAGCAATGGTTTATGGGGGGAGGGGTACACAGGCAAGGGGGGGGACCTAAGAGGAAGTGGAAAGCATCCTAAATTTTCTAGAGATGCAGTTATCACAAGTTTCTTTTCTTGTATTCTAATTTGAACTTCTTAAATGGGTTTACAGGTTCTCTAAATTCTAAAAACGTTACATCAATAGTGGCTCTTAAGTACTTGTGTTTACTCAGAAGGCTTTTTGGTTTCAAAAGCAATGCTCCCCATCTCATTCCCCCTCCCACCTTTCCCACCCTGAAACCCAAGCATATCACTCCTTTCTTTTATGGAGAAATGTTAAGTCGGCCCCTATATAACTTCTTAAAAACTCAGGATGACAGTCTATCAGAGCAATCAACTCCCAACGCTCTATATTTTAACTTTGATACAAAACGGTTCTCCAGGGAAAGAAAAATCTGGCCGCCCCCCCCCACCGCACACAAATAAACAAATAAACAAAGAACTTAGCATTAAAACTGGAATTTAGGGCTACAATTATATTCTACATTAAATACAAATTAACATTAATTTGACCAAAGTCCACCCCACTGCAAGTTCTTTCAAGACTCACTCAGCACTTAGCAAGCCTTGGGTTACTATGTCTGAATTGCAAAATACACCATTTGCCCAGAAATTGCTCTTAGCTCAAATGCAAACTGCTCACAAAACATGTGTAAACTATGCTTAAAACAGGCAGCACACATCCACAAAAATCCATTCAAACCAAAGGTAAGTGGAGAAAGCTTCACAAATTAGGCTTCTCTTTAAAAACCGGAGGGACTTTTACGGTGTTTCCAAAAGGTTATTGCTTTTTACTTCAGTAAAAGTGGCTTTATGTGACTGAGAGAAGGAGTTGATTTTTTCTTTCTCTTTTTTTTTTTTTTAACTTGAGTGGATAACAGTATTCAAGTAGAGAACAGGGTGGGAGAGACCACTCTCAAAATATAACTTAATCACCAGGCCCCAGCGCACTGGAGAGGCCCACCAAAACACACGAGCTAAAATGGAGCCTGAATTTCCTCTCAGACGGAGAGGGTAGTCGCACGAGGTCAGGGTCAAGGTCAGCAGCAGGGCAGGCTGCAGCTGCCCGACTGCACTACCCACAACGGGAGGGAAGGCGTTCCATCTCCGTCACAACCGAGCAGATAAATCCCTTCTCCCCTCCTACCCTCCCTCTCACCCCGCCAAGATTTTTTTTTAAGAAGAAAGGAAAATGACCAAATAACCTCACCGCCCTGGTTTTCGCACACAAGCTCATCAGCGCCCAAAGTTGCCATCTAAGGGCAAGTTCGCAGAGAACACTGAAGCCCATTTTGTCCGAGCAGGGCAAGCCTCCCCCGACGCCCCCCCAGGATTCCTGCCTCCTCTCCCTGCCCCCAAACGCCCCCGAAAAGAGCTGGGAACTGCGGCCGGCCGGCCATGTGCACGCACACACTTCCACCAACTGCTGCGAGTTTTCTGTGAATCGCAGCGCGGAGCCTCCCAACTCGCCCTCCCCGACTCCGACGCCTTCTCCTTCCTCGCACAAAATTTCCCTACACACCCAGGCGCCTGCGAATGATTTTATGTGCATATATATTACATATGTGATATTATCCTCAGAACCTCTAGCGGGCAGGCGAAGAAAGGACTGCACAGGGGCATTTTTTTTTTTTTTTAAAGGAAGGGGAAAAAAAGCACAACCCAAGCCCTGTGCGTCGACTCCTGCGTACCGGGAAGGGGAAAGAAAGAGGAATGTTTGCGGAGCGGGCTGCCTGCGAGTGCCCTTGCTCGCCACTTCGGCCGCGGCCCGGGTGACACGGAGGCACGGGGGCGCCCGGCCCGAGCCACCCGCGCCCCCTGCCCGTCCCCCGGGCAGGCACCGCCGCGGAGATTTCGCGAGGGGGAGATCGATCGCGCTGCCTGTCTGCAGCGGAAACGCACACGCTCACACACAACCCCAGCCCGAGACACCATAACCTTAACCCTTCCCCCACCCTCCGTGAACTTCAGGTGACCGACCACGTCGGCCTGACACCCGGGCGGGCGGGCGCTCCGGCTCCGCTCCCGCCCCCAGCCCGGGTTTTGCAGGATCGGGCTCCAAGCAGCGCCAAACCGCCGGGAGAGAGGAGCAGTGCGGGGGGAGAGAAGAGAAATTGACCCTCCGTCTCCCCCGACCCCTCCCTCCGGCGCCTCCGGCGTCCCCTCCTCCCCGTCACCCCGCCCCACGCCTTCTCCCCTGCCCCCTCCTCCCTGCATTCAAGGAGCCGGGCGGCCCCGGGGGATATTTTTAGTTGCTTCTTTCTCCTTCACTTTTAGCTTTAGCAGCATCTCGGAACACTCAAAGCGGAGAAAGATTGGGGGGGGGGTGGGGGTGTGAGCTGGAGAGGGAGTGGGGGAAAAGTTAAGAGTCTCGCAAAGAAAAGCCGGAGGGAGGGCGGAGAGGGACCAGGGGCGCGAGTGGAGGAGGGGAAGGGGACCGGGCCGTGCCGGCGGTGTGTGTCTCCAGTTGGTGTGTGGCTGCAGCCGGGGAGGGCTGTGATGCACTTTAGTCCTGGACTCTGCTCAGGCTCGCCGGGGAGGGGGGTCTGAGAGCCCGAGTCTCGCCCGGCTCCGTCTGCTCCGACTGACCCCGCATTTTATTGCGGCCAGGAGCCCTGCTCCTCCCTCCCCTCGGCTCTGCAGGGACCTCGCGCGCCGCGAGCCGCCCTGCCTCCTGCCTCCGCCTCGGCGCAGCTCCCGCACCCCACATCCGCCCGCCGCTGCCGGGCCTCGCCCCCAGCCCGGCCGCCCCGCGCCCCCGCGCCCCGGCGCGCCCCCTCGCCCCGGCGCCCCGGGAGCAGCCGCCCGGCGGCGCGTGTGTACCCGTGTGTTTGTGTGCGGTGCCCCCACACCCTCCCAGCCGCTCCCGCCTCGCCCGCCCCCGACTCCCCTCCTCCGCCGCCGCCTCCTCCACCTCCGCCTCCTGCTCCTGCCGCCGCCGCTGCCGCCGGCGGCTCCGGGCCCGACCAGCCCCGGCGCAACCTTTAGCCGGAGACGGACCTCTCCCTGGATCCCGTACTCGGCAGGCGGCCGCGCGCCCTCGCCCCGACACCCCCAAACGCCATGTCACGGCCCCCAGCCCTCCGCGCGCCCCGACCCCCGCACCCTCAGGCACCGGGATCCGCAAGGAATTTCTTGTTTAAAAAGATTCCAACCTCTCCCACCTCCCCTCCACCCCCGATTAAAAAAACCCCGGCATCCACACTACTCCCCTCCTCCCTTCTTTTGCCCCCTCCCCCCAGCAACCCGGAGTGAGGAGGGGGAGGGGAGGGAAAAGGGAAAAAAGCCCGATCTCAAGGAAAAAAAAGGGGGGGGGGTGAGAGAAAGAAAGAAAAAGAGAGAGAGAATAGAAAGGGCACGGGGCTGATCATCACCAACATGGCTGCCTCAGCATAGACCTAAACGAGGAGTAACCCGGGCTGTGTCTTTGTCAGTTTCACCTCTGTAACCCTAAACTAATGCAGAAAACAACGGAGGAGGCTGCGGAGGGGAAAGAGGAGAGGGAGGGCGAGAAAATGGCACGAGAGGAGGTGGAGAAGGGATGACTTACGTGAGGGAAGGCGCTTGGGCTGCTCCTGCTTCCTCCTGGGCATTTTCCCCCTTTTCTCACATTCTCCTCCTTGGTTAATGTGAGATCAAATAAACCCCCGTGGGGGCAGAGAGGCAGACACTGGCAGGAGCGGGGAGGTAGTTGGGGGGCGCGCGGGCGGGCAGGGGGAAACCCCTTCTCTCCGGTGTGTGCAATGGGTTGAAGCTTGTTTCCTGGAGCCAGAAGAGGGGTTTTCTTCTTTTCTTTCCTTTCTTTTTTTTTTCCTTTTTTTTTTTTAATTTTTTGGTCGTGCACCTGGCTTGTCCCCGAGCGTAATATTCTTCAATGGAAACGGATCTAATAGGTGTGAGTGTGTGTGTGTCCTATGCTCGCGTGTGTGATGGGAGGTATAAATAAATGAGTGCCGGTGCGTCGGTGTCTATGGCCGCGCTCTGTGTCTCCGAGCCCCTAACACTAATGTCGGGATCAAAGGGCAGCGGCGGCGGCAGCACAGCTCACAGCTCGCTCTCTTGCTCTCTCGCTCTCTCTCTCTCTCTCTCTCTCGCTCTCTTTCTCGCTCTCTCTCTCTCCTCTCGCGCTCTCTCTCTCTCTCTCTCTCTCTGTCACACACACACACACACACACACACACACAGAGGCACAGACTGAAGGAAAGAGCGAGAGCTAGACACACACACACACACACACACACACACACAGAGCAAAGAGGAAGGTGCCCTAAGGCTCCCAGGGCGGACTCAGGCTGGGATTTGCAACCGCTCTGTCTGGAAAGAATGGGGGGCGCGCGTGCGGGGGTGGGATGGACTTCTTCAAATTTATCCCGCTATTCGCCAGATCTAGGGGGGAAAAAAGTTTTTCCCACTCTTGAAACAACGATTATTTCATTATTCTTACTGATTTTTCGAGAGAAAATAGGTTTCTCTCATAACTTTCTTTTGTTGATTAAACTACATAAATTCTTCAGGGTTTTGGCACTCAGAGAATTACTCTCTCACACATTTACCTTAAGTCTGTGGAGGTGACAGTCTTCCACGCACTCTCCAAAAACATTACAATAAAAATAACAAAAATAAAAATTAAAAAATAACATATGGTGACATCAATAACTAGGTTGATGGAATAAGTGCCCTGTTTTGGAGTGTCCAGTGGAGTTAAAACTGGAAAAGGCTGCCTAAATGAAAATTACAGCTCCTTGACAAAGGGGGAAAAATAAGATTAGGTCACCCCTGATGGTCGATTTAACTGCTACATGATACTCCTTCGGCAATCTTGACTTCTGAAATTTACTTTTTTCCCTGCTTTAATGCAGGTATGTGAAGCTTACCCTGAAGCAATTCCAGTTTGCATTGTGAGTTCAATATAGCAGTTTTCATTAACTGATACATACTTTCATTACTTTACAAATCACACATCTTTCTTCAAAGAGAGACATAAAGGGGAAAAATAGAAAAGGACGGGTCTCACTCCAGCACAAAAGGTACTTGGTGAAAGAGGACTGTTCTCTTTGTGACTTGCAGTCATTTGGATAAAAGTTCACTCAGAGGTTGTTAATGATTTAAACTCCAAAACCTGCTACTATAATTGAAGTAAAAACCAGTCTGAAGAAGAGTTGTTTCATAAAACTCTCTTTGTAAGAGAAAACTTTGAACTTAGCCGCATACATTATATGTCATGAGTCAGATGTAGCTAAAAAATAAAAAAGGTGCATTATTTAACTACATCTTCCCTTTTTAGCTTTTTCAGACCTCTGACTCATCATCTTATTATGTTAAATATTTTCTTAGAAATTTTAAAATAGACTTTTTCATCAAAGAAGGTGGAGGCACGGCAGAGATACAGAACATTAAAATGACACTCCGTACGCTTACACGGGTAGCTAATGCCTCTTTGAGGTTCTGACTGAATTATCACACCTGGAGTGGTGTTCAAGACAGTCATGGGGGTTAAATCCCTACACACCCCCTTCAAAAATAACAATAAGCTTTCGCATTGCACACTTTCATTGGAGAAGCTTAAAGAGTGTTATATCTCCCAAAAGATGTTTTTCATTGATAGTGAAATCTCAGGGTGAAACCCTCTGTGCCACTCCCCGGAAGGATCTAGCTTCCCAGTGACAGGTAATGCTATCTGACGCAGGTTTTGAAACACCTGCTTGAATTCAATCTAAAACCAAACAGAGAGCAGTCAAGTTTGAAATGGAGCATCACGCTTAAACCAACTCTTCCTTGAAAATTGGCTTAAGTAAACTGGTAGTTAAGTTTCCCCGAGTTCTAATTTGAAATAGAACTACCTTCCAACTCAGATCAAACTCAACTGGTGGCATGATTTTGACTACTGTCAGTAGCATTGGACGTGAAATTAGTGTATGAATGATAAATCAGAGCCTACCATTCTAAACAGAGTCATTGCCCTGAGTGTGTAGCATCTTTAAACCTAACACAAGTTCAACAGAACGGCCACAACACTTCACCATCGCTCCCTCAGAGCCTTTAGCTGGGATATGGAGAACTATTACTCTGCACAGATACACCACTACCTTTTCCTGAATTGCTGACTCTTTCCAGTGCTTAGTACACTATAATTGAAAACACACTTTAAGGCTTTCTTCAAAGTAGAGTACATTTCCTGAAACCTTTTAAAGGCACGCAGGCAAATGCTGTCGACGTTTAATTATACAGGTGTTCTATCAACAGCCAAAAGCATTTTTAATTGAATTTGTTCATACCTCTACGTCTTTCCAAAAATTATTTGAAGTAGTACACAACAAGAGAAAATGGAAATAAGGACAGAACAACTTCTGTTTCAATCTCAGCTTGGTATCTCTCTCTGCTACAAAGCACTCTTCGAGGGCACTGGCATCTCACCCTCGATGTCTAGAAGTTTAGAGGACACAAGCTAATTTTAATGCTAGACTAACCTAAAATATTAGGAAGATAAATAGCTGGAGGTTGCTACAATGGATTTCAAAATCGAGTGGATAAATGATTTGGGGAATGCGTGCCATTTGGATGCACGTACCCATGAACTTGGATTACTGTTGACCGTAGTCATTATTGTGGAATATTCTATTTGATTCACCCCCATGGCCCAAGCTTTTGAAAGCATATTTTATCTTAATAATTATAGTACTCTCTCCACCTCCATCTCCATCACCTCTCAAATGTAAGATTAAGATAGATTTTCTCAAAATTATATATTCTAAGACGATGTGTCATAAACCCTCACTCTCACAGGATTAATTCTATCCTTTCCCAAGTACCACTAAGGGTGGTAGACAGGGGAGCCCCGCCCCCCCTAGAATCGTGTGGGCTCTAGAGGGGTCCTTGAGGTCAAAGTCTTTTCAAAATATGATTTGCTCTTTTATCTGTGTTGACACTGCACTGATGATTAAAAGCAATGGGAATAAAATGGTGGCAACTTAGCAGCTCAGATCAAGGCAATGACACCAAAAAAAAAGTATTAGTAGTCATTCTCATCTTCGCTTAAAGAAAGAAAGATTCATTTAAGGATATCCTTGATGGAGCAGTAAAAATTATTAATTTTATTAAATCTCTACCCTTGAGTGCAAGACTTTTAAATATTCTTCGTGACAAAATGTTAGGTACATAGAAAGTACTTCTGCTGCATACTGAAGTACTTCGTTATCTTAAGGAAAATCTCTCGTGAGATGGTTTGATATAGCTGCTTTTTCCATGGAATATTATTTTTACTTGAAAGAAAGACTGACACGCACACTATGATTATTCAGACTTGGGTATTTCTCCAAAAATGAATGAAGTGAGCCTGGAACTTCCAAGAAAACAATTGGTGGTATTTTTTGGCAATGATAATATTTGTAGCTAGAAGTGAAAATTAGAATTTTAGATCATCACTTGTGACTTTAACAGCGTCCTGATACTTACATATGTTTCTGATGAGATTCATAGTGATATTAATGAATGTGACTTTTTGATATTGTGCTGATGTTTTGGAAGAACTATGGAGCTCAATATTTTCCAAATGACCAATACATGATGTTACAAAATCATGCTGTAGTAAACATCTACTTAAAGTATAAGATAAACCAGTGGATTTTAATGTAAGAGTGTAAAAAGTCATTGACGTGGTTTCAAATTCCACACTGTCAGTAACTTTTAAGAAATTAGCACTCACCAAGTTTTGGTGGTATGTCAGAGAAAAATATCTACAATTATCTGAAAAGGCTACTAAAATGTTCCTCCCTTCTTCCAGCTACATATCTGTGTGAGGCTTGATTTTCTTTCTGTATGTCTTTAACCAAAGCAACATATCACAACAGATGGAAAGCAGAAGCAGGTATGAGAATCCAGCTTGTCTTCTAGTAAGCCAGACATCGTAGAGGTTTGCAGAAATGTAACCCAATGCCACTCTTTTCACTAAAGTTTTTGTTTTGAAAAATATAATTATTTTTCATAAAAATGTGTTAACTTGTATTCATTATTGTTATTTATATAGGAATTAATAAATAAATATTTTAGAAATTCCACAGTTGTAAGGTGTAATGCAGTAAACATCAAGTCGTAACCCACATAAACAAAAGTTCTTTGGGGACTTCAATAATTTTAAGAGTATAAGGAGTCCTGATTCCAAAAAGCTTGAGAACCACACTGCCCTAGAAATAAAGAGAAAAAAGAACTTCTATGGGTGTTTTACTAGTCTCGAAATCCAATTGTAAATATTGGTACACTTCTCAAAAAATGAAGCCCACTTATCTCCAGGAACGGAGAGTTGGTTTTGTGTGTCCCAAGATTGGCTTCTCTGATGAGATTCCTTATGAGATGCAGAAAGGATGTATTATTCAGGGTTCTTCAGAGAAATAAATATTATTCATTCATTTATTTACTTATTTACTATAAGAATTGGCTCATCAGGGTATAGAGGCCAAGAAGTCCCATGACCTGCCAACTGTCAGACAGAGAACCAGGAAAGCCAAGAGTGTAGTTCAGTCCAAGTCAAAAGGCCTGAGAACTGGGGGCGGCTAATGGTGTAAGTCCTGGTCTGAGTCCAAAAGCCCCAAAACCAGGAGCTCCAGTGTCCAAGGTCAGGAGAAGAGGAGAGTTCGAGGAGAGTTCAAGGAGAGAGAGTGAATTTGCCCTTCCTCCACCTTTTCTATTCGGGCCCACTGTGGATTAGACAATGCCCACCTTCACTGGCGAGAACAATCTTCTCTACTCAGCCCACAGATTCAGATGCTCATCTCTTCTGGAAACACCCTTACAAACACACCCAGAAATAATACCAGCTATCTGGGCATCCCTTAGCCCAGTCATATTGACGCATAAAATGAACTGTCACAGAGGGCAAGTGGGATATTCACCAAGTGCTCTTGGTACAGGCTGTCCAGCCACGTGGAGAGGCTAGTTCCTCTGACCAGAGGGCCCAACCCTCTTCTGACCTCAGACCCCTTAGAACAATAAGGCCAGCTCTCTCTCTTTCCCGGGGCCTGAGCTATTAGCCTCGAGAGTTAAAACAGGGACGCTCTTAACTCCCAAAGCCCTCCACGTCTGACATTTTAAATAATGAGTGCCTGTCCCAAGGCAGAGATATGGGTCTGCCATCTCTCCTGGCCTGGACCTCATGTGTTGTAAATCAGTATCTGATGACGATGACCAGCCATCATGTACGGAGGGGGGGAGGCTTTTGCTGTCATCTGTACATGTGTTCTTAGGAGGCCAGGGCCTGGCTGGGATCTGCAAGTTTTTTCACAACTTGGATTAACCATGATTTCAAAAGTTGCAGATGGACAAGCTTGTGACCTGACAGAGAACCTGGCAGAGGTAACGTTTCTGGGCATTTTGGAGGTCTTCCATCCAAACTCTTTTGCTTGGGATCTTTCCCTTAAATTTCTCCCCCATAGCTCTTCATCTCAACACCATCTCGGAGTACAGGTGGTATTTAGATTTGCTAAGTTCCTGATCTCCAATCTCTATGATCTATGTTTCCCTCACCTTCCTGTCAGCTGTAATGATTGGATCACTCAGTCCCTCCTTATTTATTCCAAACTCGAACCCCAACTGAGTCTTAAGCTCCTGTCTCCCAAGCCTCATTTGCTGGTATTCTTAACATCTCTATCAGTGTAGCTTCCCTGGGCCTTGTTTTTTTATCCACCTGGATGAAAAACTCCCCTAAGCGGCAGCTGCCACTTTCATGCATTTTTCCAACTGATTTTGTCTGGTCTCTTAATGTACTTCTTTGCTGCCTGACTCAGTCACCCTCTGGCCTGCCTCAAATCATACTGCTCTCTTCTTGCAAGACCCCTCATGCCTTGTGGCTTCTCTCACGGCCCCTCTCTGGCTCTGATTCAGTGTCTCTACAATGTCTGTCTTTCCCTTTCTTGATTCTGCTCCCCATCTTCTTCTTCCACTATGGGACACCCACCCAGGGCATCTTGGTAAGGTTGTTTATCCAACTCACAGGTCAAGCAACTCCCTCTTTAGATTATAGTGCTGAGTGGCTACAAGAATTACCAAAACCAGAATGATAACAACACACCCCGATTCATGACTACCGGTGATCAGCAAATAAAATAGGAACAGAAACCTATCAAAAAGCTTTCTGTGGATTTCCCTATACTCTTTCCTCCATGATTCCTATCTCTGTGGTCTGTAGTCACACCAATCTGCCTCCATCCATTTTTTTTTTTCCAGATTTTGTGTAGTTAGATATCTCATGAGAGGAAAGACCAAGTTACCCTGAGCTCCAACTGTGTCTTCATGGTTATTGAGCAGTTGGCTATGCCTTTTCATTGGATTACAAGTCCTTTTATATAAAACAGCAAATGATAATGCCATGGGAATTAGCTATTGTATGCTCCTCCTCTTACATCACTTAATCTTGTACTTTAATATTTTTAATAAAGAGGGAAAAATAGAGCTTCAAATTAGAATCACAGAACTTTATGGTCAGAAGGTACCTTGCAGATCACTTAGTTTAGTCCTGGTATTTCACAGACGAAGAACTAGAGGGACTGAAACGTTGGGTGATTCTTCTAGCTGAGTTCTCACTAGTGACTGCTATTCCAGAAAATTAGAGCTCAAACATAGGATAATGTGAAGGCATATTTGTGCATCCTATTGGATTTAAGTAAACCTACCAGAACTTAGAAGCATTCGATCCAGCAACATACAAAATGAGAGAACTGAGTGCCTTTAAATATTGGACCTGGAAAACTCAGCGTAGGTTTGATATTATTTTACTAGCTTCTGGAAGGTTCTTTTAAATATGAATAAAGGGTAGTTATGGGGACTACAAGAAACTTTTTTAAATTACAAAGAAAAATTCACAAATCGTAGAGATAGACTCCATTGAGAATATACTGTTGATAAAAAATTGGAAATCTTCAAAATAAAAGCAGAGCATAAGAAGTATTACACTTCTAAGCAGAAACATTGCAGACATTTCAAAATCAAATGTTTATACCTTCATGAAAAGAGTTCTTATGAAGCCCAACTTCAGATCCCATTCCAGTGTTAGCCCGTGGTACACTTGGCCTTGGCTAATTGTCTTACAGAAGTCTTTCAGTGAGGGTCATAGGTATCTTGGAAGGAGGTCAGTGTACCAGTGCAAATCTATTACCCTAAAAGCAGAAACCATGAGTCACCAACCCAGCACCCTAACGGCAGGTCAAAGGGTCGCTTTCACATTGGAAGAACAGGTTCTCTTACAGCAGCAGCTTCTGAAACCTCATCCTCCCTCCACATTGCATTCAAGGACAATGGGGAAAGTGGAACTTCAGGACCAGAAAAATACCTACTAATTGCTCAAAACAACAGGAAGAAACAGAAAGCCTAAACCACAATACACACACTTGTCCTGGCATCTGAAGCTCAACTGGTTCAGCAAGTGTCCTCTCAGTAAACAGACTCTGGTGAATGGATTAACAAGTTCGTGTGGAGTTACACTCTGACGGAGGAGCTGCACCGGGACATTGTATTGTGGGAAAGCCAGGGACTCAGGGAACTGGCTGCCATACAGCTCCTGGCAAAGATGTCCTGAAAAACAGACTACAGGCATCGCAGGAATTACTGAATTTCCAAAGGTCATGCCTCTAGAAATTTGCACCCCAGGAGGTGCAAGCTCTGTTTGTGCCAGGTTGTTTGAGAGAAAGGTTAGGTTGTTGATGGCTTTTTTTTTTTTTAACAGATTCCAACTCCTTGGAGAATTTGCTTCTTTGTAGGGTGTCCATGAGAAGATTTGTTGTGCATTTTGCATAATGTAAATGTTCTGTCCAGCAGTATTTCTGTCTGTGATCAACACAGTGACATATGGCGAGGTCTTTGACCCACTTCTTTTTTCACTTAATGGCTGGGGAAACTGAGGCACACCCAGTTAAGACCCTGCTCAAGGCCCCTTTCACCTGGGGCTATGGACATTATAATTTGATGACTAGTGTTCTCCTTCAGCCCCAGTTATCTCCCTCCATCAATCCAGCAGAAACCCGAGGAACAGATGGGCTAGGCGTCATGCCCTACAAGCCAAGAGACTCCGGCTTTTTTTTTTTTTTTAATTGAAGTATAGTTGATTTACGATGTTGTGTTAATTTCTGCTGTACAGCAAAGTGACTCAGTTATACATATATATACATTATTCTTTATATTCTTTTCCATTATGGTTTATCCTAGGATATTGAATATAGTTCCCTGTGCTCTACAGGAGCACCTTGTTGTCCATCCATTCTATATGTAAGAGACTCTGGCTTTTTGTCTAGGAGAGAAGGGGTAAAACAGATGCCCTGGTACTCTCTCCAGGAAATGTTGCTTCCGGTTTCCTGAAAGACAAGTATGAGCTCCCACGTAGACATCCATTGTTACATTATTAAAGAGAGCAAAGTCATCTCTGCAAGTAACCAGAATGGAGACAAGCAGTGCCTTCACTGTGCCTTGTTGAGGTCGCACTGCGCTGGCTCTTCCACCTTTGCCTCCTCCATTCTCCTCCCTCCCTGCCCTATTCTGAGCCCTAGGAACTGACCTCTAGTGACTGCATCAGCCAAGCTCTCTGGCTGGCTTGATGTACAGCTGGGCCAACCAACAGGAGGTACTTGTGGGAGGGAAAAGAGTAGGAGGGCAGAGGGGTAGGGATATTTCTTCGTTCCCCCTCCCTGCTTTGATGCTTTGTCTCTGGCTGTGACTCTGTCCCTCCATGAATACAGCTTCTGAGCATAGCTCAGACATCACCGGACTTGGGATACACTATTTCCTCCCCTTGTTTTTTCAGCCTTAGATGTGGTAATGGCTTTCCATCATTGCCAGTCTCCGGATGCCTCATCAGCCCTCATTTATTCCCATGACCTCACCCACACCCCAATAAGTATTCCCTTGGTTAAGGGCTCTTCATTTGAATCATCTGAGGTGAATTTTGCTCACGGCCCAAACGTAGACTGATCCAAGCTCCTTTCATTCATTCGCCAAATATTTAATGAGCGCTTCTCTGTGCCAGACACTGAACAAGCCACTGGGAATGCCATAGTGAGCAAACAGAGATATTATCCTTGACAGTGTAGAGTTTGCAGAACTCCAGGGCTTATTTTAGTTAACACTTCTTTGTTATTTCCCATGAAACTAGGAGGAGTTTTTTTTCCCTTTAAAGTATAGAAATTCTCCAGGCCAGCCAAGAACTCTGAGAACAGGGAACAAAGCTATGTGAGAGGTAATAATAAGCCTTGACCCAATATTAGACACATAATTAGTAAATGCTATGGACTGAATTTTGTCTGCCTGAAGTTCCTATGTTGAAGCCCTAACACACAATGTGATGATATTGGGAGATGGTGCCTTTAGGAGGTAATTAGGTTTATATAAGTTCAGGAGGGTGGGGTACTCATGATGGGATTAGTGCCCTTATAAGAAGAGACACCAAAAAGCTCTCATTTTCTCTCTCTGTCTCTCTCTCTCTCCTTCTTAGGAAAGGCCATGTGAGGACACAGCGAGATGACAGCCTTCTGCAAGCCAGGAAGAGAGTCCTCACCAGAACCTGAGCATGCTGGCATCCTCATCTCAGACTTCCCAGCCTCAAGAACTGTGAGAAAATAAACTGTTGTTGAAGCCACCCGGTGTATGGTATGTTGTTATGGCCATCTCAGCTGACTAATATAGTAGATGGAAAAAAAAAAAAAAAGAAAGAAAGCAAGCAGAATCAGTTGCCCAAAGGAAAGTCTTTTGCCCTCACAATCTAGGACCATCTCAGTTCCACTCTCTGAATAAATTTGGGGTGACTAAACAAAACTGCCAAGTGGGTGATGTTTTTCTCCAGGATCCATTCCTTACATCTTCTGTCTTTTCTCCCACCCCCACTTCCACATATTTGGTGCCCGTTTATCCTCTCAGCAGTGCTGCTCCCTTTAGCGCCCAGGAGTACCAATTGCACTGCCCACCAAACCTACCCTCTACTTTTTTTGTTTTTTTGGCCACCCAATGAGCATTCCAGATCTTAGATCCCTGACCAGGGATTGAACCCGTGCCCCCTGCAGTGGAAGCACAGAGTCCTAACCACTGGACTGCCAGAGAAGTCCCAAAACCTACCCTCCCCTGACAGGTGGAGCCCATAGTCTTTCCTCATTCAAAATATACCTGCTCCTTTTTTCCCCTACCTCCCAAGGTGTCTTCATGTTTTTATTCCCCCCAAAATGATAGCCAATGGAATAATGAGAGCTGTTCATTTTTTTCTTTTTTACTGTCTGCATGATTAAAATATATTGTCATAATTAAAGATTTTTTTGAATTTAAAATTTAAAAATTTTGAACAGTTAAGTATATTAGCTACTCTATGCCAGTGTCTTCAGCAGTACAAATAGCTTTTATTTGTGTTTTTTCCAATAGGGATACACATAAAGTAGTCTGAAAGTACAAGATAGCACAGAATAAACATGTCTGTCTTTCTGGAATGCTCCTTTCACTCAAATATTTGTTGGCGGAGAGTTATGTAATTTAACTTTTAAATAATTTAAAGCATACTTTTATTAAGATATATTTGGATATACCAGGTGCCTTGGTTTTTCTCCTGGAAAGTGGGGGTAATGACAGCATTGTCCTTACCCTAGGACATTGGGATTTAAATGAATCCAGTGTGTGAAGCCCTAAGCACAGTAACTGTTCCTGATGGCACAGACTATGCTATGAGGTCCAAACTCTAAGTGCATTTTAAGTGAAAATGCAAGGTCTCAAAGAAATGTTTCCCGGAAACCTCTTCAGGCTCTATCCCTAGATTCCCGGAGGATGAGTTTTCGTTTTCTTTGGCTACTAGTGGAAAAGTTTGAATATATTACCTCTGCTTTCTAGACTCCCCATGCTTTATCCCAGAGCAGCAACTTTAATAGCAGGAATTTTAGGCATTGTGGCATTCATTCAGTTATAAATTTCACTTATAAAACATTTATTGAGGAAAAAAAAATTTATTGAGGTTTTCAATAAAAGATTTGATTTGTTTTAAACCAATCTATTCTCCCTCTTCCACCCCCATCGTTGTGCCCGAAACAAAATAAATGACCCAGTATTATTTGGCATTCATCTGACATAAATCATAACCCACATTGGATTACTTACAAGTCTATGTTATAGTCCTATGGAAAAAGTATATTTCTGAATGAGGACTACCCTTTCCCTTTTAACACTTCTCTTTGTCTAAAACAGGTAGGCAAACAAAATCTAAAAATATAATATCAAAAATAAAATTTATTTTATAAACCTGGACTTTCTCTGAATTCAGAGAAGGAATGTTATACCAGAAAACCTTCCCAAACCCAAACAAAACAAAGCCCACATATACAAAGTTTGATAATGTTTAACCAAGTCTTAGGTTGGAATCTTATTCTTGAAAGAACTAAGGTCACAAGACAAGTCCAGTTGTCTCCATGTGCTTTGAATAAATGAATGCTTTTAATTACACACTATTTCAAGTACCTGTGTCACTCTATTAGTTACAAAGCATTCAACTCGCCACAAAACATATGCAATAATTAATAATAATAACATTGAATGCAGAGTAATGGCTAATATCATCCTAGGCCACCTATGCTTTGGGTATACAGTATGATAAAGGAACCATGGTCCCTGCTGTCATGAAACAAATATAATGACAAGTTACTGTCCTTTTAATAAAAAAGCTCTAATGGTAACACCTTAGGTTTTAATCCAGTTACTTTTGTTTAAAAATCAACAAAACAGGGCTTCCCTGGTGGCGCAGTGGTTGAGAATCCGCCTGCCGATGCAGGGAACACGGGTTCGTGTCCCGGTCCGGGAAGATCCCACATGCCGCGGAGCGGCTGGGCCCGTGAGCCATGGCCGCTGAGCCTGCGCATCTGGAGCCTGTGCTCCACAACAGGAGAGGCCACAACAGTGAGAGGCCCGCGTACCGCAAAAAAAAAAAAAAAAAAAAAAATCAACAAAACAAAAGAATTGAATTATGAACCTCAGGAAAAATGATAAATGTGATAAAATCTCTTATTTCAGATGCTTTGGTCAAAGAGCTTGTATCTTATTGAAAGTTCTTTACATAAATCACCTAAATTCACAGTCCATTTATAATTGAGAGGTTGTCTAAACGAACAGCAGGGTCTGGGGATGGGGAGTGGGTTGCACACAGTTGAACAGAGCAGTGAGGCCACCTCCTGTTTCTCCACTCCAGGGACTGTGGACCCTCTCTCACATGTCTTCACATCTTTTAAGAGAAGCAGGAAATCTAAATTTTGTTGTGAAATCTCTAAGCAGGGGGACATATATACCAAACAAATTACATCGTAGGTCAAATCTGTGAATCACCAGTTTTCAATCTCCCCTTTATACATACATAACTCTCAATAAATCATTGCAGCTCATACATTGTTCTTATCTTATGTACATCAGACCAAAAAATAAATAAGGCCCTCAAATACCATGGTGGATCACAGATTTATACACTCTCCACATGGGGAGTGGGTTAGTACTTACCTAGCCTAACTTCTGATTTGATCATCCCAAACAATGAGGAAGACTCTAGCTAACTGGACAAAACTTACTGTGAGATAGTTCTTTTGTAGAGTCAGTCAATATCTAGCATTTCGCTCACACTCATTAGGATGGTTATTATCAAACAAACAAAATAATAAGTAATGGTGAGGAAGTGGAGAAATTGGAACTCTGGTGTGAACGTGCAGCCACTGTGAAAAACAATATGGCGGTTCCTCAAATAATTAAATATAGAATTGGCATTTGATCCAGCAATCCCACTCCTGGGTACATACCCCGAACAATTGAAAGCAGAGACTCAGCTATTTGTACACACAGGTTCATAGCAACATTATTCACAGTGGCCAAAAAGTGGAAACAATCCAAATTTCCCCTGATGGTTAAATGGCAGTGTATACATACAAATGGCATATTACTCAGCTTTAAAGAGGAAGGACACTCTGACACATGCTACAACATGGAAGAACCTTAAAGACATCATGCTAAGTGAAATAAGCCTGACACAAAGGGGTATATATCGTATGCTTCTCCTCATATGGGATTCCTAGAGTAATCAATTCATAGATACAGAAAACAGAATAGTGAATGCCAGGGATTGTGGGGAGGATATTGTTTCCTGGGTACAGCCTTTCAATTTGGGAGGATGAAAAATTTCTGGAGATGGATCATGGACGATATGCACAACAACGTGAATGTACTTAATGCCACTGAACGGTACACCTAAAATCGGTTACGATGGTAAATTTTATGTTGTATACATTTTACTACAGTAAAAAATGTGAAAAGAAACCTAGCATTTCCACTCTCTGTTCTTTCTTCTGCTCTCTGAAGCCATACTGCACAGGTCTGCCCTTTTACATGACTATTCTCCAAATATTGGCAGAGAGCGGCCCTGGTACTTCCCAGATTCCCTTTTTACATCTTTGCTACTTTCCCCTGGAGCCCTTCCAGTCTCTCTGGGCCCTGCACCCAGGCCAGAACCTAGTGCGTGTGTAAAAGGTGGAGCGGGGAGGGGACGGGGGGCAGGAAGATTACCACCCCTGATCTATTGCAGTCTCTGGAAGGCTGCCTCTGAATACATGACTCAAGTGATTTAGGTTTTATTTCATTTTCTTTTGGGCCTTGGAATTTGGCTCACTTATTTGCAGATGCTGGCTAACCTCGAAGGGAAGAAGCAGAGAAAAGGAGACATCCAGGACTGTTATTCCCTGATCAGACATTTTCAAAGCCCATGTATAAGCAATACTTTAATTTGTTTCTGAATTCTGGGACTGCAGCTTGGATGGATTTGCATTTTCACTGCAAATTAACTTGCAGTTGAAAAAGGCCCCAAAGGGGGCTTTCTGGGTCATCCGTGGACTTTGCTTTCTAGAAGCTGTGTCCATCAGCAACCAGATGAGCCTCCAAGAGGAGGGACACTGAAAGATGCCACAACAAAATTTGTTTTTCCCTCTACACCTTGCCACCCCCTTTCCTGGCACTTTCAGTACTGAAAGATAAAGGCAGTCTTGCAAGTTTAAAAGTTGAAATTTCCAACAGGCCTCGTTCTCCCCTTCAGTCTCAATAAAACCAATTGTCATCCTTCCTGTAAAACCCTCCCTAACCCTAGAATACAGCGACTTTTAAAATATTATTTCTAATTTGCTATTTGCCCATCCAGGAGAACGTAATAAAAAATGACTTTCTAAAGACGCTCTGACAAAATCCGTGAGCCCTTTTGACCTCACAGACTTTAAGGCATCTCAATGTATTTCCTTCTAAGAAGAAAGGCGGAAAAAAGGCTTCCTCGCTCACACACAGCCTGCTTTGCAAAGGACCTTGAAAGGTCTGGGGGATGCTGGGAGTTCCCAGCTGGCCAGCTCAGGCTCCGGTTCCACTAGGTCATGTTCAATGTGAGTGTGCACACGAGAGAAGGGAGGTGACCTCAATTGTCTCAACAGGATGTAGGACAGCACAGGGGCGAGGCAGCGAGTGGCCCAGGCCTTCGCTATGAAGAGCTTTAAATATCACTGGTATTAGTAAATGAGCAGCTACAAGCAGTGTCATAAACTTTATGGGTTCACAACACACTGTGACAAATCCTTCTTGAAATATTGGTTGTGGCTGAGGGATTCCTGAATGTGCTGGGTACGGACACAACGCAGATGAGCCAGCAAGAAAGGTCATTTGTCTCTCAGCCAAAGTCCTCCCTGGGCAGAGGCATTATTACTTCTTATTATTCACTCTAATGACAGCAAGACACGTCTTTATGGCATTTGAATATTGCAAAGTACTTCAACGTCATTCTAAGTTATTCTACCCCACGATGAAGCCGGTACAAGGGCAGAAGGAAAATACCAAGCTTAGACGTAGCAGAGGCTGATCTCAAGATTCAGGTGGAGTTGGTAGCCCATAAGAAGTCGTTGGTGAAAAGTTAAAAAGTCAATGAGAGCAGCTTGCTTGAAATGGCCAGAAATGTTCAATGTTGCAATTGCAGACTTCAACAAAGTGTCAAAAATTCTGAGCGTTGGAGTTTTTGCTTTGCCTCTCCTTTCCCTTTTAGCCATTCACTCTGCAACTCCCAACTTCAAGCCAGGACTCGAAACTCTCCCTGCCTATTGACCTAACCTACCTCTCTGAACTCACTTCTGGTCCCCCTCCCTCCGCTCAGACATGTCTGGTCACATAGTCTTGCTTCTCTTCCAACAAGCCCAGCTCTTTCCTTCTTCAGGGCCTAAGGTTGCATCATGACTTTTGTGGGCACGTTCTTCCATTAAAAAAAATTCAGATTATATTTTATGACTGTGTTGGTAGAAGGATGAATGTATAATGTTATACATTAAAATAGTTCCTTTGATCTGAAAGTTTATTTTTTCCTTCTGATTTTAAAAGGAATTAAGACATTTTCACGGACCCCTAAAATTATTGTGTCCCTGTGTCTACTGGGTCTGATGGAGAAGTCATCCTTGTCAAGGTCTTTGCATTTGCTGTTCCCTCTGCTTGAAATGCTGTTCCTCTGGACGGTCACACAGCATATGATCTCAATTACATTCATGTTTCTGCAAAAATGACATTTTTTCAGAGAGGCTTTCTCTCATCGCCTCATCTAGAACAGACCCCACAGCTCAACTTCTGCCGATCATCTCCATGCTTCAACTCTGCTCTACTTTTCTTATAAGCATCTGACAACATATTAGATATTTATTTATGTTTTACTTGTTTGTGGTCTGTATCTCCCACTAGAATGTAAATTGTGTGACACTAGGTATTCTGTTCCCAGGGCCTAGCACCGTGCCAGGCACACAGCCGATACCCAGAAATGTTTGTCTATGTTGAATGAATTTGTGCCTTCTTGATTTCAAACACTTTGTCGTCCAATACAGAAAGAAAATTAATAGTGAGCATGAAAGGAGAAGGAAAAGGCTTTCTTGATCAAATATCCAACCTTACAGAAGATCTTAGAAAAGCTGGGCACGTGCTGGGATCGCCCAGCTCTTCCACGCAGGCCCTCTGCTCTGGGCTCTCCATAGCCTTGTACATTTCCCTCTCCCGATCACACCACCTTGTTCTGTAATTATGCATGGTTGCTGAAGCTGAGGTTTTCATCCCTCATGCCGCCTCCTCCTCCCCTCCTCCCCCTCCTGCTTTCCTTCCTCTTCTTCTTCTTCTTCTCCTCCTTCTCCTTCCTCTTCCTCTCCTCCTTCTCCTTCTCCTTCTCCTTCTTCTTCTTCTTCTTCCTCTTCTTCTTCCTCTTCCTCTTCCCCTTCTCCTCCTTCTCCTCCTCCTTATTCAATTGCATTTTATTGTGGTAAAAATACTTAACATGAGATCTACCCTCAATGAATTTTCAAGTGTATAATACAGTATTATTAACTATAAGTGCAATGTTGTACAGCAGGTTTCTAGAACTTATTCATCTTTCTTAACTGAAAATTTATGCCCATGGATTAGTCATTCCCCATTTCTGTCCTTCCTCCACTCCCAGATTCTAGCAACCACCATTCCACCATCTATACATTTGCCTATTTTAGACCCTCATATAAGTAGAATCATACAATATTTGTCCTTCTGTGACTGGTTTATTTCACTCAGCATAATAACCTCAAGGTTCATCTGTGTTGTTGCATATTGCAGAATTTCCTTCTCTCTGTTTTTGTTTTTTTTTGTTTTTTTTTTGGCCACACCATTTGGTTTGTGGGATCTTAGTTCCCTGACCAGGGATTGAACCCAGCCACGGCACTGAAAGCACTGAGACCTAACCACTGGACTGCCAGGGAATTCCCCAGAATTTCTTTCTTCTTTTAAGACTGAATAATATTCCATTGCATGTGTATACACACTTGCTTTATCCATTCATCTGTTGATGGGCATTTAGTTTGCTCCCACGTCTTGGCTATTATAAATCACGCTGCAATGAACATGAGTGTGTACAAATACTTCTCTGAGATATTATTTTCAATTCTTTTGGATATATACCTAGAAGTGGGGTTGCTGGATCATATGGTAGTTCTATTTTTAATTTCGTGAGGAAATGCCATACTATTTGCCATTCTGGCAACACCATTTTGCAATCCCACCACCAGCTTTCAGGGGTTCCAGTTTCTCTACATCCTTGCCAACACTTGTCATCTTCTGCTTTTTTTTGAAAATAGCCCTCCTGAAAGGTGTGAGATGATAGCTCATGGTGGTTTGGATTTGCATTTCCCAGATAATTAGTGACAATGAGAGTCTTTACATGTATCTGCTGGCCATTTTTATGTCTTTTTGGAGAAGTGTCTGTTTAAGTATTTAGTTTATTTTTTATCTGGGCTATTGGTTTTTTTGCTCCTGAGTTGTAGGAAGTCTTTATATATTTTGGACATTAATCCCTTTCGGACAGTTGGAAAATATTTTCTCTCATTCCATTGGTTGCTTTTTCACTTTGTTGCTTGCTCCCTTTGCTGGGCACCTTATGACTTCTTCTTCTTCTTCTCAGTACTCAGTTTATTGAGTACTGAGCACTCAATAAATTGTTGCTGAATTAAAAGTGAATGAACACAAAGGAGAGAAAGATACAGAAGATTCTATAAAAGTGTAAAGAGCTTATGCTCATGCTTATGCTGTAACATTAGATTGCACAGAATTAACAAAGATGGCTTCAACAAAATGGGGACATTTGTTGGCGGATGCGAGAATCATTTAGTGTGCAAAAAAAAGAGAGCTTATAAATATCACAGATATCTAGAAACAGGTCTCTGGAATGATGCTCAGAGTAGCAGGTATGACTCTTTTGGTTGCAAAATTTCTCTCTTAAGGAAAAAGGAGACTTAGTGGTTCTTTGAAAAGTCCGAGGATAGGTTTACTTCAGGCTTCCTGGATTCTGAGGTCTGCCAGCTCACTGGGCTGTGCTGCTGTCTTTTCCCAGCCCCTCCTCCTACTGGAGTGGTTTCATGGCAGCCTCCAGATTGCAGTAAAATGGAGGCACTGCTCCAACCTTTTTGTCCTCTCAAATCCAGCATGGGAAGTAGGAGGGGCTCTTTCTCAGAAGTTATCCCCGAGGTCTCACTGTATTTCATTGCCTTTGGTTTGGCCATTTACTTACCTTTGGCCAAATCACAGTGCCTTGGAGGAGTGTGCTGATGTCCTTAGGCCTGGGTCACCTTGTGGAGTGACCCGTGGTGTGGGGGAGGGTGGTAGGAGTGCCCCTGGAGCCACAGGGAGCAGGGATGAGTGCACTGGGGCTCCCCAAACCGCAGTTACAGGAAGTAGGGTGTATGTCCACTACTCTTGGCTCCAGAAAGAAAGTGTAATGGATTGGTTTGGCATCAAAGGTCAGGACTTGAACTAAGAAGTTGCAGGGAAGTATTCGAAGTATTGGAATCCCCTGGGACAATGAGAAAAGATCATTAGCAATTGTGGAGGAAAAGTAGATTCCTTTCCTCACAATTCCTGCACCCTGTTATCTAAACAATTCTTATGATCTAAGGAATGAAGAGGTAGAGGTTCATTTTACTGAAACATTTCACACACACACACACACACACACACACACACACACACAAGACATTAATTTTGTTTTAACCCGGCTTCGACCTTGAGACTTGGGTGTGGGTGTGAATGGGGAGTGAATTACCTTTCTTCTTGGAAGGGAAGGAATCTTTCCCCGGGGAAAGCTGCTGTATTGACCCGAGTAGGTGGTTTTTCTATAGCTGCTTCTGACCGGATTATCTTAAGTAAGTCATATCCATGCCTTAGAGAGGTTGGGTCAATGCCAGATAACTTTCTGCCTAGGCTTAAGTGTTAGGCAAGAGAGTTTGGTAGATGTCTTATTTTATTTATTTTTTTGAAATTGAAATATAGTTGTTCCAGGTGTACAGCAAAGTGATTCAGTTTTACCTATCTATCTATCTTTTTTCAGATTCTTTTCCTTCATAGGTTATTATAAATATTGAATACAGTTTCCTGTGCTATACCATAGGACCTTATTGTGTATCTATTTTATATATAGTAGTGTGTATATGTTAATCCTAAACTCCTAATTTATCCCTCCCTCCCTTTCTCCTTTGGTAACTGGAAGTTTGTTTTCTATGTCTGTGGGTCTATTTCTGTTTTATATATAAGGTCATTTGTATCATTTTTTTTTAGATTCCACATATGACTGATAGCATATGATATTTGTCTTTCTCTGTCTGACTTACTTCACTTAGTATGATAATCTCTAAATCCATCTGTGTTGCTGCAAATGGCATATTTCATTTCTTTTTATGGCTGAGTAATATTCCATTGTATATATGTACCACATCTTCCTTATCCATTCAGACGTCTTATTTTATTATGTCTTATTTAGTAAAGAGAGGAGACAGATGTTCACCTAGGCCCCCTCGTAGCCACAGCCCACTCACACAAGCAAACCCGCCTTCTTCCAGTTTTATGGTGCTGGAACCAGAGGGGCAAGAATGTTCATGTTTCTGGGAAGTACGTCGGATCATAGGCTGCACAGAATTGAGAGGTCCACTCACCTCTCCGCCTGCTCTAAGGCAGAAGGTCACTGAAGACCAGATTGAGCAGATAGACGTGCCCATGTTCTTCTCTTCAACACTGTGAATCGTTGTTCCCACTGAGTAACAAGTTCTATTGAACCATAATTGATGTATTTTGCCTCTTAGGAGGAGAAAGAAAAACACAAAACAAAATAAATAAGAAAATATTTAATTCAATTCAGATTGCAACCACCCTATTTCCTTGCTGTCCTCTTTTTTTCCTAATGAAAAAGAAAAGTGTACTTTCTGTTCCAAAGTTAAAATATTGTAAAAGCAGCAAAAACTAAAAATCAGTAAGTGTGTTCCTTTTAGAGAGTGGGGTGGGGGTGAGGTGCCAGGTTAGGAGCTGTGCTTTCTGCTGACCTATGTTATAGAGTAAGAGAGCCGAGTGTGTGTAAAATACTTGGTAATCCTTGGGCTCAGGTGTGTAACCCAAACAAACAAATGAACCCCTAAATCTCTGAAATGACACGATGTTAGTTCTGTTTTGTTTTGGCCAACAAAAATGTCTCAGAATGTCTTACTGCTTATACCTCCTTCCTTTACTTAAAAGAGAGAGAGCGAGCGAGCATGGTTGCACCACGCGGCATGCAGGATCTTCGTTTCCCGACCAGGGATTGAACCTGTGCCCCCTACAGTGGAAGCTGAGAGTCCTAACTACTGGACCACCAAGGAAGTCCCCCAGGATGTAAAATCTTGACACCAATCTGGATCAGATAACATCCACCATCTCTCCCCCCTTGAGTGGATGAATGCAAGCAAGAGCAATAGTTCCATCTTACTTGCTAATGTTCAACTTCTTCCCTCCCGGTATCCCTCTTATATCGCCCTAGACAACACTCTCCCAGCAAATCTCTATTCCCACCTCCATTAGCAGGATTTCAGTACTACTGTTTACCCAACGGCATCTTTCTGCCATCTGCCTTTTGCCATGGGGAATCCCTCTATTTTGTTTACATTTTTAATTTGGTCCCTTATTCATCAATGCAACCAAAACCTGGGTTTCTGTCATGATGCAATTCTCTTACTAAATTTCTCCAGCTGAAGCCACTCTTCTTGCTCATGGGCTGAGAAGAGGGGATCCCCTCCCTGAACTCTGCTAATTGCACTCAGTTCCACTGCTTTCTCTTCTGAAGTCTACCATTCACTTATGCCAGCCTCTCTCCATCCTTTCTGCCATCATGTCTCATCTTAGAGAAAGCTTCCTTCTTCCCCAGTGACTTCAGATCTGTGTTCCATGGAATACCAACATCTATTGGCATTCTGGTATTCGCGTTAATGAAGACAAATCCCTTCAGGCTCTTGACCTCTTAGGCTCTGGGGATGATAATCTCCACTCGGCCACTGATGTGGTCTCACCTTAACCTTGGACTTCATTGTCATGTAGGATGTTCCTTTCTAAGCCTTCATGATAGCTAGCCTCCAAAAATGGCTCCCAATAAGCTTCTCTTCCCCGTAGGTTCAGGCTGACTTACACATCAAGAAGTATAATTTATTTCTCCTTCCCTGGAATCTGAGGTGGCATTGAAACTCATTTTGGTAAATAGAGTGTGGCCGAGGAGACATCGGCATCTTCTAAACCCAGGCCTTAAGACACCTGGCAGCTCTTACTTCCTCCCTTCAGGGAATCAGCAAGAAGTCTGATTACTCTGAGACAACTATGTTGTGGGGGAGCTCAAGCTAGCTATGTGAGAGCCCATGTGGAGAGAGAGAGGCTGGGCCAGTCCCCAGCTGTTCCAGCCATCCCAGCTGAGGCTCCAGACATGTTGGTGAAGAAACCACCGTGGACACTTCCCCAACCCAAATTGCGGAAGCGTGAGAAATGATATACTGTTATGGTTAAAGCCACTAAAGTGGGGGATGTGCTAAAAAAACAAATTCAATGGAGTAAATTTTAAGGATTGAGTTGGGTTTTTTTTGCACAATTCATGACTTGGGCAACACCCCATCTAGCAAGTAGAGAGGAGCTCCAAAGGGTTACAGAAAAGGAGAGGTTTTTAAAGGCAACACAAAGAAGTCCTAAACAAAAAAGATAATTTCAGGCTTAGGTAACTTACCTACAGCGAACAGAAGGGGACTATGTGGCAGATGACCTCATCCTCCTTTGGGGGCTGGAGAATGCCATGTGACAGATTACTTCATTGGTGCTGACCAGAAAATTCCTGACTGAGCAGTAAGACTGCATTTCTGGGGGGAGGTTGAAGTTTCAGTTAGGTTAGGTATGAAGCCCCAGTTTGGTGGCATGGCCGAGCATAACTGACTCCATTTTGGGCCTTTGGTTTTCTCTTTTTTTTTTTTGCGGTACGCGGGCCTCTCACTGTTGTGGCCTCTCTCGCGGAGCGCAGGCTCCGGATGTGCAGGCTCAGCGGCCATGGCTCATGGGCTCAGCCGCTCCGCGGCATGTGGGATCTTCCCGGACCGGGGCACAAACCCGTGTCCCCTGCATTAGCAGGCGTACTCTCAACCACTGCGCCACCAGGGAAGCCCTGGTTTTCTTTTTAAGGAGTGATTTGTTATGTAGCAATAGACAACCCACACCATCTTGAATTGTGAAATTTCTCTCTAGTCATATTCTAACCCCCCAACTCTCCCTCAGTTTCATTCCTACGGAACATCTCAACTGCCAGTCCTTAGAGTCCTTCCTGAAACTCTATGACACTGTTGTGGCTCCAACGTATCTCTCCTTTTCCCTCATCAACACATTTCTTGAAAGAGTTGTCTGTTTCCTGACATTATTTCCTCATCACATACTCCCTTTTTGTTTCAATCTTTCAAAAATACTTACTGAGCACCTACTACACACACTCTTTTAGGGATATAACAGCGAATAAAATAGATAATATCTCTGCGCAGCCCTTATGAAGATTACATTCCTGAAGAGGGAGTCACAAGGAGACAGAAAATAACAACAATGAAAAAAAGAAAACTTATAATGACAGGTGGTGACTTGCGCTTTGGAAGAAAAGCAGAGTTAAGGCAGAGAGGCCTGGAGTTTGCCTCTGTGAGCCCTGAGTCTGTCTCCTCAGCTCAGTGTTTTGCTTGGGTTTCCCGCCAGAACCAGGGTCCAGTAAACATCTCCAGGCAGAAAGCTCGGGCTCCATTGGGCTTACTCCTCCTAGGGATGACAGTTGCCCAGTGTCCAACTGATGTTGATTCATACGTTTCGTCCAGTTTTCTAGTTGTTTATGGTGGGAGGGCTAGTTTGGTGACCAGTTACCCCTTCATGCTCAAAAGTGGAAGTCTTGTGGCTTAAATTTTAGAGGATGGCTCTGACTGTTGTTCTCACCACCTGCTATTTTCTGCCCTGGCTGTGCTGGTTGAATCACTTTCTCATCAGCTCTAGCCACCAAATCCAGTGGGCTCCTCTTAGGCCTCATCCTTTCATTAGCGTTTGACTCTACTGGTCACCCTCCCCTTCCTGAAATCCTCTTTTCTTGTGGCTGTCGTAATGCTCAGAGTTATTTTTGTTTTGGCTTTTGTTTTTACAGTGACACTCCACTTCACGTGCTCATTTGCATACATACCACCTTCCCCCCTTGACTGCAAGCCCCTTGCAGCAGAGACACGGAAGGTTCATTTTTGTGTACCAGGGCTAGTGTAGTACTCTTGACTCCAGCAGGGCTCTCAAGGAATGTTTATTGAGTGAATCTGAAACCTAGTCATAAAAGACAGTGTATAAGAAACACCGTCGGTCTGAGGGGCACAGAGCCGGTTAGAGCTTTCTCAGAGTGGCTAACCTTCCCTGTAGGCCCAAGTGTCAAACTCTCAGTGCCAAAACTGGGCAAACCAGGGTGATGGGTCATCCTAGCACTTCCCAACCTTGTCAAGTCATGGCACGTGGAAAATGGTTACCTTTTTAAAGCATCCTGGAGTTGATGGGTGAGACCAGCCTTGGCAGGAGATGGCCTGGGGACTCTCAGCTTGTCAGGCTTGCAGGGCCCCTGGGAGGGTCACAGGGACCTACCAGCTGAGCAAGGAAAGCGTGTGTGTCCTCAACAGGCGGATAGCCCTGCTAATAGCAATTCCAAGGAGGAGGCGGCTGGCTGGCAGGATGGGGCTGAAATTGGAAGGCTTCCATTAGAGTCCTTACTCAGCCACTCATCACTTGTGAGCGTGGGCAAGTCCCCTTACCTCTCAGAGATTTAAAAGTGGGAAAACAATAATACCTATTTTTTTAGATTGTAAGGATTCAAAGGAAATTATGTACACAAGAGCATTTTGTATACTAAAAATTCCATACCGATGTTATTTCTTATTGTTGCCTCTATTACAGAATATGAGTTTCTAGAGGGAAAGGAGCTAGTGGAAAGGACAGAGCCACAGAGAAAGTCTTCAGGATCAAGGGGGACGGGTGAGGCTGGAACACAGGAAAGGGCACCATCTTTCCTGAGATAGGGGGAAAAAAGAAGAGAGGAAAACATACTGAGGTGGGACACGTTAATGGGGGGCCGTTTAAATCTAACCACTTTGAAGTTCTCAGGAAAGTTAAAAAAAAGTGTTGTTTGTTCAAACTTAGGTGACACTGGGAACTGAAGGCCCCTGAAGAGGGTTTGCAAGGACTTCATTGTTCTTCTTTTTTTTTTTTTCGGACGCGAGGCATGTGGAATCCTAGTTCACATACCAGGGGTCGAACCCGTGTCCCCGGTAATGGAATCACAGAGTCTTAACCACTGGACCACCAGGGAAGTCCCCTGGAATGACTTCGTTTTATTAACCCACGTGTGATGGTGGGTGGCAGAGGAGGGAACTGGGGCTGTTTGTGGGGTAGGTAGAAAAGGGAGACCCCCGCAGGCCTTCACATGTGGGCGGAGCAGGGAGCAGAGCCTGGGAAGAAAAGCCATGGACCGAATATAATCATCTTATTTTCTCTACTTTCGTTCATTTCCTCAACTTTCTCATGTCCCTTCTTTTTCCCTCCACTGACCATAATAGGGGCAGTTTTAAAGACATTAGTCTTATGACTTGTATTTATCGAACTCACTATTCCTTTAAAAGCTTGGAAGTTGAATGCTTTGTCTTCCTCTCTCTCAGAAAAAGAAATTAATAGTGATAGTGTTTTCATTTCCATGCAGCCAGTAATGATTTTTTTTAGTGGACCCTTTATTACTCTTGTAAGGGAAAAAAAAATCTCCCCACCTTGACTATTCCTATAATGGTTAAAGTATGTGGCATCAATGGTTCTTCTTTAATATTCATTTACCACATGGAGTGCCGTTTTCAACTTTTATTTCCTGGGCAGCATTCTTTCTGGAGAGGCAAAAAATCTCTCTTTTGACCATCTTTCCCTAGATGTTAAGGGCACACCATGGTTAGATCCTCCCAAAGGTCATCTGCCTTGTAGTCTGTCCTGTAGCCAGTGCTGTCCTAGGAAGAGGAGGGTTTAGGTTCAACAGCTGTTAAGCACCACTGTCCCAACTCTGAGTACACTTTGAGTGGTTGTGATGATTCTCATAAATACTAGATTTCCTAAAACTATTGCTTTGGTCCTCATGCTGTAATTTCATTTGTCCCTATTCTCCTGACCATGACTGCACCATTTATTTATTACGAATACCTTCACACAAGCACACTTTCTCATACGATTTCTGGAACAATCAGGACCGCATCGCTGTCTTTGGCCTCCAACAAGCAAAGGATTAACCCTCTGCCATCTCTCTGTTTATTGAAGTCTAAGCCTAGAGATCATTTCTGAAGTTGAGTTTACTTATTTGGCTTTGCTGTTTGAAGTTAATTTATGACATGGCCCAACTAACTTATCTCCTTACCAGCCCACAGTGGTTTAATTTTGCAAAGTGGCAAGGGAATAGTATGTAAGTACAGAATGGTCTTAGGCTTTCAAGTGCTACATTTATCTTTCTTCCTATGGCTTTAAATATCAACCATCAAGTCAATAAGCCACTATTTGGCATTATTATTCAATATGCAAATGTGTCTCCAATGAAATGGGCATTTCGATGGCCATAGATTAAGTCAAGCTACTGGGTTATTTGTTGAATTCCACATTTACACAGAAAATCAGTTCAAGACATTAATTGTATGGAGTTTCAAAATACCCAAATTCAGATATTTGCATAAGTCTATTCAGTTTAACCCATGATTCTCTATCAAGATCATATTCCATAGGAATCTCATTTGGTATCAAAATGAATGACTGTCAGGGGTTTCCCTGGTGGCGCAGTGGTTGAGAGTCCGCCTGCCAATGCAGAGGACACGGGTTCGTGCCCCGGTTAGGGAAGATCCCACATGCCGTGGAGCGGCTGGGCCCGTGAGCCATGGCCGCTGAGCCTGCGCGTCTGGAGCCTGTGCTCCGCAACGGGAGAGGCCACAACAGTGAGAGGCCCGCGTACCACAAAAAAAAAAAAAATGAATGACTGTCAGAAAGTTAGACTAAACTTTTCTCATTGCAGTGCATTTAGTCTACCATAATACAGACAGTTTTAAAACTTTCTCCTAAGAATTTGAAGATTCATAAAAAAATTTGTAACAACTTTGCCTCCTCTTCCCATTATTGTTTGGTGCAATCTTCCAATGTCCAAGTGAGCCTCCTGCTTTTGTGGAGCAATTGGAAGTCCTATTTGCTGTTTTGCTCTCCATCCCAATTCCTGCCATCAGCATGGGTTACGTCATTGACCAGGTGAGGATCCATTAAACGCCCTACCTCACAGCTCCTTAATCTCTTGTAGGCCAGTGACCTTGGTCTCTCTCTCCCCAAATTTTTACCAAGACCATCTTCTGGACTTCGTTAGCGTCAAGAATCACCCCACTTCTGAAACACCACTGTTCTCTTTTTAGACTACAATCTCCTATTCTTTCAGCTCTAGTTCTCATTCTGTGCCTTGCAAGGCTCTTTTCTCAGTCTAACTCACTAATGCCACTTTCTCTATTTCTTACCATGCTACTGAAAAAAGAGGATATTGATTGTAAAATACATCATCATTTTACAACCACTAGGGAAAATAACGATGCCAATTAAACAACAGCACAGTGAGTTCTTACAGCTTAGAAAAATTTTTAATATTTATTGAAAGAGCTTTTCTAGACTTAGGCATAGTTTTTATTATGTATCACTCTCGTGCATCTATTAGTAAGGGAACTTGACTACAATAGTGTCTGAATTTTCTGAATCACTTTTCAAAGCAGAGTCACTGATACCTATGGTTTGCCACACAAAATCTTCCTCTGTGTTATCCCCAGCATTGGTGATGTAGCAATTTTTAAGAGAGAGAGAGTGCCACTATTGTCTCTGTATTTTTTTCCAAGACAATGACAGCCACTCTGCAAGTTTCGATGCTGACATATTATTGATCTTACCAGAAAGTATCAATGGAAGGTTTTTTGACAATTCTAAGGGCTTGTATTTCTTCCTCAAATGGTCTTCAAATGATTTGTTGACTGAAATGTCAAGGAGATGCCATGTCCTGTCATGACACCAGAAATAACAATCATATCATTACTTTGTAGCAAGCTTCTCTTTAACTGTAAATATACAAGTCCATGAAATGCATCAAAAGCTAATTATTGGGTGGGTTATGTGAGGTTCATGGAGGGCTATTCCAGATGACATTCAGTGATTTCTACTTCTTTCTTTCCCTGTGCCCTGGGGGGATCTCTTTTGGTCCAGGGAAATCCCCTTCCCTTAACTCTGAGAGGACCTCTTCTGTCTGTGAATTCCTTTCCCCTTTAAGCTAAGCCTGTATTTTACATTCCTCTTTTTCTTTCTCTTCCCTTCCCCTCTGTTCCTTTCTTTTCTATGCTCTTCTTTTCTCTTCCTTTGTTTTCCTGAACAATTTGGTCCTAAAGCTGTTAGGTGGGGCAGAACAAGGTAGGTGTCTGAACCTAAGGTAGGGGGTGTGTGTGTGCCCCAGAATGGGCTACAGGAGCCTGAGCAGGGTACTCATGGGGGCAGCCTGCAGCCAGTGTCATAGACTCAGCCAGGTGAGGAGGACACCCGTGCAGGGGAGGGGACAATAGGAGAGCTGGGGTTTGGGTTACACATGGTAGACTGACCAAAGGTAACCAGAGAGCCAGGTTTTTTACTTTTGGATAATGGACTTACAGATGTGGAAAAGGAGAAAATTAGAAGGAACCCAGTGCCGTTACACTGGAATCAGCAGTATCAATATGTGTCAAAAAATGTGAATAGATTAACAAAGTAGAGATACAGAGAATTCCCTGGTGGTCCAGTGGTTAGGACTCAGAACTCTCACTGCCGTGGCGTGGATTCAATCCCTGGTCGGGGAACTAAGATCCCATAAGTCACGTGGTGAGGCCAAAAATAAATAAAATTAAATAAAATAAAATTAAATTAAAAGTAGAGATACAAATGTGTGTGAGAATGTATATATGTTTGTGTGTGTGTGTGTGGATGGATATGCACAATGCACAAATATATTCCCTAGTTCTGTACACTGAGAGGGCCTAGAACACTCCAATAATATGAGCACATCTAGCTCCCAGGATGTAGCTTCTAAATATTATTCTCCACAAAAAGGGACCAAGGATCCTTAGAGAAATGACCGATTTCAGGGCTGGTAGGGAAAGTACAAGATTAGTCTGGGATATCTTAATTTATGCCAGAAATCAAGGAGGTGTTTCAAGAATGACACATCCTTGTCCAAAAGATACAGAAATTAGCCTGAAGGGGCTGCCACTGACCAAATCTGAGATGGTTTAAGCACATCCATAAATAATAACAGTAATGGATTATAACCAACTGGGTAAAGAAATCATGAATCCATTCTGATATAAACTAACGAATGAAGAAATTGAAAGTTTGATGAGAAATAGCAGGTGTACTTATTCATTACATAGGGGAAAAGAGTAACTTTAAAGTGAAGAAAACTGACAGATACCACCTTAATCAAGCGATCAAAGCAAACAACACCAGTAATGGGATAAACTGAAATCATGTACCACCTGATAAGATGCAATAAGAAGAAGGTAACATCACAGTGATTTTCCCGCCAAAGACGCATAACCTGAATCTAATCACGAGGGAATAACAGACAAACCCAAATTGTGGAACATACAGCAAAATAACTAACCTGGAATCTTCAAAAGAGTCAAGGACAAGAAGTCCAGGAAAGAATGAGGCCCAGTTCCAGGCTGAAGGATGCCTGACAACTAAATGTAGCCCAGGATTCTGGACAGGATTCTTTTGCTAAAAACGATTGACGGGACATTTGGCAAAACTTTGCTGAGAGTGGAGGAATAGATGGTAGCAGTGTTGCAAGTTAATTTCCTAATTTTGTGGTTATCCTCTGCTTATGTGGGAGAATGTTCGTGTTTGTAGGCAATACCTACTAAAGAATTATGTATTCTTTACATAAGGTGATGGGGCATCAGATCAGCCCCTTAGACATAATTAGTAGGGTTAAAGGGGTAAAAGGATTTTTTCATTTGTACTGTAATTACAGCTTTTCTATATGTTTGGGATGTTTCAAAATTAAAACAATAAAGAGAGAGAAAGAAAAATATTGCCACCTGCTTCAACCCCAGGTATTTAAAATTGCATTTATCTCAAATAGAAATGACCACTCTTCCAGTTTGTTCCTTTCCTCAATTCTCAATTCTGGTTATGGGTATTTTTACCTAAGTGTTTACTAAAGCTGGGAACCTTGGAATCATTCCTAACGTCTCCTTCTCTCTCACTCCCACATCCAAGCTTTATCTCTTCTGCCTTGGAAATATCCCTCAGTTTGAACTGATTTTTCCACCCCCATTACCACTACCTTGGCCTCCTTCTTTGTCCCTGACATCACCCACCAGTCTTCCTGCTTCCAGCCTCTCTCTTCCACAGCCCTGCTGGCAATGATCGTACTAAAAGGGAATCTTTTCATGTCATCCCACTGCTTAGAAACATCATCTGGCTGGCAAGGGCTTTCAGGATAAAACCTAACATTAGTAGAGTAGTTTTCCAAGCCTTTGTCAATCCCAACCAACCACAGTCATCTTCTCTCCTATCCCTCCTGAAACACTGCCGCCAGCTACCCATACTTCTGTACCTTCTCTAGACATACCTGCCCATCCTTGACTTTGTGTTTTTATGGATGTTGTCCCACTCCCTAAAATGCTTCCTGTTCCACCTTTAAAGTAGGGGACATGAATTGGAAGGCCCACACACTGAACCTGGCCCCCAGAATATTTTGTCTGTCTCCCCGCTAAAAGGGGGAACGCGCACCCATTAGGTGGGGAACTTCGTCTGCAGCTCATCACGAAGCCATCCACGTGGACTTCACACCTTCACCTGAGTTGGATCTTTCAACACTCATCTCTTTTGAAGCCCTTCCTGACTTCTCCCTCTTCAAGCCTCCATTCATCACCCGAAAATAGCGCTAATCACATCATCCTGAGGTTTCTGCTGCGTGTTGCTCAATTCTATGGGCGTCTCAGCAAGAACTGTGGCGCCAACCTAAATTCTACGGAGGGAAGTCTACACAGATATTGGGAAACACTAGATAGGGGTTCAGAAGTGATTTGCTCCTTACCTGGAACATTGCTGAACTCCAAAGGTATAACACGGAACACTCATTTTCATATGATCCCAGATCATACATCTTTTAGGAAACTTCCAGAGGGAAGACTACTTTGAAAATTTCTTTCATCTTCTTTGGGAAAGTGGTGATCCTAAACATTTGGCCTGGATGGCAGGTTTTGCCTAATTATGCCTTTTGGTGAGTTGTGAAGGAGAATGTGAGCTTTTTCTTAATTTTGGTGTTGGCTAATTCCATTTCTGTTTCAGGTCTGCCGGCCTTTGGACAGAGAGAAAGCAGATGAAGAAGCATTATCTCTGTATATGATTATCCCCATCTGGCGGGGCAGCAAACATATTTCTGTTACAATAATTAAAAAGCCTTTTTGGTTATCTGAGTCAATATCAAACTTTGGCTCCCATAGAAATGAGCAAAAGGATTTGCATGATTCCACCAATCCTATGTGAATGTTTATTTTTTGCTAATTTTTTTGGATTTGAATTATGTTCTCTCACAACACATTTTTAGAGGGTTTGAGAAATTAACAAGCACAACAAGCAGACGGATAGAAATGCAGAAACGACAAAAGTACTCACCACGTGTATTCCCTGGATGCATTCATAGTTCTGTTTGCTCCCATCAGAAATTAGAACTCATAAAAGCCAGCCACCAGCACAGGGATGGCAAACAGATGCCAGACACATGTGGTTCCCTCTAAGAACCGTCTTCTGTGGGGTGTTCTCTGTGCTTCTGACAGTCCTATCTGTGTGTCCAATTCTCAGATTCCTTAGACGAAAGCAGGCTCTTTTCCTTCCTGCAGTGGGTAAGAGGGAGATGGGCTGAAAAGAGGAAGGGGGCGTGGGAGGCTGCGGCTTTTGTAGTCATCAGGGAGGGACACTCAACTCCTAAATCAGATCCCTTGTCCATCTACGGAGAAAGCCATAAGTTGCTAAGTCAAATTCTGGGGATGGTCAAAGTTAGCAAACTCTGTTTCTTCATTTCATTGTTTTCTATTGGATAGAGTTGGTAGAAAGTTTCAATTTCTCGAAATCTAGAAACAGGGTTTTAAAAAATTCATTATGTGTAATTAGGGATGGTGGTGTTAATCCCTAATCATGTTTCAGATGGGACAATCTGTATATAGACCTTTTGGTGACAAGTGGGCTTACTGGTTTAAAAATGTTGAACTCAGAAACATATAATAAGCCTTGTCTCCTAATTTGTTTTTTTTAAATTACCCCCAAATTTGAATTTGTTTTATATATATATATATATATATATATATATATATATATATATATACATATACACACACACACACACACACACACACACACAGTCTACATGTCTAGCTGTCTAGATGTCTCTGCCTAGACCCATATATTAGGACCCTTTTAACCTGTGAACATAGGGGTAAATAGCATGCCTCTGGCCAACCTATCTGGTTGCCTTCATTGATGTTCTATAGACTCCAGTTCTGAGATGCCATCACATGCAAGATGTACCATCAATCTAGTAACTTTTCAAGGGGAAACACCCCCATTACATTTAATATGCATTGGATTTTATGATAAATCCTTATTTTAGAAATTCTGTTAAGTGGCAGGGAGAAGGAAGGAGAGATGCGTCTTAAAATGGGGGTAGAAAAATCAATACTTGGAGAGAGTTTGTTCTTACCAAATTGGTTCAACTACAAAATAGCATAAATTTTAAGGACATAGAAAGATCTCCTAGAACCCGGTGGCAGGAAGTACAGGAAGACTTCATAAGAACCAGGCAGTCACCGGGCAGTAAGACTCAAGTGCTGGTGAGGTCTTCTCTCTGCATGTCTCTCTAGTTCTTTCTGCCAACCTTCCCATTTACCACTCCGAATTTCTGCCCGCCCATCATTTCAGCTTTGACTTTTCATGGTGCCAAATTTGGACTCCATCTGACTGATTCCTGCTGATCAGAGACTTGTTCTTAAAGTATTCCAATATTTAATAGGGGGAATCAGATTGGCTCAGCTTGGGTTCGGTATTCTCTCTTTGTCCAATCAGGTTTGGCCATGGAGTTGGGGGTCACCTAATAAAAACAGGGGCACATAGACTTACTTCATCAAGGTATGGGTGGATCTAGGATCTCTAAATATGGGAGGGGAGATAATGATTATCATTGCATGAAAATCATGGATGTGTAAGGAAATTTTCAAATCCATAGATTTTGGAGATAAATGAAAGGTGGTCATAAGCACCTTGGTTTCTATGTAAAAATAACCAAAACAGTTCTGTTTACTGCTCACCTAACCAGTGCCTATTGTTTTAAAATGTGAAGCTCCATCCTCTAGGCTACAAGCTAGATCCTCTGATATCTAAAGTGTCAGATATTTAAAACTACAGGACACTGGGTTTATATAATATACAATTTGTGTGACACACTCTCTTTACTTAAGTTTGTCATTTTAATGCAAAACATAGAGTGAAACAGGAATTTTCTTCCAGTGCTTGTGGGAGTGCCAATTGTCTGAATCCTTTTAGAAAGCAATTTGGAAGTGTGTATATATCAAGAACCTTAATGGCCCATAACTTCATTTTGAATTTAATTTGAGTCTTCTTTGAGCTGGTCACACAGTTGGTACTCAATGAAAGCTTGTTGAGAAATTACACTTGGCCCTCTGTATCCACGGATTCAACCAACCAGGGATTCAAAATATTTGAAAAAAATTCTGGAATGTTCCAAAAAGCAAAACTTGAATTTGCTGTGTGGACACTATTTACATTGCATTGGATATTATAAGTAACCTAGAGTTGATTTAAAGTATACAGGAGGACGTGTATAGGTTATGTGCAAATACTATCTCATTTTATATAAAAGAAATGAGCGTCTATGGGTTTTGGTATCCGAGGGGTTCCTGGAACCAATCCTCCTCCGACACTGAGGGACGACTGTTGTTTACAGTTTATACATCGTATCCTTTCACGCTTTTCTGTTTAACTGGCCTTACTGTGTACGGCATATTGAGCTTATGTTTTAATGAATAAAACAACATTTGCGAGAGCAGGATAAATGTGTGCATGCAGTTTGGGCAATTGAATCTAGATTGCATGAAAATGGAGCTCTGTGCTCAAGTTGGCCTGTGAATACAGGTGTCCAATGTGAGCTTTAGGATGTGATGATTGAAGGCAAACTTGGGGAAAGGGCACTGATGAGAGGTTGAGGTTTTATTATGTCCACTCTTGAGTGAAATTTCATCATCCCAGAGTTTTCTTGGTCTGGCTCAACTCACTTTCACGGGCAGCCAGACCTCAGCACCTTACCCACCGTGCAAAAGGCCCGTCTCTTTCCTTCAACACTGGCTCTTTGTCAGCAGCTGGAGAGAAGGCTGTGAAGTAGACTATTTCTTCAATGCTATAGGCTTAAGCACTCCTCTCCTGTTCTACTGTTGCTTCCACGTATTTTATGGTATTCCACCTACACCATCTTGCTTCTGTGGGATTTTCACTTACAAAGTCTTCCATGAATGAGATCATGTGTTTGTCCTTCCAGGTTAATATGGTAGATCTTTTTTTTCTCTTCCAGTTTTACTGAGATAAAATTGACATGTAACACTGATTCCTTTTAGGTGGACGACATGATGATTTGATATATGCATATACTGCAAAATGATCATCACGATAAGTTTAGTTACCATCCATCACCACACGTAGTTACAATTTTTTTTCTCGTGATAAGAACTTTTGACATTTACTCTCAGCAACTTTCAAATGTACAATACAGTATTGTAAACTATAGTCATCACGCTGTGCATTATATCCCAAGAACTTATTTATCTTATAACTAGAAGATAGATCTTATAGATCTTATAGAAGACAGGTCTAGTTATCTTATAACTAGATCAGGTCTTATGACCTGATTCTCGGCAACCTTTTACAGAATTGCACAAAGGTGGTCCCTGATTTTGGAAAGAATTTGTCATCACACGTTCTTGTGCACCCAGCAAGGTGTAGATCATTCCTTGTTTACTTTAGGACTGTTGTTCCCAAGGCATCAGTGGAGATTGGTGAATGCCAAGATTCTGCTTCCTCATTACAGACAAGTTCGGCCAGATGCCATCTTTACATGTGGTTTGCCAGAAGTGAGACAAATCTAACTTGAAATCCCCATCCTTCTGGGTATGCAGACATACAAATGCATGGTAATAACATTTTCTGTTTGACATATTAAATTTAGATGTTTGTAAAATAATGTGGAAGTCATCACTGAGTAGAAGAACTCAGTATGTGACCGTGAAATTACTTAAAATAACTTAAAAATTCAGTATTAACTGACTCAGATTTTTGATTAGGTTTCTGAGATTCCAATGAAATCTTTAACAAGATCTGTCATGAGAAATGCCAGCTGCCTCTGGCAGGTTTGCATGATCTATACTAAATAATACTTTGCTAAACGCCACTAGAGATCCCATACACGTACTTCTTTTTTCATCAAGATTCCCATGTCTTTATGTTACAAAAAAAGCCAGTTAGATTGGGGGATTGAGGAGAATTTGGGAAGAGGAGTAAGGAAAAGAAGACAATGATTTTTTTTTTTTTTTTTTTTTTTTGCGGTACGCGGGCCTCTCACTGCTGTGGCCTCTCCCGTTGCGGAGCACAGGCTCCGGACGCGCAGGCTCAGCGGCCATGGCTCACGGGCCCAGCCGCTCCGCGGCACGTGGGATCTTCCCGGACCGGCGCACGAACCCGTGTCCCCTGCATCGGCAGGCGGACCCTCAACCACTGCACCACCAGGGAAGCCCGACAATGATTTTATCTACAATGGTTTTGAAATAAAAGTTCCAAGAAGACCCCTGCCAAACATCAGCATAAAGGTGAATTGGTGGAGTTCAATTTACACTCAGTGTTTAAAGTGTAATTCTAACTCCTTTCCTGCTAAAATTTGTATTTTCTAAGAATTAATGATAGAGTGACAAGATGACCCTTCTGGTCTCCAGTTAGTTCTAGGCCTTAGTGTACAGAGCCCTTTTCTCCCAAGGCCAAGGGGTAATTTCAAGTTTAACTCCCCATTCCAGACACTTTAGGGCTCCAGGAAACCTTGGCCTTGTGTCCCTTTGTCCTTGAGTTCCCACAGAACGGCAGGCAGATCTGTCTACTGGGTCACAATGCAGAATGTTAGCCTGCCAGAAAGGCAGGGAGACTTCTATTAAGATTTCTATCACCCACCTGTTTTTGTTGTCAACTCCTAAGTTCAGCAACAAAGGGGAACTTTCACTCCGTGCCTGCACCGCATTCCTTCCTGGAAGTGAGAAAGCCGTTGGCATTAGGACAAGAGGAGCCCAGCTTCCCTTGAGTCTCGTGATCACTCAAGGTGTAGCGGGTGACCAGAGAGCTTTCCCTGGGAATCACTCTGAGGCACTGAGGCAGATTTGAAACTAGTCCCTTATTGTGCAAGGTCAGGAGAATGGCAATAGCTGACGTCAATGCCAGCTGCACGTGTGAAGTACCCTCAACCCCACATTCTGCATTAATAGTCATAGAGAAACAAGTCAGAATCTCACATTTGGGATGCCATATTTTTCAATCCTGCTCAAGTAAATAGTTTTGGAGAAGGTAAACATTTCACTCTTCCTGCCAACGTTAAGGCATTTCAGTTTCTCCTTTCTGGTGGATACAGCAAGAGACAAAGGAAGTGCTGGTATTCAGCCTGGACCGTCGTTAAACATCTATACTTAATGTCATTACTCTGTCACCAGGAAAAGTCGTAACAGAGAACATTGGATTTTTATCTTAACTGCTTGGTAAGCTACATAAATACTTATAACCCAAATAGAGATATATTAATGTATACAGCTACAGAGGGGGTTTTGGGGTTTATGTTTATTTTGTTTACTTCTTTGACTTCAACCATTTTTCATATATAATATTTTATATGTGGATATAAAGCCACCTATTTTTGTATGTGAAAGTGTTTATTCTCTGGAAAATTTTAAATGGATGCTTTCCTGAGTTTTATGTTTTTTAGCAGTTTTTCTTTGTAAGTTTTCTATTTTATTCAGCAGAGGAGAATTCAACAAAGTTCTGCAAAGCATTGTTGAACTTGCAATTGGCTGTGATTACATTTACAATGCTTACTTTCTCTTCAGTTAAATGCATTAAATACTATTGTTTCAATGGCCCTTGCTGTGTCAAACTGTTATTTCTGGCATTTCAATATAAGCATGAGGTCAGGAAGAATAGAGAACACCAAATAAATTTCTCAGCAGGAATTCCAGCTTCCTTTCTCCTATATGTTCAGACTTCTGATTTCCAGGAGGAAAAAGGGAAATCTAGGCAGATAAAATTTCTGAATTCTTCTATCATTTCTGCTCATGGCTTTAAGAACACTAAACGTATGGTATTCTATGCCATAGCGGATAGTTTTGTATAGTAGAGGCAACTATAATTCTTCTTGGCTTCTACAGAGCCAAATAAAAATTCTAAAATAAAATGTATTTTAAGTCCTCAACTCATACTCTCTCTGAATCCTTTCTTATGTAATTCTCCTACAGGAAAACCTATCACCACGACATCTCATTTCCAGAGCTCCCATCGACTGGTGCTTTCCAAACTCTGATGTCTGAATGTCTTTAAAAATGTTTAATCTTCGTCACACATAAAACAATGTGGAGCAGTCTGACATTGTTTGTCTTTGTGTGGTTGAAAAAATGCAAAAATAAATTGTTTGTATGGTGCTGAAAATGGCGGTTGGGATTAAATTGACCTCAGGTTAATGATAGGATGAAGATCAACTGTCAAGTAGCAAGAAAATGCTATAGCCTTGGCAATAATTAATGTTGAACAATGATTGGAGTTCAGATTTTTGTAATGAGAGATGATATGATGTAATGAGAGATGTTCTGACTGTCCAGAGGTCAATGTGACTTGGTTTCCTATGGTTAGGGGTAAATAAGGAGGACTTTCTAGTAAAAACAATGTAACTGGATACAGTGAGCCTGCAGTGACCCAAGGTTCATGGGAGATATTGTTAGTATGTATAAAGAGTTTATAAAATATGTAGCAACCAATATTTTATGGCATTTGGTGCCTGATGGGGTGCAGAGCTAGGGAGGTGTATATCTAACTGTAGGAAACAGACCAAGATTACAGTTTCCAGAGTCGCCACGTGTTGGCTATTATCCTGTAATTCTAATGAATCTTTTCTTGAATCCTTCATTTTCTGAATTGCACCATTCTTCTCATCATATATCATCAGTTGTCCTTGCTCTGATAATGTGTTACATCACTATATCATTAAAGCAACAGATGTATTAGAGTAATACATTATCAGAACAAAGCACTCTGGTGGTGATGTATTTCATAAAAGATGGCTCCATCTTGGGCAGAACAGGTCCGGAAGCAGAGTCAGTTCAACAAGACAAAGGTGAGTCCATGGCACATGTTCGTTGGCACCTAACACTCAGTTCCAGTTGTATGTTGTGACCCGAGTATAATGCTCATTCTTACTTCTGTTGGCCCATTGACTCTTCATCAAAATCCTTGGGTATGGTGAGTCTCATTTCTGAAAAACAGAGTGGAGTGAAAGTCTTCTGTGAGAGTGGATTGTTTGTAGGCAATGGATTGTCTACACAGAATGGCAGCTGTATTTGCTTTCCCTGCCGCTTCACCATAAGCATCATTTTCCTTCAACACTTTATCAAGTCCTTTAACCAGGACAGGTGCTTTCCAAATCAAACATTTGGTCTACAAGTAAAGAGAACAAGTTTACAAGATGCTCAATATCTCCAGAAAAACTGAAATAGAAAAAAAAAGGTAAAGAGAGAAAACCAATACACTTCCTCTAAGATGGGCATATGTGAATTCTGCCACAAGTGACCAGAGAAATGGTACCCAGATGGGAGCAGATATGGAGAACTTCAATACTTGCTTAGTGCACTTTTAGATAAAGATGGATTTTTCTTTAATAGTTTGTCTTTCATCATCTTCATTCTCACAATAATTGGTTTAGGAACTCAGGATATGGGGAGCGTTGGACCAGAAAGGCATTCAAATCACATTTGGTATGTTGACATATTTACAGGCAGATAGGGCCATGGCTGGTACCACCATCAGTGCTGGGATTTTTTTTTTTTTTTTTTGCTGTACGCGGGCCTCTCACTGTTGTGGCCTCTCCCGTTGCGGAGCACAGGCTCCGGACGCGCAGGCTCAACGGCCATGGCTCACGGGCCCAGCCGCTCCGCGGCACGTGGGATCTTCCCGGACCGGGGCACGAACCCGCGTCCCCTGCATCGGCAGGTGGACTCTCAACCACTGCGCCACCAGGGAAGCCAGTGCTGGGATTTTTATGGCAAAACCCCACTTGCATTATTGCTGTCATGGTACAGAAATCAGATTTTTTTGTTCACCGTTACCCTTTGCAGCTACTAGGCTTGACTTGCAAAAAGTTCAAGGAAAGGAACAGAATATGTATAATACCTCAGAGGCATACTGGCTAGAAGCTGCAACTGATGGGAAGTTTCCATTATTCAGGGTGTGAGTGATGGGGGGGTGGGTAATACTCTCTAGGTACTGACCTCTTCCACCTGAGTGAGCCTGAGAGAAAGGGTTATTCATTTAAATTCTTTCCCTTGCAGAATCCTCTCAGGGCTGTGAGATTCTCCATCCCCTCCCTCCCCCACACCATTCCAGGAGAAAGCAGTAATCACCTCCTCCTAAGAGCCTGCGGCAGCAGTCAACACCTTGAGAAAACAGCCACAGTTTAGAGAATGGCATCTCATAAGGGGTTTCCTTTGGCACCTGAAGGAAGGATTTGGGAGTGTCCAAAGTGGGAATATATGTACTTGCTAATGTGGTTTTACCGTAATTGCTGTGACTCTTTGTCACATGACCTTTGCCTAGCCCCTTGGGGTGAGATGTTTGTTAACTGGGCATTTTCTGAGTGGATGACTTAGATGAACAGATGGATTAATCCCTTAATGGCTTGACTGTCTCTTTGTAGATTACAAGACATCCCAGGAGAGAGGAGTAGAGGGAGAGAGCCATTGTTTTACTAATTCTAGTCCCTTGTCTGGAAGTTACAGAGCAAAATACACATGAGTTCCATGCTTGAAAGAGAAAGAACTTTGAGTAGGACTCATTGGAAAATGCCAGCCTTAAATAGAAGACGCAGAAACAGGCTTGTGAGAAGAGACAATTATCTCCCACAGGAACTTGGGTTCCATTGTGTGTGTATTTGCAGCGACCTTGCCACTGTCATTTACTACTGGATGATATGAGAAATAACTGAGTTCCATTCGTTACATTTCAACAGAATAGACTCAGTCCCCACAAGGGGACTGATACATCCAGTCTCTGAGGCACCATAGATTAATTCATTGATTTTAAATATTTTACAAAACGTACCCATCAAAAGGCTAGAAGCATATATCCATCAATTAAAAATTAAACAATCAAGGCAAAACAGTACACATACACATACGAACCCAACCATGCCACCCATTACTATGAGTAAGCCATCAACAGGAGACCAAGGAAAGAAATAACTTACACCAGGCCTGCTAGTGAAATACATTTATCAGCCCACTTAATAAATGCTTTTTTGACATTTAAGAGCCTGCTTCTATGTGGTCCTGTACCAAGAGAGATGTACGCATACATACTGTGTACATTCTCAGAACTTATAGTCCAAGAAAGAACCGAACAGTCCACTGAGGGCTCCGTGGCATCTTCTACTAATAGGAAGTTATTTTAAAATATAACAAATTAATATGGTGGCCTTTGGGGGTTTTCCTTACATCATAATCTGAATTTGGAAGATAGATGAATGAGAAGATAGATGAATGAGAAGGCTCACGTCAAATGAGTATGCAGTTGACTCAAAGATATTTCTCAGGGGAATGCAGATTGTTTCCAACTTCTGGGGCAATTTGGCAATGCGTAGTTAAAGCCTTGACATGGTTCATCCTCATTGGCCCAGAAATCCTACTTGCAGGAATTTATTTTAAAGAAATAATCATGGAGTTTGTAAAGATTTAGCAACAAGAATATTCATTTCAGCATTGTTCACGATAGTCCCCATTTGTGAACCGTCTAAATGTTCAAAAATATAGGATCCTTTCAATCTATGAGTCAAAGCCTATCGAGTTCCTAACAAAATAATGAAGAACGATTAATGACATTATAAGATGAAAGAAGTATGCTGCAGAACAATATTACTGAATCATCACTTTGTGGTTAAAAAATTACACACACAAACTTACATATATGCTCTGACTTCTGTGTTCATGTAGACAGCACAAGACTGCAAGGAAACACAACCAAATATTAACAATGACTATCACTGTGTGGTGAAATTGTTGATGAATTTCATTTTATTTTTGCCTACTTCTTGTATTATCTTCATTTCTGAATTGAACTATTTAAAACTAATAAAAGTGTACTAAGGTAGGTGAAAACAAGTGTCAGTGTGGCTGGGGAGGGGAGTGCCAAGGAGAAAAAGTTGGAGATGGAGATAGAAGCTAGAATAACCTCGAAGGCTAAGCTAAGAAACAAGACATTTTCTCCATATACAGGGCATTTTATTGAAGTTACGTAAAATTGAACAAGTGCTATGTAAAACATTGGCAGTCTCACCTTATGTTCAAAACTGAAGATAATTGGAATCTCCCTCTCCCCCCATTAAAAACCTTCATCAAGAATCACACACTAGGGCTTCCCTGGTGGCGCAGTGGTTGAGAGTCTGCCTGCCGATGCTAGGGGACACGGGTTCGTGCCCCAGTCCGGGAAGATCCCACATGCCGTGGAGCGGCTGGGCCCGTGAGCCATGGCCGCTGAGCCTGCGCGTCCAGAGCCTGTGCTCCGCAACGGGAGAGGCCACAACAGTGAGAGGCCCGCGTACAGCAAAAAAAAAAAAAAAAGAATCACACACTATCAGCACAGGGAACTCTACTCAATACTCTGTAATGGCCTATATGGGAAAAGAATCTAAAAAAGAATCTAAAAAAAAATCTAAAAAAGAATCTAAACAAAAA